>NC_056743.1:1899984284-1900066784 GCF_019279795.1 Protopterus annectens
TGCGCGCACACACACACAAGCACACTTGCTCACACATACACACACCTCTGCTTCAGAAAATGCATGCTAAGGGAAACCCTGTTATTCTAGCAACTTTCTAAGTTTATTAGCGCAATAGTTAAAATCCGTCTGTATTTTCGGTCCTTTGTTTCCACGTTATACGTGTCTCTGTCCAGATATCTTGTACTAAGAGGTTGAAAAGTATGGTCGAGAGGTATGGTAATCTCTTAACTGATGCTGTTGCTGCCAGGGGAAAGGTCGGTCTCTCACACACACACACACACACACACACACACACACACACACACGCGCACACACACACACACACACACACACAAAAACACATTCACACACACACACACATACATGCACACATACACACACTTTTTTCTTGTTTCATTTGTTTTTTTACACTAGCTAAACAGCAAAAGTGATGATTAGTGAGTGTAAAATAATAGCTTGATTTCTCTTACTCTCATACACATTTACAGTCTCATACACAGACATAAACACACACACACACACACACACACACACACACACACACACACACACACACACACACACACACACAGACTTTTTTATTTTAATATTTTTACTGCTTAATGAGTATAAAATAATGGCAGACATTAGATTTTTTCAGTCCGAGCTCCATGGTGATTTAATATGCTGCCATGAAGTGACAGACCCGCATTACTTGTACATTAATACGCTGCAGGAGAACATTCGTTCAACAATCAGGGTGTTGATGTAGAGTTTTCCATTCTCTAACCATGCGTAAAGCAGCAGAAAAAGTCTACGAGTAAAAAATGCAAACACTTAATGAGCTGATTTTCAAAACTAGCATTATGAGATCTGAAGTTAACAAGATAGGTATCCTCACCTGTAAGGTTAATTAATGTCAGTACATAAACAAAACAGAAAATAATGTATCTATTTAAAAAAGAACTATATGGTAAGGGATTTGTTTGCTTGTCAGTCCATTTATGTGCTACATGTAGCTTTGGGCCTAAAATCTCCAGCATTTCATATAGGGAAAACAATTTATGAATTACATCTGAGAATTTATGAATATTATAATGCAATGCATACAAAAGATGACACTAATATTCTATATAAACATTTACTGTATTGCAGTGGAGGAAACACATTTTATTTTTCTATTTTGGATCATAGCTTAAGCTGGAGGTGTGACACCCCCACCGATTAAATGAAGTAGTGAACTTTACTGGTATTTTAAACCAACCAGTGAACTTTACTGGTATTTTAAACCAACCAGTGAACTTTACTGGTATGTTAAAAGGGAAGAGACTGGAACATTAATTGCTGGTTGTTGCTTTTCCCCCAGTTATGTCCATGTGTGTAAACTACATGACAGGAAATGAACACCATATGAAGTCTTTTTATACGGCAGAAGAGTTGTGTTACTTATTTTTTGAAATTTAAGTCAGTTCCATAATTTGTACGGCTGATGTTTTGTAGATTGTGGTTTTGTTTGCTTGCTTTTTTTTGCTGTAGCTTCAACCAATCCAACAAACTTCCACTTTTCCACTTACAATGCTCAGATCATTGTTTAAATGGAGATTCACAGAGTGGATTTCCTAGTTCTGAGGGCTTTAAAAGCAGAAGTTTTGATTTAATTTAATTGTAACAGAATAGGCACAGCCCATAACCCTAATATATACTCCAACTCCGAGATCACACTACAATGAGGAAATGGCAAATATTCTCATCTTTACTGTACCGCAATCTCACAATTGCGGTTTCGGGATCCAGGATTTTTGCTCATGTCAGCGTTCGGTAAGATAAACTTTTGTTTATCTAATATAGACCCTCTTATAATATACTAAAGTGGTACTTATCACCACAGTGACTGGTGGTTGTTTATCATTTCTTTGTACTCAATCTGAGTAAAATCTATTAAGTGAGAAAAGGACATTTAAAGATAATTAATGTTCTGTAGCTCCCAGAAGTCTGTTGTCATTTCACGTTTGTCCTAAGCACATGAGTGGTTATGGGTACATGTGCAGAGGGTAAATGACAGCTCAGCGTTCTCCAGCTTAAGCACGGGATGGGTAATGTATGCTAGAAAGCTGTGACCGAGATTTCAAGAAATGAAATCCCAGACACATTATTGTTGCACATGTTTCTTGAGTTTCACCTCCAGGAGACAACATTCACTTCAAATGGGAGAACAGGAATTTCTGGTATTCTTTTCTGTGGAAGGGTAGTTATGATCCATTAAATGCATAGTTAACAAATCAGAGGGAAGATAAGAGAAATCCTGTAATTTCGGTAATTTGATTTCAGTTCTCAGAGAATTCCAATTCTCTGAATCAAGCTCCCAATCCATGTGTATCAGAGTTTCTCCCTGTCCCTAGTTAAGCACAACCTGGACCAATGGATGGGTAATCAGAAATTCACTCCTGGTCTGGGTCCTATGTCTCTGATGGACAAAGGCAGTCAGTAAATCACCCCCCCCCCATAAATAAAATATAAATCAAATTTGTGGGTTGCATTTAGGTTGCATGGCTAGGCTTTTAAGAGACCTAGTGATCATTAACTCTGCATACAGCTATCAGCCTATGAACCTATGATTATACGAGCATGTAAGACGGGAGAAGGCAATGTTCCAAAAAGAGTGCAATGCATCCTTCTTTACTGAGGCTGTCATTTTTACACACAATGCTGCTGGACACAATAGCAAACTTCTAACAAACAGCAGGAGACTGGATGATGTATGTGTCTCTGATGCTATGCATGCATCTCTCTATGGTGGGTATCAATGTCTGCATGTGTGCAGAGCGGTGCTGGGGGGCTTATTCAAGCTGATGCCACTATGAGTCTCGTTTCCAAGACAGCGGACAAAAACATTTCAGAGGATGTGACATTTTTTAGTTATGTATCAATTTAATGTCAAGAAAAACTGAAAGAACTCAATCTTCACATCCTTGAGGAAAGGAGGGAGATACATGGAAGGAATGTTAAAAAACCGTGGAGCCAAATTAGCTGATGCCAAGACTGCAGTGTTCTACAAAGGAGAAAGAAGAGCTGGGTAGCAACAAGACAACACCAAATTAAGGCATAGACTGTAAAGATCAGGGGAAATGTGGAAACATGTTTTTCAGATTAGGTGGTAATGCATTAGACCATTACAAGTGGGGACCGAGGCTTAAAAACTAGTGATGGAACTGAAGAATTTGTGATAGATGTTTAAGGAAGTTCAGCCTTGCACATCCTCAGTTATTGCAGTTTGGCTTTATTGGCCTGAACGTAACCATAAAGACTTAAAAAGGGAAAAAGTCATGGATGTTCAGAAGCCGTGTAACTGAAACAAGGGGTAATTTGTATATATCCTATGGGCCTCCATTACAGAAGTTTAAGGTATCACACAGTGAAAACTAGCTTGGCTCCTTTTTTTTTTTTTTTTACAGTTTTTGCTATATTCAAGTGTAATCTGGATAAGTGGATGGAAATGACAGGTTCACCCCTGAAATGGCACCTGTGACCCTTATGAACAGGGAAATATGTAAATGTCTACCTGTCCCTGGGTTATTTAGACTTATAATTCAAAGGAGTTATGGTGAATCGTACTTAAAATACTAGGTCTAGAAACTTACTGAGAATGCATGGCTAGGTCTGGGAAGATCCTCACAGATCATTAGCCCAGTAAGTACCTATGAACTTAAGAAATGTCTTTGTAAATCAATATCAAAATAATATGATATGTGATACCTAAGTGAATTGTAAAAAATGTATAAAGGTAGATTATTCAAATAAGTCTTTCCTAACCAGCAGTTTTATAGTAGCCCCATGTTTGTCCCCTGCTTTGGTATGCAATGTTTATCATCCAAACTCTTAGTGCCAGATTTCTGGACAAAGCTGAACATAATGTGTGACAAACTCATAATCAGAGATAGTTTATAAATATTGCTCTTACAAACTTAGAGAGATGATAGAATAACATTTTTTGCACTGCCTTGCATTTTCTGAAGGCTATGACTGAAAATCAGATCTGTCATCATTTAGTAACATCAATCCTCAATGACTAGCCAGAAAACCGCAAATTTTATGAGGAACATATCAAAAATATGAGGCAAAATCTAGACAATCTGTGAATTTTTTTCTATATAAACAGCTGTGAGTTCTTTCTACTCTGTATAAGTACATACTAATTACTTCTGACGCTATTTTACTGCAAGCCTGTTGTGTAGAGTGACACAAGATAGGACAGTATGAGATGTCATCTTATATAACGATAAATATTCTGGCCAGATGACATCATCCTACACCCATTATACCCTTTATTCATGTCAGAATGAGCCAATCTTGCAGGAAGATTACTAAATTCTGAGTAACATCTCCTCCTCATCTTAATGGATTTCATTACCCATGAATTAGTCATACATCATTTGATGTGAATGCGTCTTTAAATATATACAGCATGCTTGTAACTAGCTACACATTTATTTTGTCGTTATTGAACCACACAGTGGGGCATGATTGCTCAGATGTGGTTTTGGGAACCTCTGGCAGGAAGCAAACAGCATCTGTTTCAGGATAGTGTTGCAAAATCATGATAACATTTCCTTTTGAGTTGTAAATGCTATAACTAAAACAGGAACAGAAAATCTGAAAAAAATGATGTGCCACAGTGTGTGTTGTTGTTTTGGATTGCATGGAGTCAAGGAATCTGATAAGAGAGCTGAGGCAATGCAAGGAATGCAGAACGAAACGTATAGCAAACATAGTAAGTAACATAGATGATTACCGAAACGTATAGCAAACATAGTAAGTAACACAGATGATTACCGAAACGTATAGCAAACATAGTAAGTAACATAGATGATTACCGAAACGTATAGCAAACATAGTAAGTAACATAGATGATTACCCGGCGGCTGCATTGTGAGTTACTGTGGAAACTGGAGTCCAAACAGGTATATGACATACCTGACATGCTGTCATATCGCACTGTACACATGCTTTGTACGCTGCACCTATATTTCTCACACAACAGTAAACGATATACGTTTGTGCTACTTGCTAAGCTCACCTGCATCTCACACTCAAATGTTTTAACTTGTTTAAGTCTCACAGAAGTAAAAAAATAATTCCATGTAAACCACAAAGCTGGAAACTGCACCAGACAAAAACGTTTTATTTATTTATTTATTTAAGAGGTCCTCATTTTGGAGTGCCACATCTCATGGGAGTGCAACTTAGTCAAAAGTTGGAATAATTAGTCATTACATTGCATTTAGCAAAATATATCATTCAGAGTTTGAGTCTTGCATCCTTAAATTGCAAACAGCTAAGTTTTGAGAAAGATATTTAACCTTACATGATGTGTTATCAAATAATAAATGCAATCAGAGAAAGATAACCTAGGCAGCCAAATAAAATAAAATAGCACTCAGTTAGAATGCCAAGTAGTCTGATTAACAAATGGTATAAAACCAACGTGAAAACTGGCAGGAACAGCAGTCATGAAACCAACGTGAACACTGGCAGGAACAGCAGTCATAAAACCAACGTGAACACTGGCAGGAACAGCAGTCATGAAACCAACGTGAACACTGGCAGGAACAGCAGTCATAAAACCAACGTGAGCACTGGCAGGAACAGCAGTCATGAAACCAACGTGAACACTGGCAGGAACAGCAGTCATGAAACCAACGTGAGCACTGGCAGGAACAGCAGTCATAAAACCAACGTGAACACTGGCAGGAACAGCAGTCATGAAACCAACGTGAACACTGGCAGGAACAGCAGTCATGACGGGTTTATATCATAACACTGAAGTTCTCTAACATCGACTGATATTATATCGAACCGTGAACACCTGACGGGTCTATATCATAACACTGAAGTTCTCTAACATAGACTGTTATTATATCGAACCCTGAACACCGAAGTGTGAAAACATTCAACAGTCAGAATAGCAACTTTTTTCCCAGGGAAAAAATTTGCTATTCCGAGAAACATACACACAGCACAAACACACACAAAAAACAGCCATCCACACACATACACTTAGAATCCTACACCTAAACTAAACTTTACATACAGTACAAGCTATCCACTCACCTCACCCGTGCCCTAACCCTAACTCACTTAACCCACCCCCTAACCCTAATCTACACACAATCGCACACTTACCTGACCTGCGCCCTATCCCTAACTCACCTAACCTGCCCCCTAACCTACACACAATTGCACACTTACCTGAACCCGCACCTTAACACTAACGTCCACACAACCGCACACTTACCTGACCCGCTCCCTAACCATAACTCACCTAACCCGCCCCTAACCCTAACCTACACATAATCGCACACTTACCTGAACCCGACCCGTAACACTCCAACATATCGAACACTGAAAACAGTGAAGCCACAGCAACGGCCCACTGAATTCTTTCCCTGGGAAAGAATTCGATGTCCTGCACCTTCGCTGTTTTCAGCATTCGACATTACGGGTTCGATATTATAACATTCGATGTTAGAGAACTTTGATGTTATAATATAGACCCAGCCATGACTTACTTTCAATTATACTTCAGTTGTGCCATAAAGGTTTAGCCGAATGCAGCGGTTGCATGAGAAAAACACAGGCTACCATTTGGTTTGCATGGGGATTTATCATATTCTGATTAGGCTAAATCTTTACTGTCCTATTTGCACATTTTTGGAATGAAAATTAAATTTCTGCTCATGTGGTCCTTTCTGTTAATATATTAAAGTCATGAAATGATATGTTTTATTTTACCTGACTGCTAACTGAGGAAACCCAATAGGCACAAGCACCTTTTTTCAGGGTTTTCATGGCTGACTCAGGTATATTTAGTCACACAGCAGACAAATGAAGACCAAGGAATTCAAAATCAGGACCACAGGGTAAACTATTGGCTAAATTAGTTTAAACTAAATGGCCTACTAAGCTATTCTCCTGAATATTATATACTCTGGGCTGATGAAGCTATCAGATCCTGAAGTGCTAGCAAACCCTCCAATGACTTAATCATTTCTGGAATATATTCTTATGAATTTCTTTGGTACTTTATTCAGAACCAACTGCCATGAAGAAGGCTTAAAGATAAACTCATTTAAGCTTTAAAAATCCAAATGACCCCCAACACCTTAGGAGAAAAGAATAAAGGTTACCTGACCAAATGTTTGCCAAAGATAGGCAATTGGACTCCACATGCCCTCATTGGGAATGGTCTTTCTTCAGTGGGATGTAGCAATACATTCTGCCATGGACAGTTACAGGACCATTAGCAGACAAGGACTGAGGACACTGTATGTTCTAAAGATTAATGAACATTATTGAGTTAGCTTGTTGTCTAGAGTCATTTATGTCTCAGTATCCTAGTCTGTCATTGGAAGGGACCTTTTTAGCACTCATTATATAGAGAGACAGTTGGGAGATATGGAGTGCAAAGCAAATGTAACTTCAGGCACAGAATAAGGGTAGGAGAGCTACAGAGAGTTACAACAGTGTGCACTGCATGCGTCAGGTATTGGTCACTGAATCAGCAAGTCTAATTTGCTTCCAGTAGTTACAAAAATAGAATGACCACATGCTTGTAAAGAGGACAGAGAGTTTTAGAGGAAAAGGTTAGAGCAGTCTCAAAGCTAGTGGTTAACAGCATTCTTACACTATACAGATGCTCGGTGTGTGCAGTGTTTCAAAGTTTAAAATGCCAAATCCCAGCAGTACAGTTTTGTGCTTGCAAAGCCACTGGATGTGAAACATTTTAGAGTGAATGCACAGCTTTTATATTCTTCATGTAAAGTGAGCTGTTCTACCTGAAAATAGCAGAGTTCATGGATCTTCTGATTTCCTTAGTTAAAGTAATGTAGGGTTGAACCCCCCACACCCTATATGGTGTGTGCATAATTCACTTGCAAAAATGCTGGGTGGCATATTTCATTGTTCTATGTTGTATGTTTTTCCATATTTATTTCAGGTTTTGCTGTATTGCAGTTATGTTTCTATAGTTTTTAGAGGAGATGGGTTTTATTTGCTTAGGTTCTTGTATCTGTGATTGAATATGGTTTCTCAGGCATTATGGGATGTAGAAAGTAATCACCCCCTGCACTATCAGAGTGTGATGGTCATCCTTTGTGAACAAATGTATTTTTATTAATTAAAAAGTGCTATGTAAACTAATCTGTTTTTCAAAAATTATATTGTAACAAAGTACGTGGGTGGGCTTGAACTCATGACCTAAACTACATGGATAAATACATAAGAGGCAGAAGCATCCCAAGAAAACCCATCCACACATGGAAAGAACATGCAAACTGTACAGTGACAATGAGCAGTGGTGAGGCCTGAACCTCAAACTGTGGGGTGTGACATATATATTACTTATTACTGATATACAATACTGTCCACAGTTAAACTTACAACTGTATCCAGCTGCAGTTTGCTATTGTGTAACAATTCATCTCTGCTATGATTAGCAAGTTTTGGCTCTTTGGCTTTTTGTCTGCCTTTTCTTGATGTCTCACCTGACCAAAGATACATGGTTCCCAGCTGTCTTCTTAGTTTCTACCCCATATCTATTTTCATTCTTCTATAACCTGTTTTGGTATGTTTCACCTTCTCACATTCAAAAGGCATTTGGAGATACCCTGGTGCTTAGTGCAATTAGGATTGTAAGCAAAACTGCTTCTATTTGCCTAAGATAGAGCTCTGTGAAATTTGCATTAGTCTTCTCCAGCATGTTCTAGACTGCATGCCTAGTAAATACCTAGAACCCACATCATGCATTGTCTAGACTTCCTTAGAATGTTTTGGAGTGTAGCGCCATGTATGAATTCTAGAACATGCTGTCTGAAGTAATTTTCTAAGTCCATCATGCCTTTCACCGTTTCCCTTTCCTCTCAGTTCTGTTATTGCATTACTTTGTTCTCATATTTATTTTAGAGAGATTTCCAAACATCATTTCACCTCTTCCTTTCCTCTTCTAATCACATTCCTTTTAGCGTGATGGATCGCTGATACTGCAGTCCAGCATGGGGGGGGGGGGGGTTGGTCCACTCCTGAGTGTGCCATCCTTTGGATGATATTTTAAATTGAGGTCCCATCTGCCTGAGTTGGTTGTAGCTCAGATGGCTGTAAAAGATCCCATGACACCTATCTATCAAAAACAATATTTTTTTATTGTTCAACAAAACTTATTTACAGAACAATGTTTTTTATATATATATATATATATATATATATATATATATATATATATATATATATGCATTTACAATATTTACTGTTTTTATATATATATATATATATATATATATATATATATATATATATATATATATATATATATACTGTCTACAATACTATTTGAATTCATATTAATGAACATTTCCCCCAGTCCTTTTTTCCACAACCAAAAACTTATTTTCTTTAGGATTTCTGACAGAATCATTTACCATTGAACTTAATTTCATTCAGTCTTTCAGTCCATGATGTCTATGAAATATAAAATTTAATTCTGTATATGTTCTACATATCTTCTTGTTTTTTGTACCACAAAAACCATATTCAATAAGTTCCATATTAATCTCCTGCCTTTTTGTAAGATCTTCCAACATTTTATATTTATATATTTCTTCCCATATTTTTTAACTCTCCCACATTTAAAAAACGCATGTTCTTTAGTTTCAAATTCATCACAATAATTACACATTCTGTCCTGTTTTCTTTTATAAGGCACGTATGCCTTAACAGGTAATTTACCTATATATAATCTCCACAAAAAAGTCTTTGCATCCCTGTATTTGTTTGTACCATTTATATCTTGTGAATATACTGCTTTCTTTTTTTTCTCATTTTTAAATGTTTCCAACAGTCAACAAAATAATATTGGCTCAAGATACTTGTATATCAGTCTTTACTATGTTTTCACTCATATTCAGTTTCAATTTGCATACAATTTCATTTTGATATTCCTTTATCTCTTCATTCATGATTGCCTTAAATCTTTTTCGTGTTTTCATTTTTCCCAAGACATTGATATTTGTAACATAATATGGATTCTCTCAGATTTTGTGATGGTATCATGTATGTATGGGCTACATATGCTATTTTACCTGTTATTACCGAATTTATTAGATACACTTTCTTTCTGTGTGTCAGTTTATGTTTTCTATCTTTAATTTCTTGCAGTAATTTCTCCTATTGTGTTCTTTTATCAACGCTTGACCCAAAAACTATTCCCAGTTTATTTGTTTATTTTATTTTATTTATTTAGGTTTGGGAGGGTGGCCTAATGGTTAAGGTGTTTGCCTTACAAACACAAGGTTCAGGGTTTGAGTCTCACAAGGGATAATTGGCTAAGTTTAAAATGGCTTGCAGGGGCAGTTAGCTTAGTACTAATCTATAAACCCTTATCTATAGATTCTTCATTAAATTTTATATCTCCTATATTTCCTTTGAATCCAAACCCCTTACTTTTCTCATCATTTATTCATAAACCAATCTTCATCAACAATTTAATTAATTTTATACTTATTTCTTCCATCCATTCTTTGTTTCTTGTTACTAACACAATATCATCTGCATATGGGTACTCTCCTCAACTAGTTTAGACCAGTGTACAGGCTTTGCTGTATTCTGGTCTATGGTGTAGTTCCTGTGTTGTCCATTGCCTTACTTGGATAAAAGGAAGTTTCTTTGCTCACCAGTGGGAGTGGGGAGCCTTGAGCTGCCTATCTGTCCCTGAAGGAGTGACCTCAGCACAAGAGCTTGTAGTAATTGGTTGTTTTGGACCATTTCTAGCTCTTTTGAAGTTCCCTGTTTAAAATCCGCCTCTGAGTGCTTTTTTCTGGCTATACTACTCAGAAACAGCTCCTCGTGGTCCTGCAGAGGGGTCCTAGCAGCAGAGAACTGAGAAAAGCAACTACTTTCCTGATTTAAGTATTTTTTGCTGTTTTTTACCTGAAATACCTTTTCTTGCTTACTTTGAACAAGCTTAAACTGTTTTTTTTAACTGTTTGTTGCATTATTTATTATCTGCACTTAAAGTTTCATTAAGTCGAAAATTGGTCGAAAGTTGTTTGTTTGTTTGTTAAATTTAACTGTTGAGGCTGCCCACTAAAGTGTGCTAGCCTGTGTAACTGATTTATTACTGTTTCCTGCATTTCTGTGTGCTTTCTATCTCAAAAACAAAAAAAACAAAAAAATATCCTTGTTTTCCCGCCTCTCCTGGTCTAGTTTAGACCAGTATACAGGCTTTGCTGTATTATGGGTTGTGGTGTAGTTCCTGTGTTGTCCATTGCCTTACTTGGATAGAAGGAAGTTTCTTTGCTCACCAGTGGGAGTGGGGAGCCTTGAGCAGCCTATCTGTCCCTGAAGGAGTGACCTCAGCACAAGAGCTTGTAGTAATTGGTTGTTTTGGACCATTTCTAGCTCTTTTGAAGTTCCCTGTATAAAATCCGCGTTTGCATGCCTTTGCGCATTTGTGCGCATATCGCAGCGCCGGTTAAACAAGGTTAAACTTTTTCTGACACCGCCAAGTCTGCTCTTCAAATTTTTCCTTAAGAAAGCTCTACTCTTATAATAATCAGTCTACTCGCTTTATTATAAGCCTAGCACTTGTTCTCAAAACCTCTCTTCTAAGTAAACACTCGCTAACTAAAGTAAGCACTACATCCACCTATGACCCCTGTGAGTACCCACTTCCCTTAAAGGCACAGCACTCCCTTATAATATTCTAGCATGTCGAGTGGTAGATTACTAGCATCCTCTCTGGTTCAGCTGGTTAATCTGGGAATCTTGAGACAATGCTACAATTGTCTCATGTACACAGACAACCCTCTCCTCCTCCCAACAAACACAAATACATGTGAGAGATGCAACTATATAGCCAAACTGGAGGCTGAACTCTCTCAACTCAGGACTGGCAAGACCAGACAGGAGGAGAAGGTAACCACACACACACCAAACCCAGTCCCACATAGACCTACCACAACTGCAAACCAAACACATAATAACATAAAGACATACTCGGAGGCTCTAACAAAAAAGTTACCAAAACAACAGAGGCTCTCAAAGCAGACACCCAAAAATCCACCACCTCAAAACATAACACATGCAACACATACTTCAATAAATCAGTGTGTCAAACAATCACAGCCCTTAAGGCCAAACACCATGCCTGATACACTAGTAATAGGTGACTCTATAGTCAGACACACTGACGTTCCGCTTACCAGGCTGAACAAGGAGAGGGTAACGGTGAGCTGCCTATCGGGAGCTAGGATCCGCCACATAACACCCTCACTCAGGTCACTCCAAAGCAAGTACAAATATGACTCCGTCATTGTCCATGCCAGCGTGAATGGCCTGAGAAGTACCTCCCTGGACTACATGAAAAGAGACATAGAGGAGCTCTCTGATTATGTAGCCCAGGCTGGTATGACCCTGACCCTGAGCAGCATCTTGCCCTCACCAAGAATGATGCCACAATACAAAGACAAGATGATCAGCTTTAATAATTGGCTCAAATACTGGTGTCATTCTAGGGGGATCCAATGTCTGTCTGCTTGGGATGACATGCTGGACAGGCCACGCTGCTTCGCAAGGGACGGCTTGCATCTGTCACCACTGGGCTTCCAGTTATTGGCTAAGGCTCTTGCCACCCCCATACTGCCTTTTTTAGGCAAGGCTCAAAAGACAAACCCACCTCCTTAGAAAACAAAAACGGAAAAAGATTAAGGGTAATGCTGCTCAACGCCAGAAGTCTAAATCTCAAGATGCAGGCTCTCGAAGCACTCCTCAGTATGGAGAACATCGATGTCTGTGCAGTAACTGAAACCTGGATCAAGGCTCCTGAGAGCACCCCAGTGCTACCAGGCTATACCTTGTATCATGCTTTTCGGCCCCAAAACTCAGGCCAAACCAAAAAGAGAGGGGGAGTGTCCATATTCATCAAGGACACCCACACCTCCAGGTTAGTGGCAACACATGAAACATCAGAGACCATCCAGGTGCAACTAACCGTAGGCAAAACTGCTATACAACTGGTAGCATGTTACAGACCACCCTCCCAATCTCAGGAACCCCATTCAGCCTTCCTGAAGACATTAGAGGATATGAATGTCTCAGCAAACACCATCATATT
Source organism: Protopterus annectens (assembly GCF_019279795.1). Classification (NCBI taxonomy): domain Eukaryota; kingdom Metazoa; phylum Chordata; order Ceratodontiformes; family Protopteridae; genus Protopterus; species Protopterus annectens. The sequence continues at coordinate 1,899,997,429 of NC_056743.1, forward strand.
GGGAGACTTCAACTACCCTAACATAGACTGGGTGCATTATTCTAGCCCAAACACCCTAGCCCAAAGGTTCCTGGAATTCATAAATTCAAAAGCAATGGAACAGCTAGTCACCTCTCCCACAAGGGGAGATAATATACTAAACCTGATCATCACAAACATGCAGACAAAGTGCTCCACACCGGAAGTATACCCCTCACTAGTGAGATCTGACCACAAACTAATCACCCTGGATATACATATCCCACCTCCACCCCCAACACAAAAGACTACAGTGAAAAACTTCTCAAAAGCCGACTTTACACTTCTTAAAACTGAGATGGTATCCTTTAAGCCCACTGGGCCAGTGGAAACCACATCCCACAATGCAGAATCCTTCACAAATGCTTTCTACGGACATCTCCAAGAATGCATGGATCATGCAATCCCAAATAAAACCAAGACCCTCTCCACCAAGAGCAGGTGTCCTGTCTTGTGGACCCCAGCCATAAACAAATTGTATAACAAAAGAAGGAAGCTACTGCACGACAGAGCAAAATCCCATAAAGAGAAGGCATCTCTGACCAGCACTAGTAGAAAGCTACGTTCTCTCATAAAAACATCCAAGGCCAACTTTGAGAGAAAAATCGCTATGGACACTAAAGATAACCACAAGGCCTTCTTCTGCTATGTTAGAAACCTGGGTGGAAACCCTCAGATATGTTCAGAGTTAGTTCACAATGACAAAAAATACACTGAACCCACAGATATTGTCAACATTCTGGCAGACAGGTCCAGTGCAAATTTCTCCCCTCCCTCACCCCCAAAAGAAGAAATACTTATCCCAGCTGAATGTAACCTCCCTGTCATCTCAGATATCCAGGTGAGAACCACCCTCAGCAAATCTAAAAACACAGCATCAATGGGACCTGACAGTATCCTGGGTTGCGTGCTACGTGAACTCCAAGAGGAGCTAAACCCGCACATAAAAATGCTATTTAACGTTAGCCTTACTACAGGATATGTACCTGAACACTGGCGTACAGCAACAGTAGTCGCACTCCACAAAGGAGGCACCTCTACAGACCCTGGTAACTACTGGCCCATAAGTTTAACCAGCCTGGTCTGCAAATCTATGGAAAGAATCATTATGGAACTCATAAACAGAGACATTGGGGACTTACAGACACTTGATCCCACCCAGTTCGGCTTTGTAAAGGGCAGATCCTGCCTTTTGAACCTGGTTGACTTTTTCGAAACAGTCACTAGAGCCATTGACGAGGGCAAGGCAGTCCATACAGCCTACCTGGACTTGGCTAAAGCTTTCGACACAATACCCCACTCTGGCATCATAGACAAGCTCAACAGCTTAAATGTAAATCCATATGTCACAAGATGGGTTGCAAACTGGCTAAAGGATAGAACCCATAAAGCCAAAATCGCTGGAGCCATGTCAGACTCAAAGCCAGTCACAAGTGGTGTCCCACAGGGCTCTGTCCTGGGACTCCTCTTATTCGGCATTTATTTCTCAGATGTGATAGCAAACATGGGAAGGTTGTGGCTGACAAAGTTTGCAGATGACTGCAAACTAGGTGCCATAGTCGATACACCAGCTGACACATACATCCTACAGAAAAGCCTCACTGAAACAGACAACTGGTGCCGGAGTCATGGCCTTAAACTAAATGCCAAAAAATGTATAGTCATCTCCTTTGGGAAAAACAAAGTACCCACAAATGATCACATAGACAGTAACCCACTGAGTACAGAAAAAGTAATCAGAGACCTGGGGACCCAAGTTGATAGTGACCTCTCATTTGACACCCACGTTGCCAAAGTGGTTAGAAAGACTTTCTACCTTGCCCACCTTATCATGAAGGGATTCACATCCAGATCAAAGGAGGTCATTGTACCCCTATACCCCCCCCCCTTATCAGGCCCATGATTGAGTACAATGCCCCATTTGGTATGTACCTCAGCCGGCACTTGCAACAGCTAGAGAGACCCCAAAAGTACCTCACCAAGAGGATCAAGGGTCTCCAACATATGTCATATGCTGCCAGACTAAAGAAACTCCAGCTCTATTCAGTAGCATACCGCCTACTCAGAGGTGATCTGTGCCTGACGTACAAGGCCATGTCCAATCAGGAATTGATGGACATGCTCCACCTCAAAAAAATCCAAATCCATCAGAACCACGAGAGCTAAAGATTTAAACCTCAGCACAAATATGAATAGGACATGCTGGAGGGACAGATTCATAACTCAGAGGCTTCCCATACTCTGGAACAGAATCCCAGTTCATGTTAGGCAGAGCCCCTCACTGACTCTCTTCAAGAGAAATCTTGACGAGTGGATGGGAGATTGTAGGTTTACCCCAGGGGTCATCTCTGTGTCACTACTAGACAGAGGCACAGTAAACTAATTCTATTATGTAAGGGGGTCTTCACTGTGTCACTACTAGACAGAGGCACAGTATTCTAAATCTATTCTGTATACTTTTGTACCATTACATGGGGTGGCGAAAGCCACATCACTATGGCTAGGCTTATAAATGCCCCAGGGCAGATAGCATAGTACTAAACTATGAAACTATGAAACTATAGGTAGTTGTATTTCATGTACTATCTTATATCCTGCAATATATGCCATTCAATTGATCTTTGTCACTACTGTGTTCATAACTAGAGTAAAAATGATGCTGCTACATGGACATCCCTGTCTTATTGCACATGCTATTTTTTATCACCTATCCATCCATTCACATTTAATTTAACATTATTTCTTTCAGATACTGGCTTGGTTACTATTATTATTTATTATTTTCTTACCTATATTACATGCCTCTAGAATATCCCATAGTGATTCATACGGTATTTTCTCAAATGCCTTGCTCAAAGTCTCCTATCATAATCATTGCTTCTACTCTCTTACTTATGACATCATCTATTGCTTTCATCATAATATGTATTGACTTCCTTTTGCCTGATCAAGTAGCTTCTCTATTCTGTTTGTTACTCTCTTTGTTAGAATTCTCCTAAATATTTTATAGTCCGTATTGTTTAGTACTATTGGTCTCCAGTTCTTAATATCATCTCTTTCTCCCTTTTTCCATATAAATATTATAGTAGCTATACATAAATCCTTATACATCGTTCCTAAATCTAAGCATTCATTTAAAACTGTTATGAATCTCAGTTCCTGACAGTTCTCCGTATCTTACACATATAATATTCAATGCCATCGAATCCTGTGGCGGTATTCCTATTCATTTCTATTAGTATTTCATTTAACGCATTCAGAGTTATACTTTGCTCTAAAGTTGTATTATCTTTTACATTTAATTTAGTAAGCTCATATTTTTATTTCTTTCTTAACAAAAGATTGTACTATATACCTTTTAATTAGCTCACATATTCCTTCTTGTGTCATTACTTTATTTCCTTCTTCATTTCTCAATTCCCTTATTACTTTTTTATTTTCATTCTTTAGTTTATTTCCCCTTGTAGACAATATCTTTGTATAACAGATTATTAATCTTTTTTTTATTTGTTTCACATAATTCCTTTTCTTTTTCATAAAAAGTCCCTTTATCTTGTAATAAAATAATTCTCTAAATATAACTTGGCTTAGTGTTTTATATTCCATTTTTCCTCTTTTTTTTTCTCTTCTTCTCAAGAAACTTTTTATATTTTTGTTTAAAACTTATCCACCAACTTGTCCAGTTTTCATAAAATCTTCTCATACCTATGTGAAGACTGGTAGAGGTGGGTGAAGGCTGCCAGCCTAGTCAAATAGAATTTGGTACATAATTCTATCATTTGTAAATATTGTGAAATGTTGAACTTAAAACAATGTGGCAACATTGCCCTCTGCTAAGTCAAGCATTTCTTGTTGGTCCTTTGAAATTAAAATTACTTCATGAGTGCCTTTGATGTTTATAAGTCGGCTTCAGTCTGGCTAAATGAAGGCTTCCTGCCTATTGTTTTAAGGCTAAAGTTAATGACCAGAATTTACATATGGGATGTCCTTTACTGCTCTAAGTGTAAAAGAATGTAAATGCAGTTTCTGTCAGCCTGGGAACACCAGGAAAGTGTGACATGATGTAATGCTTTAGCAGAACTGCAGTTTCAATTTAAACAGTGAGAACCAGAGATTATTAAGCATTTATGTCTGACTATCCAACTCATAGCACTGCCTGTTGCTCTAGAAGTAAGTTATTTTAGAAGTGTGTTTTCTTGTAGCAATAGCTAGGAATTAGAAAGTTTAGACTAAGTGTTTTTCTGAGATGTCAGAACTGTTCTACTGATTTATTTTAAGTATTTCTGTGTGATCTCTGAACTCTCTTGACTAGCACTGACTGTGTAGTAGAATATATTGTCTTGTGGTTTTAATTATTTATTATTAAATATTTTAAAACCTTTGAACTGTGGCTTGTTTGTGTAGAGATAATTTAAGCTCTTTAGAGTACTTGTATTCCTCTGGTAAAATTGTACAAAGCCACTCCTATAGCTTTATCCCTGGGCTATACTACCAATTGGATAATAATATTGCACAGTAATAATCGGACAACCTTTTAAGGGCCTTTGAGTAGCTGATAGGTATTAGCTGGATGGTGGCAATGATTTCAACTGCATAGTCTGGGTAAAAGGGGCACAGCTGGAGAACCTGTGCCAGCCTTCCCCAGAAGTGTCTGTGTGGTTGTATAACCTCTTATCTCAAAGTGTGTTTGTGTGTGTGTGTGTGTGTGTGTGTGTGTGTGTGTGTGTGTGTGTGTGTGTGTGTGTGTGTGTGTGTGTGTGTGTGTGTGTGTGTCAGCTACTTGGGCAGGGACACAAAGCCCTGGTTGGACAGAGAGGGTGCTGGAGATTTTAGCTTGCCCAGCTGGCTGAGATCTGGACCCTATTGCTGTGCCAGTGGGGAGTCTTATTGGGGACCTGGGGAGCAAGGGAGTGACCAGCCCCAGACTGACTGTGATCTCTGTGTACGCTTAAGGGAAATTGCACTATACTGTGTGTATTTGTTATCCTTTCCTCTCATATATGGGATGCCCTCTCTGGTGTTAGTGGTGAGGATTGAGGCTCCTTGATTGCTGGGCCAGGGCATAGGTGTCAAATACCTATATGATATTTCCATAATGTTTTTATTTCTTTCCTACCATCATGTTTTAAGTCTCTTTCATTCAATGTTTTAATTTCTTTACTTATTCTTATATGATCTTCTTTCTCATGTGCTTTTAACCATATAGCTATATGATTAGAAAATCCTGACTTCTTTATGCCTTTCTGTATAATTTTTAAGCTGTCTGATAGAAGAAAGTAATTTCAGTCTTAATCAGGTTTCTTGTATAAGTCCAATATTTATTGTCCTATATATACAATTTAACACTTCTCATTATTTCACATAGTGTTTTAACATCACTACTAATATATTTGCCTCTTCTTAGGTTACAATTAAAGTCTGTCACCAATATAATATCCATATTTACACTAACATAATCAAGAACTTTTTTAAACATTGTGTCTCTTAGATTTTTTGTAACATAAGCATTTATAGCAATCACCCTATATAAATTTGTATTGCACCTTATATCGAATATCATTATCCATTCTAGCTCAACTATAGTGCCGTCCAGTATTTTAATATTATCGTGACATAATATACATATGCCTGAACATACATCTTTACCCATGTTCCACATAATTGCTCCAGTCCATATTTTTTCTGTTTGTAACCTCTCTTCTTCTTTCAGTAATCTTGTATCTTCTAATATAATAATATGAGCATGTAATACAGCACACCTTTCTAAGAGATCTGTCCTTCTGTCCTTCTTTCCTTCTTTTGTCTCTTTCATGCTAAAATCATTGAAAGCTTAGATTTTCAGCTTATCAATGGAATAGCTTTAACCATTTTCTTCCATTGCCTTGTTTCTTTCTTTTATTACATTTTAAACTTTCTTTTCCTTTCAGTCTTTTTTCCATGGAATTCTTTTTTTGCTCTTACTTCCTGCCATTTCGTACATTCTTCTTCACTTGTGCTATTTGAATCAGGTTCCTTAGTTTTCTCCCCTCTTTTGTATCTATGACAAAATCTTTGTATTGTTGTATGTCCCTTTGTTTTTCTTGCTTATTGTTAATGTCCTTATCTTACACTAAATTAAGGGATTCTTTTTTTTGCTCTATAGGCTGTGTATCTTCATGACACGCTAACCAAACATGTCCTACATTACCACAATTCTTACACTTCAATTCACATTTCTTTGCTTCGTGGCCTGGTTTACCACACATATGGAACATTTTCTTTTATCACAATCACTTAATAAATGATTATCTTTACCACAGGAAAAAAACACATTTCGGGCTGTCTTCAGTATTTCACTAAGCCTCTATTGCCACATACTTTAATTATACTAGGAACGTGTATAACATTGTCATTTATTTACCATATTTAATATAACCCCATATTCCCATCCCCCAGTCCAGAAGCTTCTCTCATCATACATTTACATGGTATCCAAAACATGTTTACACACAGTTAATAATTGCACTTTTAGGTCATTTACTTCAGTGTCACTTCTAAATTGTACTAGGTATTCTCTTTTTTGTTTCTCTATGGAATGATTGTATCACATATTGTTTTTTTTCCATAATTTACCAACAAAATGTCCATGGCTTGGCCATTTTCAACAAATAGATCACAAAATCTCTCTATTAATAAGAATGAGTGCTCTTACCTTTGTAGGTGAAACCCCAAAGGCGCAATCACAGAGTCCCTCACTTTATACCTTTCCAGTCCTTCTTTTTTGCAAATTATTTTTACTCTGAGTTTTTTTCTTTGTCTCCTTCACCTCCTCAGTTTTGTTCTCCCCTTCTTTCACCGTCTGTGCATATGATATTTTTATTTTTGCTTCCTCCACCATATCTTCTTCTTGCATTTTCTTCATCGGTTCTCCACAGAATGCTGCTACCTCGCTGTCTGGTTCACTTTGGTTAATAAGATCCTTGAAATAATCATATACAACCCTGCAGACTGGAGGGTTGTAATAATGCAATCCTGCTGGCTTTCAGTATCTCCCTTGTACAATTTTTTCATCTCTCACACTTTCTGGGCCATTTTGTTGCTTTATTTCCTCTGTCGCTTCCAGTCTGAACGAGTTTCTCCACCTCGGCATTACTCCTCATTCTGTCTACCATTTCTAAATTTGAGAATCCGTTCTCTTTGCTGTCTTCATGCTGTCTGCTCGTCACCATGTTTTTTCCTGCTTCTCCAGGCCATCTTAGTGCCTGGGCTGGAAACTGGAAGATAGAAGGGCTACACACTAACACCTTCCTCTACACAGAAGAGTAGGGGAAACTCCCTGATGCCCTGGGCAAAGTTCCTGTAGTAGTATAAATACAACATTGGGCTTCCCCTGAAAAGAAGCTACAAATATATTGGGACAAATACAATCAACAAGGACAAATAAATAAAATATAGGTGCTTTCTCTTTGTCTTTTTGGTCAATCATGTTACCTATTACTTTTTAAACATTCTTTCTGTCCTTGCCTTCTTTATCCATCCCATACACCTAACTTCCCATGCATTCTCTCAGTCATCCCAGATTCCATTTTATCCCATTTAATGTACCTCACTTGCCATTGCCCTATTTTGCATATATTCTCTGTTAGATCTCCCCCCTTTCTCTTCTTTCCTTACTGTACTTCTCCCTCCAAACTTGTCTCCTTTTATAGCAGTGCAACAATTGTTACAAATACAAGGGAAACAGTACAAATAAAATCTTAGTTTAAAATCTTCATTGAAAAACAATATTAATGTTGAGGCGGGCGTTCTTTGAAGAATGGTTTAAGGCTAGAGACACCATTTAAACCAGGCAGTTTCTCTGCACTCAAGAGCAAGATCCATTTCTGTTCAGCCCTTCCTGTTTTATTAGATGTATCACCCCCTCTAATACTAACGTCCAGTACAAAGAACCTAAAAGTGCGTTCTGAGACATGTAAACCAATGTGTTGTGCTAAGGCATTTTTATCTTTCTGGTTCCTAATATCCCTATAGTGTTCGAGAATCCTGTCCTTCAGTGGTCTGTTAGTTTTGCCTATATAAGAAGGCATGACAGACCTGGCAGCTTGCAAAATAAATAATATTTGAAGATTTGCAGTCAGCATAAAAATCAAGTTTGATTTTAAAATTAATGTGAGGATGTATGTAAGTTGAGCCCATAAGTGTATACTTATAGGCTAAACAAGATCTACAGGAAAAAGTCCCACAACTGGTAGACTGAGGCCCTTTGATACAGAGTTGTGATTTATAGCACAAATGTTTCTTCAATGACTTATTTTTTCTAAATGCAAAATGTGGTGTGCTGTCTATAGTCCCTTTCAATTCATCTGTTGTATGTAGGATATTCCAGTTCTGTTTAATGACCTCACAATATTTATTGATGTCACAAGAGTAAAGAAGAGAGACTCTAAAAGTATCTCTCAGAGCTACAGTTCCTTGTGGAGCATCAGGTGGAGTATGGTTGCCAAAATAGGCTCTACATTTCCCTTCCGTTTCTTCCCATGCAGCTTTAATTTGAGAGTCAGTCTCTGCCTCTTTGTAGCCTCTGTCTAAAAAGGCACTCTTGAGAGAGTCGTGAGCTAAACCCAACTGAGTGTTATCATTGTGCAATCTCATTACTCTAAAAATCTGCCCTTTTAGAATATTTCGGGTGACATGTTTGGGATGCATGCTATTTTTGTGCAGGAAGTTATCTAAATACTCAAATGGAGTTAATAACAACAGAAACAGCCTCTACCTCAGAGGGAACACTTTCTATGGATTTTTTAACAGGGGCCTCGAGCAAGCCAAGGTTTCCTTTAATAAACCCCCTCCCCATCAAGGAGAGAAGCAGGAGTCAAGGGGGGAAAGGCGGGCTACAACATCTACAGAGTGTGGATCACACTTAACCAAGAGTAAAACGATGGAAACACTGAATGCAGGTTTGGTGTATAATATTTCTTCCACTGTTCTTACTCCAACACAACTAACCCTACTGAACAAAGGGTTATCCTTTATTACAGCAAACAAAGATGCACCTGTAGAGTTGCTTAAAGATTTCAGACTTTTGGGTAGATCATTGACACTCAAAACAGTTTTCAAAAGTGACTCAGCTTAATGTTACTGAATTAAAAAAAAACAATACCTTTTTTCCTCAACCTCACCCTATCGTAGAAGCATTTATTTCTCTGTGTGAAAAACAGTTTAGGGATTTGTTTGATACTCACTCTAAACCTCTTTTTTTCAAATATGTCACCAGATGACTCTACTGCTCTATTTGAGTTAAAGAATATGCACTCAGTAGAGGTTAGGCCTGCAGATAAAGGTGGCAGTATTGTCGTACTTGATAGAGATCTGTATCTAACGCAAATGAGAAAGTTACTATATGATGAAGCAACTTATTTAAATGTTTCAAGAACTACTGTCACAGGAATTATGGAAAAAGTTTATTTTATACTGTTTGACTTACTCATGACAGGTTTCCTTTCTGAGAGTTTGTTTAATTATTTTAATGTTGAACACCCCCTCATTCCCACGGTTTATGGGCTTCACAAAATACATAAGAACTTGGAGTGCTCACCCATGAGACCTATGTTTCTGGCAAGGGTTGGAGCACAGAGCCACTATCAATATTTGTTGAAAAAAACTTACATCCACTTCTACATGAATGTGACACAGTCCTAAAAGATACTAAGTCCTTTTTATCTAAACTGTTTGATAAAGTATCTACTTTGTCTAATGATTATTTGTTTGTTACTCTCGACATAGAATCACTATTTGCAGTGATTCCCAACGACTGGGGAGTAGAGAATGTCAGAGCCTTTTTGAATGACAGGAGATGTTTTACTAATGAGAAAGTGAATTTGCTCTGTACATTACTTGAGCTTGTATTTGAGAATAACATTTTTGTATTCGATAATGAGTTCTTCTTACAGAAGGTTGGCGTGGCTATGGGCACAGCCTGTGCCAATAGCTATGCTAATCTTGCATTAGTGCAATGGGAGAAATCCTGTCTGTTACATAACAATGCTTACGAAAAGAACATAGCCTGGTATGTATGTTTTTTGGACGATATGTTTTTGCTTTAGCTTGGCTCGTCAGAACTATTGAATGAGTTGATCAACTACTTGCATGGCACTACTGGTTTCTTGAGATTTACCTGTAAATATTCTGCTGTAGAAGTGGAGTTTTTAGATGTTAAGCTCAATAAAGTTGACCTTAATAATATGTACACTAGTGTCTACAGAAAACTCACTAGGAAAAACAACTTCCTGCACAAAAATAGCATGCATCTCAAGCATGTCACCCGGAATGTTCTAAAAGGGCAGATTTATAGAGTAATGAGATTGCACAATGATAACACTCAGTTGGGTTTAGCACGTGACTCTCTCAAGCATGACTTTTTAGACAGAGGCTACAAAGAGGCAGAGATCGACTCTCAAATTAATGCTGCATGGGAAGAAAGGGAAGGGGAATGGAGAGCCTGTTTTGGCAACCATACTCCGCCTGATAGTCCACAAGCAACTGTAGCTCTGAGAGATACTTTTAGAGTCTCTCTTCCTTACTCTTGTGACATCAATAAATATTGTGAGGTCATTAAACTGAACTGGAATATCCTACACACAACAGATGAATTGAAAGGGACTATAGACAGCACACCACATTTTGCATTTAAAAACAATAAGTCATTGAAGAAACATTTGTGCTATAAATCACAACTCTGTATCAAAGGGCCTCAGTCTACAAGGCATAGCACTTTTCCTATAGACCTTGTTCAGCCTGTAAGTATATACTTACGGGCTCAACTTACATACATTCTTACAGTAATTTTAAAATCAAACTTGATTTTTATGCTGACTGCTGAACTCCAAATATTGTTTATTTTGCAAGTTGCCAGGTCTGTCATGCCTCCTATATAGGCAAAACTAACAGACCACTGAAGGACAGGATAATCAAACACTTTAGGGACATTAGGTACCAGAAAGGCACAAATGCCTTAGCACAACACATTTGTTTGTATGGCTCAGAACACACTTTTAAGTGGTTTGTACTTCAGATTTTGGATGTTAGTATTAGAGGGGGTGATACATCTAATAAAACAGAAAGGGCTGAACAGAAATGGATCTTGCTCTTGAGTGCAGAGAAACTGCCTGGTTTAAATGGCGTATCTAGCCTTAAACCATTCTTCAAGGCACGCCCGCTTAAACATTAATGTTGTTTTTAAACGAAGATTTTAAACTAAGATTTTATTTGTACTGTTTACCTTGTATTTGTAACAATTGTTGCACTGCTTGTGTGTGTGTAGCTTTTAGTTAATTTTTCACTTGCATATGATAGCTGATTGTTCTTGCTTTCTTTTTAAACTTGTGTCTTTCTACTTGTTTATTAGTCTGAAGAAGCGATGGTGTCATCGCGAAAGCGCTCACTCTTATCACTTTCTTTATGTTCAATAAATAGAGTTCTTGTCTAGCCGTGTTGGCTCGGTACTCGTTTTTTACTTCAGGTTTACACAGCTTTCTTGTACCACGCCTTTCACCTGTTCCTGTGCATTTTTACTTTTTATGGGTATTTGTAAGTGCTTTCATAATAGTTGCTACAAATAATAAGACTGCACAAATGCCCCAGCATTGTTTCAGTTGACTAACCCCTCCCCCTTTTATCAACTAAATGTATTAGACATTTGGAGTATTCATCTTTCTAATTCTCTCTGCATTAAGATTGTATATACGTAAATATTCTGGTGTTAGTAATGTCTATATACCATCTGCCAGCGTGGAAAGATAATTATGTATATTCCTCAATATTTCCATTTTTTTAACAGTAAATATATAAGTGCTGTGATTATACCATGTACTGTATATGTTATATTATACAATGTACTGTATATGTTATTTTATACCATGTACTGTATATGTTATATTATACCATGTACTGTATATGTTATATTATACCATATACTGTATATGTTATATTATACAATGTACTGTATATGTTATATTATACAATGTACTGTGTATGTTATTAAGAACTGCACAGCTTCTACTTTCTCGCTGATTTCTCTACCTGGATGTACTTTGCTTAGGAGAAACTCTAGTTAACGACTGTTAATCTCGCATAAAACTGACTCATGGAAGATTTTTACTTATATATTTGACTGCTATTTTTCTGCCCCCCTTTGAGCCCAGGTCATAGCTGAGGAGTTAACAGACCAGTCTGCCACTCTGTAAGCACATTTTAAATAAATTAATGCTTCATTATACAGTCATTCAGTCACAGGCTAAAGTGTGGCCTCCTTGTTTATCCTTGCTGTCCAGGTCACTTCTACATAGTACATTACTTACCAAAACAAATAGCCTTGGGAGTCGTGGGCTTCATTGTCTAGTTTCTCTCTCTCTGTGTCTTTACCTCTTATAAGTTGTCCATTTGCTAGCTGAGATGTTGACGCACCTTTATAAATCACTGCTGACCACTCCACAAATCTGACTTATACTTCCAGCTTTTTTAAGGTCGCCATGCTAATATTAAAAAAGCATTTGACTCAGTAAATACCACACCTGCCTCCTACTTGCCATCCCATTTGAAGTTCTGTATAAACATCGCTATGTGTTTTGTATTATTCGTCCTTGCACAAATCACACTTTACCTTTATGAATGTAAGCTGGCAGTATGTTTTCTATAACACAGACCAGGCCTGTTGCCATGATATTTGCAGCTAGATATATAAATGAAATGGGTCTGGATACCACCTAGGTCTATCAACTCAGTCTCGTCCTTTCAAAGTAAAACTGCTGTTGCCATCATGGCAGATATCTTACTTGCCATGTGGCACTTAATGTACATCTGTACTGATCTTTTGATGCAGGTAACCATTTGAAATGACTAAACCTATATAAGTGAGTCCTGAAATATTGAGACTAAATGGCTGAAAAAACAACTTGCATATACTGGGTGTGAGATGGCCATTTGGTCAGAATATTCTCTTTTCTCCTAGGTATGGCAGTATTGGAGTGGATATATATATATATATATATAAGCTCAAGGGGTGTTAGGGGTTACCCCAACATCAGGAGGTGGTGGGTCTTGCAGAATCCATATGCCAGCACAGTTTCTCATCCTTTTAGGCTGCTGGCAGTGCTGTTCATCTCTGTTTCTGTTACGTATTTACTACTTTCTTTCTTTTTTGCTTCGTTATGGCCTCCTACTGTCAGACCTCTTCTTCCACGGGTTTTCCTTATCTGGATATAAATCCATTTATACTGCTCCGTTGCCTCTTTTCCTATTCACTGGTCATGTCCTCATATTTCTCCATGATCTTTATCAATTGGTACAATTTTGGGCCTTAGAAATGAGGTACCTGCTGAAACAAAACCCAATCAATCCAAGTTGTATCTAGGTGCAGTTGACGTCGATGACAAAAGGCAATGAACTAATAACACACACAAATGGTTTACTCTCATGTGACCAGAACAGTGCTCAAGTGTGCAGAAGCATGGTCTTGTACATTTGATATTTATATATTATTAAATTAAAATATTCTCATCCTTTCTTCTCCCTTTAAGATGTACAGTGATTATGACTTAGCAAGGGTATAGCTGTAAACAGGCATATTCTCTTTGTACCTCGCTGAGTACATTTTTTTCTGAGCATCATTTCAGGTCATATTATGTCTATAACTCTCTAAATGAACACCTACAACAACAGGTACAATACTGCTAATCTTAAAACAATACAGTTAATAGTTTTAGGGGGACAGATGAATATGTTCCTTACCTTTATGAGGTTCTGGGTGGGAGCATTTTGAGAGATATGTCCATTTTTAAGTGGTAGGTGTTCAAGGTGGGTTAACACTAAGAGATTGTGAGTACAAAATCGAATTTGTTTTCTTCACCCCTGATGGACAGTTTTTGTATTTAGCTCAAAAGTCCAGGTCAAAAGAATAGTTTAAATGTCAGCTTTTGCTGATGTATACATTGAAGTGTCTTATGTGTACTATAAACAAAAGTGTTGTGTACTGTAAACAAAAGGGTTGTGTACTGCAAACAAAATGAGCCTGAATGTCTGCTTAACAGACATTTCTCATGCACCATAATCCAAAGAATATTGAAAAGCCTGTTAAATGTTAACTTCAGGCAGAGGTGGTACTTGTGTTTGGCAATCAAAAGAAGCAAGCATTTCATAGGTTCATAGGTTCATACTAGGCTATCTGCCCTAGGGCATTTATAAGCCTAGCCAGAGTGTGTTTGACTTTTGCCACCCATTTTAAATTAATTTTGCTATGCCCTTTTTCGAGGTTAGTATACTGTGCCTCTGTCTAACAGTGACACAGAAGTGATACCCGGGGTAAACCTACGATCTCCCATCCACTCATCAAGATTCCTCTTGAAGAGAGTCAATGAGGGACTCTGCCTAACCTGGACTGGGATTTTATTCCAGAGTGAAGGGAGCCTCTGGGTTATGAATCTGTCCCTCCAGCATGTCCTATTTATTTCAGTGCTGAGGTTTAAGTCTCTCGGGCGCTTAGCTCGATGGGATTTGGATTTTCTGAGGTGCAGCATGTCCATTAATTCCGGGTTGGACATGGCTTTATACGTCAGGCACAGATCGCCTCTGAATAGGCGGTATGCCACTGAGTAGAGCTGGAGTTTCTTTAACCGGGCAGCATATGGCATCTGTTTGAGCCCTTTGATCCTCTTGGTGAGGTACTTTTGGGGTCTTTCCAGTTGCTGCAGGTGTCTGGTCAGGTACATCCCAAAAGGGGCATTGTACTCAATTATGGGCCTAATGGGGGATGAGTAATGTTTAACCTAAACCAATTTCCCCTCTCGTCCCTGTCCCCTTCAATGAACACATTACACCGAATGACATTTGATGACCTTTATTAAACTTCCGTAACTTTGATTACCAATTTATTCACAACTCGACATAGTATGGTTGATTCGAAACACAGCATAAACATGCTTATAATGTTAATTAGGACAGTGCACCTGCTCATCCTGCCCAGTAAGCAGTGTCCAAACCTTTGCTCGCTTAATAAACCATTCATCAAATTACCAAAATACCAACCAAATAAGCTGCATCCTTACCTCCGTTTGCTTGCCTGTTCAGCAAACTTCCTCCAGTTGCACATTTCTTTTCCACAAATCCTTAGAATAAACCTCCACACACCGGAGGGGGAACAGAAGAAGACAAGCCTGTCCGTCTTCTCTGCCAACAAGCCTGACCAGGCTGTTACCCCTCCCTTCTACCCAAAATTATCCAGCCAACAACTTCCCATAAAGGGAAGGGTTAAGCCAAACATCAATCGGTGTACCCATCATCTGTAAAGTCCCTTAGATCCCTGTGATCAACCCCATGCCTTGACCTACTAGCACTGGAATGTGCCTTGGTAAAACCAAATAAAGTAGGATTACCCATGACCCTACTGTACCACTGAAACCTCCACTCCAAGAGAATACATTCCCTTTAGTCCGCTTCCCTCAAGCCACTAACCAATCAACTTTTCCAGAATGACAACCTATAGACATAACAAGTGCCACAAAAACAATAACCCCTTGAACACAATTCCGCACCCTAGCAAAGAACACCCTTAACAAGTCTCGAACCCAGAACCCTGTCAACTATAGCATCTCACACTAGCCCACCAAACTACACAACTCGTCTTTGGCCCTTCCCCCCAAGATACGGTTTAAACAACTGAATAAGTAACTAAAACCCCCAAGAGTCCAACCACCTGAAAGCAGGGTGTTGAAGTCAACTGGCTTGCAAGAGCAATGGGGCTTTAGCCTAATAAGTTCCTGTGCTCCTATGAATGATGTGACTCTACTCCTCCTGTGGGATCCCCACACCCCATAATCCGTCCCCACCAGTTTCACCCTAGCCCCCTACCTACCTCTACCTAACTTGCCCCACATTCCAACGCAATAATCAGCTCCCCCACTACTTGATCACAGCACCCTATTTTGTCTTAATGACCCAAAAATTGTGCACCACTTCATGCACCACTCCTTGCTCGCCCTTCGTCCATCATCTGCGAACTCACCGTGTAGCGCCACAACTGATACCATCACACCATCATCTACAAAGAAAAAGGGAAAGTAAATCCTCTAAAATGTAAAGAAAAAGGCTGCACCTTATACCCACCTATTCCAGATTACAGCAGATGCATTCAAAAATCCCCATTTCCATCATTAGCTGCTGCCCACTTGTGCTCCCCATGTGCAACCCCCTCACTCGCCACTTCTTCCATCATCTGTGATGTCACTGTGTATCTCCACAACTGGTACTTGGCATACCACCATCTACAAAGAGAAAGACAAATAAACTCTCTAATATGTAAACAGAAAGCTCCACCTTATACCCACCTATTCCAAATTACAGCCGCAGCTTTCCAAGACCCCATCTGCAAGAAAGAAAAGGACCCCACCACAACACAGCTACATTATGATAGAAAAGAGAAGGACATGTAAATCATCCAAAATACATAATACACAATCCAAGACATCTTCAAGGACAGCCTATCCTGCCAGCCCAGGAAGGAATGTACCACCGCCCTCACATCTATGACAAGGCAACCATAACCAAAGCTATGCTTCCAATGACCCTATCCAATACCCATGATACATTTAACTACCAGTCAAGTATGTTAAACTAACCCCCACACATGAAGGGACCTATCAATAGCAATGACTGGCCAATATGTGGGCTGCCTTATAACCAGCAAAAACAGTCTTATCCGAAGGCTAGTCTGTCATATTTCTCCTATCACTATGCCTCACTTTCTCCATTTCCAATCAAGTCATTATTTATTTATTTATTTATTTATTTTTAATTTTATTTTTTAGGAAGGAGATGAAGCCATCAAGAAACGGGTCCAAAAGCCCACAATGGGGACACTTTAAATATTGCTCTTACACTTAGAAATCAACAGAAAACAGATACCGCATCAGCACAAATGTGCCAAAGGGCATACATTCAAAACTCAATGACTGTCACTGTTCTCTTACTCCAGCCCTCAATGATCTGTCGACACTCAAAGATCTATTGAAAACCAGCACTGTATGAGAAATGTCCCAAATACGAGGCAAAATCTGATGAAGCATCATCATAGCTGCCTGTAGCACACTCCCTCCCAATATATGCCATAATTGGCTTAAAGTACATTTACATGACTTCCAAAGTTATATGTAGTTCATAAATGCTTATTAAAGTGGGACAAAGGGCCCACCCAGGAACAAAAGTTATTCCTCTTATCAACTTAGTTGACAGATACCAATGTTGCATTAACATGACACTTCTGAAGGATAGGACATCCGAAAATCAAATGTCCGTCACCATGTCTACTTTCAAACTGTAACAGCTGTCAAGATAACCGCACTATTATAAATATGTACCAAAGTAGGGTTGAAAACCTGTCCATTCTGTGCGTACTTTTATGGCCTAAGTGGGAACAATTTAGCAGTGTTCCCACAAACACAGAAACCTGAAAGAATAAAAGGTTTTATGTTCAATGAATTAGACAGGGACTATGCTTGTGTTGTCCATTCCCTCCAAATGTTCTACCCCTACTGTAAGCTTTTATAAACCTGACCCATCAGTTGAATCAATGGTATTCCACTCCTGAAATGCTGACTGTATGACCCAGCATCTTCTTAACTCCCCTTCATCCTTGTTGCTTCAAGTACACAAATCCAAAAGCAAAACCAAACAGCTATATGCACATTTGTGCATTCAATCACATGTTCAATACCACTTATAACTTCAGTTGACTAACAGGGTCTTGAATGGACCTAAAGTATGAAGTAAAATTCTGACCATTCCAACCCTTCTGAAGTATGACCATGCACAGCACTAGCCGTAATAGTGCACAGCAACCGTACATCTCAACCTCTTTGAGAGAACCAAGTAACAAAGACATAAATACAGGAAGTCCCAGCAACACCGTGGAGTCACATGTCCCAACTACCACCCCAGCCTCTGAAAAATATTGTAAGAAAGGTTTCAGACCTACTGTTAAAGGAACCTGAGCGACATTATTTAAAGAATTAAATCTTCAGTGAATTACCAGAGGACTACAAATTTTATGAGGAACAGCCCAAATTTGACTCAAAATCCAGACACCCTGCAACATTTGCAGCTGCGAGGCATGCAGGCGTGTGTCTCCTTTCCTATTCCCTGAAGGACATGGAGTCTGGACAGTCCAAACTCCCACCTCCTCCCAACCCACACCTGCAAAAACACCTTCCATGCAGACAACCTATGAATGTGGTCAAATGCAACCACCACATGTCTCCCCATTGAACAAACAGACTGAAACGCCAATCAACAATCTCTGTACAACCTCATACAAAAGAATCCGAAGAAACCCACCAAAAGCCAAGGCTGAAGCCCAAAATGAGGACAGCACTATTCATCTAGCCATTTCTTTACCCCTTTTTTCTTTCTTTATTTCTTTTCCCCTCCAACCAGCATGCCCCCCCCCTCACTCAAGTGCTAGACATATCCTCCACAGGACCACATAATGGCAGCAATCCGGACAATCTTCACTCCCCCACTTTCACACCCCATGAACGGAAAATCTTCGGCAGTCAGCAAGGCATGTCTTTTCACCACTGATTCCAGCCATGTACTTCAAAATGTTACAGACAATTGTCTTTTTTTTTTTGGGGTCATCATGTCAGCATACTTTCAGTCTGACAGTATTAGGAAGTTCATATATGTATTCTGTATTTCCATCCCGAAATGTGATGTTTCCTTCCCCGTTATTGTGAAATAACCCTACAAAATGAAGTTATATGGTGACTGTGAGCCAGTGCAGATGTCGCACCCTAACATGAATGTTTTAAAGTCATGTCAAAGCTAATTGCTAAAGTCATCTGCCTGTATTTACTGGATTTCTTATACTTTTGTCAGCTGAGCTGTCCCTTCTAGACATAGCCCATTTACCAATGATTATACCACTCACAATACAGCAGCTTATAGAGTATTTATTACAAACAATTATACCACTCCCAATAATGCCTTGAATCATGCATGTAGATCAACAATTTCTAATGTGACATTGCATATATTAAAAAAAAAAGCCTAATATGACAGGACCGACCGGACACCATCACCACTGTCCCCCAATAAACACTACCAACCCCTGCAATCAAGCCTCACTCATCTCTTCCATACCCCACCTTTCCAAAGCCTACCAGGCCGCCAATATCTTCAGGTCATCACGAATGAGAGCCTGCTCTAGTAAGTTCATGCCAAAATGTCATTACTTTCCCAGCTACACTTGTCTAAACCCCTTAAGACCCTCCCCACCTTTATCTCATTTCCTCACAGTCATCCCTCCCTCCATTTAACCATTTCACCTCCCCCATCCACTAAACTCCCATTAATATATCAGTCAACCCCTACTGATGATGTCCCAGGACAACTTAGTTTGTTACCAAACCTCATTTGTGAAAATGGAACACTGAGGTCACAGATGGAGAGATTTGTATAATTACCTAAACAAGTCACAAGCTATACCCTAACTAGATCATCTCAAGCTCACATTTAATTTATAGAAATATAGAATACTGACAGTTTTATTTTACTTTTGCATTACAATATCTTTTATTTACTACACAAATTAATCCATTCTGTTGTCTCTGCCTAATTTTGTAAATTCAAAGCCAAGAAAGGGATAATTAAACCATCACAACAAACTTATACAGAACCACAGGGTCCTCCCAATAAGAGAGAACATTAAAAGTATTTTATATGAGCTATCTGCTGCAGCTGACAGTTTTAATTTTTAGTGTGAAACTACTATACAGTCTGGTTTATAGGTCATGTAAAATCATTACAATGTGATTTATAAGGTACACTTTGTAGTAAAGACTTCCACACAGTTTGATGTGCCTTATACTATATTTATGTAAAAGTCTGTTTTGATATTATAAAGCCTGTGTGAACCTCAAGAGAACAATGTCCTTCATCAACAAGGAAAAATGCAAAGTCATCATGATGAATATTAGGTTTGCTATGTTTTCTCTTCTCTCCTTCAGTTTCCATACTAAATTTTTCCATCCTTGTCTCCTTGTCCCACACTACTATTCCTTTCAGGCAATTATTTATGTCTGGTACTGCCAGCTATGCCAGGAGGAGAAGTAGGGCATTGGATGTGTAACATATGCCAGCACAGGTAGCTGGAATTTTGTAAATAATTATATGTCATTTGTATATCAAACTGATTTGTACAGATGCTTATGTTGAAAATGTATTTGTAAAGTTGTTTGTGTTAAAAATGTACCAACATTGGGTCCTGACTGCACTGTAATGGAATTAAATATATATGTTAACAGGGGATACTGGAAGAGAAGTGGTTAATCAACAGTCCAGTTGCAGCTAAATTTGAAAAATGTTCTGAAAATAAATTACTGGGCCTAGGCCATAAAGATGTTATCTTGCAGTTTTGAATGAAGCTAGAGGTGCAATGTCTAGAAGAAGTATGGTTTGTTAGTCTCTGTAGGAAGAGCAGAAGTTTTAAAATTGTTTTACAGCTTCCAGATGATACAATAAACTTTATCAAAGCTCGAGATATGTATTGTAACACAATGTGCTAAATAATGCCAGCTTTTAGCTAAAGGAGTAGTATGGGAACCAGAAGTCATATGACCAGATGTGATGTCATTCTGTAATCCATCACTAAAAATGATGTTTTAATACTAGGTAAGACTGAAGTTTCAGAGCCCTCTGTTTTTGGAACCTGACAAAGAAAGACCCCCCCCCCCCCATCTATTTCATCTGAACCAGGGAATAGAAATTCTTTAGATCAGACTGGGAAATATAATGAGATTAGTTAAGCACTTTTTTTATCTGTATGAATCTATTCATCTGTGTTATTTAGTATTTCCTGTGGCTGAAAATCTGGTGTTTATTGTAAATAGATATTTTGTATATTCATGTTCTTTTATTATTTATTATTAAATATATTTAAACTTTTCATTGTGTCTGGTCCTTTAGAAACTATTTTAACTGTTGTGAGTATTCATAGTTGTCACACCAAAAAGCCTTACTGCATTAGCTAAACACTATCATTTGTATTACTATTAATTTCACTCAGTATAATAAGGTTTCCTTGTAAGAGCCTTAGCGTAGCTGGCTTTGGAGTGTCTGGTGTCAGTAACTACATTATAATCTGGGCAGAAGAGGGCATAGCTAGTAAATCTGTGCCAACCTTTCCCAGGTTTGTGTGTGTGTCTGTCTGTGTGTCTCTGTATGTATGTGTCTGCATATGTGTGTATGTGTGTGTGTGTGTGTGTGTGTGTGTGTGTGTGTGTGTGTGTGTGTGTGTGTGTGTGTGTGTGTGTGTGTGTTCATGGCATAGGGTTACATAAGTGCACTAGGTTATACCAAATACTTCAGCATTCAGGATCAAATTTCAAAGAGTTGGTGGTCAGCAACTTGGAACAGGGGCAGAAAGCACTGGTTTCACAGAGAGGGTGGTGGAGGACTTGGCTTGGGCACTCGGCTGAAGACTAGACTCTACAGCTGTACCAGTGGGTAGTCTTATTGGGGATCTGGGGAGAGAGATAAAGACTCCAGCCCCTGGATCGAGTGTGCTCTTTCTGTGCTCTTAAGGGAAATTGTGCTTGATACAGACAGCTGCATATGGAAATACTGGATGTAGCCATTTTTGTTCAAAGTGAACATCCCTCAGGGTCCATCTGAGCCTGAGAGAAGGCATCACACAGACCTGTCATCCAACAGTTTTCTACTGACTGTTTTTTAACATCATGCCATGACTTCTGAATCATATAAATTATGTCTTTTAGATTTAATTTTTGTAAACCTCAGGAATATTAGCAGTTTCAGAAGAAACCAAGGCCAAAATTAACCCACTTCTATAATTTTGCTTGAAATTTTTAATAACTCCTTTGTCTAAAGGTTGGATTTTTGATGTGGTGCGCTTGGGTAGGTAAATAGCTCGAATGTTACCATTATGTAAAATTAACGTATCAGCATGTGGATCAGCAGGACAATTGTCCAGCAATAACAGTGCCTTCTCTTTAAGTTTTTGAGGATGCAAATGTTTTTTAACTGTTGGAACAAAATATCTGTGGAACCAGCTATTGAAAATGGCACTCACCATCCACACATTCTTACTGATTTTATCGATAATGGGCAATCTTTCTTTATGCAAGTGATTTAAACAGCATGGATTTTCAAAATGTCCTACTAGAAGGGGAGGTAACTTATGATTTCCAGTTTTGTTGGTTCAAAAAAGTAAAGTGACCCTATCTTTTACTTTTTTATATCCAGTCCTTTTATTAGGGTCATCTTTTAAAACTAAAGTCTTATCAGGCAATAATTTAGTAGACAAGGCTATTTCATCACCGTTATAGACCTGTTCATCCATTAAGCCTTCATTTTCAATAACATGTTTTAACGTGCTTGAGAAAGCCCTAGCAGCAGCTTCATCAGCCGATCGGGATTCACCAGATATTAAAACTTGAGCAATACCATGACCCTTTTTAAACCTATCAATAAAGCCTCTGCTAGCCACAAATGATTCACCATGGCCCATCAGATTTACAAATTTTTCTGCTTGTGTTTTTAGAATTGGGCCATTAAGCAGTGTTTCCTTAGCTCCCTCTTGCTCGACCCATGTGTGTGGTGCTTGATCTACCTCTGGCTTGTTTGAATATCTCACGCACTTTCATTCAAGGGCTTCAGCAGAGTCAATAGTTTGAATGAACTTTTGCAGGTCACATTCTCTCTTAAGCCAATCATGAATTGTCAATTCATTAATGCTAGAAACTCTGGCTTTGGGTTCGCCATTACAAATCTGCTCCACTAGTACTAATTTTTCATCAGGAGTGTAGTTTCGTTTGCGCTTGCCTCTCTCCATTACTGTACTTATCCCTATTAATGACACTGTAGTAACTAGAATAAATGAAATACAGTACATATTGTACTGTACAATGAAATACAGTACTGTACGTCTCACCAGTATTGCCATTAAACTGCAAAGAAATTTTACCTTTTAGTTGGAAAAAAAATGGTCCTTCATTCACTTGACCACAGTAAGCACATGCTGTACTAATGTACCGTGTTTTAATGAATTCCATGCACTAATTTTATGACTGTGGGAGGCATATTAACTGAGGTCATGTACAAATTAAGCACATATTAATGAAGTTCCACTGTTTATATATATATATATATATATATATATATATATATATAGAGAGAGAGAGAGAGACAGAGAGAGAGATACTCTGTCTATCTAAATGTACTCGTGATTCATTTTTCTGCACAGTCACATAGATATGCAACAACTTGCATGTGGTGTTACCATCCATGCAACAGAATAACTGCCATAGACACTTGTGAATGGCAAGCTTCTTTCAATGCTGAGGACATGACATAACTATGATCCGTGCACACATGTGGAAAAATATGCATTAGTATCCACAAAAAGTGCACACTACAAGCATTACAGTGGAAGTATTCCCATTTAAATTAAACAGTATCCAATGGAACCCTAACAGCACAAATCTAAATAGTGATAGTCCAGTGGATTTCATATAACAAGGCAAGTGGACATATGTAGGTATCAGGGCAGCTATGATATCTCCCTACATAGAGGCATCATTCCTTATCTGTGCATATCTTAGAAAATTACAAGCTTGTATTACGTTCTGGCCACTGTATTCCACTCTCCAGTGCTATACATCACTAATGGGCCTCATTAGCATGCAATGTTTCAAAATCTGATTCTCTGTAAAATCTGTACCCTGCCAGGGAGTGATAGCACACTGTGTCAACATTCATAAAACACTCATTGATCCACTGTTATGTGCCAAAGTCTACACATCTTGCAGAGCAAGCCATTTACATTGATAGAGAGGAATGAAGCCCTGACAATGACCCAGCCCTCGGTTCACTTATGCAGCCCAGATACTTGTAGAAGGTGGCAGTGGAAAAATTATGAAACCATGCCTGCTCACCTCTGTTTGACGGAAGGGATTGTGAGAATGCACTGAAGTGAGGCAGTAGTCCTTGTGCACTGGACGTTGATCAAAACTGGACCCTTGGATGGTAAATGGACTCAGTGAGGGGGCAGAACATAAGCAGGAATTGTCACTTTTGGAGGGGAGTTAAAAAGAAGTCATGTCTAATAGCTCATAGTTAACTTCTGAATAAGGCCAACACATAGGGGTAGGATCCACACCTAGCCTGCCCCTGCTATAAATATGATTTTGTAAGATTTTCCTAGCTTTATCTCATCTGCTGATTCTTCTGGGCAATGAAATATCAAACTGAGAGGGCCATCCAATTAGACTTTTAAAGCTTAAGTTAGCCTTGGTTTCATATGATACCATTCATTTTATGCACACTGCAATATTCAGAGTATTAATCCCTTTTTTCCATCATACTTTTAAAATCTGTAACATGTGGGGACAGATTATCAGTCACTGGACAGCCTAGTGACTGTTTCTCCAGAATTACCCTGGGAATAGTGCTCACGTTTTTCTCCTTGTGAGAGACGGAGCAGAGGGGCATTATTTCCTAGCCTTTTTACAAATCACCAGTTACTGTAATCCTGACAATTGCTTCTCAGGAGTCAGTTTGAGATTAATGTTATTTCTTTATTCCCGGAGAGAGAAGAAGCAGAAGGGCATTGATTTCTGCTGGTCACTGACTTGGCAGTGTGTATGGGACTTCACTGAGTGGTGCAATTGCATTTTTGGTGAGAAACTAATCACATATTCTATCTAGACAGGTCTTCCGGTGAGAGAAGGAGCTAAGGGCCATCGATTCCTAGCTGCATGCTGATGTGTTGACACCAGCACTTTCTCCGTTACCAGACAAGCAGCATCTCCAAGAATCAATTGAAAACATCATAGGCATTGTCCCTTCTACCCACATTAGTAAGCACCTGGGACCATGAATTTGCACTTTCCAATTCTCTCTGTATCTGGGTTGGTTAAAATGGGCATCCTGAGACAATGTAACACGTTTGTCATGTTTACTGACAACCACCTACTACTTAAACTGACACAATATGTGAAATTTAGTTATTTAATGCAATTGGCAAAGCTCTCTCGTAAAGCCATGACAAAAACCAAACAGGTTGTCAGTAGCACATAACACCATACTATACCTGTCACACATGTCAGTAGCATATAACACCGTACTATAGGTTCATAGGTTCATAGGTAGGTACTGGGCTATCTGCCTGAAGGCATATATTAGCCCAGCCACATTGTGCGGTATTCACCACCCCTTTGGTTAGTTCCCTAGGCCCTTGATATAGCAGCTAGTACCCTTGGCCCCTATCTAGTAGAGCTGTTGGTATGATCCCTGGTGTGAACTTTCTGTTACCCATCCACTCGTCAAGGTTCCTCATGTAGATTGGGACTTTGTTCCATACCAAGGGAAGTCTTTGCGAAGGGAATCTATCCCTCCAGCATGTTCTATTCATTGTTGTGCTGAGGTTTATATCCCTAGAGCGTGTAGCTCGAGTAGATTTGGTTTTGCTAAGATGGAGCATGTTCAACAGTTCTGGGTTGGACATGGCTCTGTATGTTAGACAGAGATCGCCTCTGAGAAGGTGGTATGCAACAGAGAAAAGCCTTAGTTTTTTCAATCGTGCTGCATAGGGCAACTGTTTGAGGCCAGTGATCCTCGTAGTGAGATACCTCTGTGGTCTCTCCAGCTGCTGGAGATGCCTAGCCAGGTACATTCCAATTGGTGGATTGTACTCAATAATGGGTCTGATGAGGGAAGAGTAGAGGGGCACCACTACAACCTTAGATCTTGATGCGAACCCTTTCGTGATCAGATGGTTCACATAGAAGGATTTTCTAACCACCTTGGCAACATGGTTATCAAAGGAAAGCTGACTATCTACTTGGGCCCCTAGATCCCTTATTACTTCTTCAGATTTCAGGGGGTTACCTCCTATGTGATAGTTTGCAGGTACTCTGTTTTTTCCAAAGGGGATTACTATGCATTTTTTAGCATTTAGCTTGAGACCACGGCTTTGACATCATGCATCAGTCTCATTAAGGCCCTTCTGGAGGATATCCATGTCGGCTGAAGACTCTATTATAACACCCAGTTTGCAGTCGTCCACAAACTTGGTCAGCCACAGCCCTTCAGTGCTTGCCTATACTTCTGAGAAGTATATGCCAAACAGGAGGGTCCCCAGGACAGAGCCCTGAGGCACACCACTCGTTACTGGTCTGGATTCGGACATAGAGCCCACTAATCTTACTTTGTGGGATCTGTCTGAGAGCCAGTTTGTGATCCATCTTGTGATGTAAGGGTTTATGCCCAGGTTGGTGAGTTTATCAATAATACCTGAATGGGGAATGGTGTCAAATGCTTTAGCAAGGTCAAGGTAAGCCGTGTGTACCTCCTTTCCCTTATCTATAGCCTGAGTAACTGTGTCAAAGAAGTCCACCAGGTTCAGGAGGCATGATCTGCCCTTGATGAAGCCGAACTGTGTGGGGTTAAGTATTTGGAGGTTCCCAATCTCTCCATTTATGAGTCCCATAATGATTCGCTCCATTGCCTTACAGATCAGACTCGTCGGGCTTATTGGTCAGTAGTTCCCAGGGTTGGTTGTGGGCCCACCCTTGTGCAGCGGAACCACTGTTGCTATGAGCCATTCTATGGGCACATATCCTGTCGAGAGGCTGAGACTGAACAGGGTATTCAGATGCGGGGTTAATTCATTTTGGAGCTCGCGTATGACACAGTCCAGGACACCATCTGGTCCCATGGAGGCAGTGTTTTTAGCTTTAGATAGAGCCTTATTAACCAACGTATCAGTAATAATTGGAGTTACACAATCCCCTGGAATAGTAATAGGCCCCGTAGGTGGTGAGTGGGGGGAGAAATTTGCACTGAACCTGTCAGCCAAGATGTTGGCAATGTCAGTGGGGTCAGTGTATTTTGTTCCATTTTGTAATAGCTCAGAACAGACCTGAGCGTTGCCATTTAGGTTTCTGACGTAGCCATAGAAGGCCTTATGGTTATTCTTGGCATCCTTGGCAACCTTCTTTTCGAAATTGGCTTTAGTCGACTTGATGAGGGCCCTCAATTTCTTACTAATGCTGATCAGGGATTATTTTTCTACTTGAGATTTGGCCTTTTTTTGTATAAGTATATAGCTGTCACACATGTCAGTAGCACATAACACTGTACTATACCTGTCACACATGTCAGAAGCACATAACACCGTACTATACCTGTCACACATCAGTAGCACATGACACAGTACTATACCTGCCACACACATGCCAGTAGCACATAACACCGTACTATACCTGTCACACATGTCAGTAGCACATAACACCGTACTATACCTGTCACACATATCAGTAGCACATAACAATGTACAATACCTGTCACACATCAGTAGTACATAACACTGTACTATACCTGTCACACATGTCAGTAGCAGATAACACCGTACTGTACCTGTCACACATGTCAGTAGCACATAACACCATACTATACATGTCACACATGTCATAAGCACATAACACCATTCTATACCTGTCACACACGTCAGCAGCACATAACACATACTATACCCGTCACACATGTTAGAAGCACATAACACCATACTTTCCCTGTCACACACAGTACATTCTGAACACATACACCTACATATGCTAAGGCTCTTAAAAGTAACCTGTTTAAATCACAAAAACCTCCTAAATATAACTAAGAAAACATACCTTCAGCAACCTCACAAATACACAACACAGACAGCAACCCAGATGGTGCAGTGGTGCAGCAGTAGCATTGCTGCCTCACAGCAAGAGGTTCTCCAGTTTGATTCTCACCTGGGGTGCCTTCTGTGTGGAGTCTGCATGTCCTCCCTGTGTTTGTATGGGTTTCCTCCCACATTACAAAGACATGCATCTGGAGCATTTCTCCCCAGCATCTGCTGAAAATTGGCTTCATTCTAAGTCGGACCTTCCCGGTAAACAAATGATAAATAAATAAACCATTATGAAACAAACACCTCAGAGTCTCAGTACAAAAGCCTGTAAGGCAAAGCTTCACACAATCCAACATTTTAGTCATGACTCACTCCATCATGAGACACACGGAAGCACCACTCACCAGGCTGTACAAGCAGAGGGTCATGGTATATCCTACACTTAGGTGACTCTATCATGAGACACACTGAAACACAACTCACCAGGCTGTACAAGGAACAGATCACAGTCAGTTGCCCATCAGGTCCCAGGATTCACATCGCACAACCCCTTATCACATCATTGGCAACTATAGGACACCCTTTATGTCCCCCAGCCCATAACTCCTGTCTAAGTAGTATGGAGTTCCTGTGTATTAAGCCAAACACTGTTCCCCTAGGGGACTTCAACTACCCGTCTATTAATGGGGAGACATATACATCCTCTAACATGTAAAACCTGAGATTTCTGGAATTCATCCATACAGACTGCTTGGACCAGTTAGTCCACACCCAATCAAGGGGTGACAAAATCCTGGACTTGTTCTGAACAGTATGGGACACCTCTGCCTCCTACCAATTTTAACTCCCTCCATTGTCAAAATGGACCACAAATCAGTCACATTCACCTTAAGGCTAAAACCAGAAGCATCCTGCAATAAATTGGTATTCAGAGACCATGCCAAGGCTAATCTACTGATAGTCTGGCTAAATTCAACATCCTCTTCAAACTCAATAATTACATTGATTATACAGAATGCATTACTGACAAATTCTATTCACATCTGAATCACTACATAAATGCATCTGTCCCCCTCCAAAGTTAATACAACACCATGTTTAAAAATAGCCCCCTGTGATAGAACCTAAATATAAGCAGACCCTGTAGTAAAAGAAAACAAAATCCTTGCACATAAAAATAAATGCAACTCTCAAGATGCAGAAAGGAAAATCTCTTGCTAAAGTTAACAGGAAACTCTGGACTCTGATCAAATTAACTAAAGCCAAATATGAAGTAAAAATTGCCACCCAGGCAAAGAACAACCACAAATCTTTCTTTAACTATGTTACAAAAAACAAGTAATCTCTGTGGTATCCCCGAAGTCTCAAAACAACCCACTAAAGTGTAGTGGGTCCAAAAACAAAACAGTGTAAGAAACTTCTCTGTGTGGAAGATTTTCAGTCCATATATTTCTAGTTAATCACTGCATATACTGATATACCCATCCCATGCTATATCACATGCCTAGTCACTCTCTCACTACTACCTCCTTTAATCCTTACACATCTTATCACCTCAATTGAGAATCCACTTGACCCAAACCTAAACTATCCAAAAAAAGTAACCACCTCTACTTACACACCTGTACTTCTTAGTCATGTTAATATTACATCCTCATCTAATTACACACTTCCAAAATATCATAGAACTCTACATACAAAGTTTAATAATTCAACTGCCAAAAAATGTCTATCTGTATACAGTAGGTTCAAAACCCTACACTATCTAAGCCTACTACTCTTTGCAAAGGATGGTGATATTCACCCTAACCCAGGCCCCCCAACAACTCCCATCTCTCTCCTCAACCCCAAAGAATCACCTACTCAAGCCCTTTCTAGACCATCTAACTCACTTTTAATTGCTCATCTTAATATACGCAGTATAAATAACAAAATAACTCAGCTCCAAGCTCTAACAGAAATATATTCCTTTGATATTCTCTGCTTAACAGAAACCTGGCTAAAACCCTCAACCAAAGATAATCTAATCATCCCACCTGGTTATAATATCCTGAGACTAGACCGTACTTCCAAGAAAGGTGGAGGGGTAGCTATCCTTTATAAACCTAGCTTACAATTAACTACTCATATCTGCAAACCACCTATAGACTCTAATGCTGAAATCCTAATCTCAGAACTTCTTAACAATTCCAAATCCATCTATGTCATTTGTATATATCTACCTCCAGGAAATAACATAGCTACCATGGAAAATATACTCTGCTGGCTTTCCCAAAACCTACCCCAAGAAACCATTATTCTAGGTGATACAAATATTGACTGGACCTGCTTCTGCGGCAGCCTCCCCTCAAACCATATTAACCTTTATGGATATTCCCAAACCATCACCTCCCCTACCAGGATAAATAAATCTAACAGGAAATCAACCTTATTAGACTGGATCCTCATTAACCATCATCCTCACAACTATGACTCAGGAACCCTCCCTGATGACTTAAGTGACCACACTCTTACCTATATTATCAGTCATAGAATCAATTTACCCTCCACAACATCAATTAAAAACATAAGGTGTAAAAAGAACTTTAACCCAGAACGTCTCCAGTTGGAACTAAGAGCATGCAACTGGTCACCCCTAAAAAATATACCCCTAGAGGAAGCTGTAAGTTACTTTAACTCCAACTTCCTTGCCATCCTCAACCATCATGCCCCAACCAGACTAGTTAGAATTAAATCCAAACACGCTCCTTGGCTTACTAAGGAAACCAAACATAGAATCAATGTAAGAAACAAACATTGGGCAAAATGGAGAAAAACAAAAAACCCTATAGACCAACAAACATTTAGACAACTAAGAAATGAAACTAAGAAAGCTATAATAACGGACAAAAAAAAAAACTACTACCTCCAATCCCAACAAGCCTATACAAATAAACCACAGAAATGTTGGCCTAGTATTACCCAACTACTCCACCCAGGACAATCCACTACTCCAAATCCTCTAAATTCAGAACACAAAACAACAATAATCATAGCCAATGACTTTAACAACTTTTTTACAGATGCTATACAAACATTAGCCAGTCATCTATCTCCTAACAACTTCACTCTACCTTCCAAACAACCAACCTTACCTCCTACTTTTCATTTGCAACCTGTTCCAACATTATATATTCTAACCCTTCTACAGAAACTAAAACCCTGCTCCCCCTCAGCAGACCAACTACCTGCTGAATTCTTACAACAATCAGCCAAAGCTATTGCCTATCCAAATTCTATCCTAATCAATAGGACTATTTCTGAAAGTTTTATTCCCAGTTTATGGAAAATATCCCATATGATCCCTCTTCACAAAGGAGGACAATCCACAGACCTCTCCAACTACTGCCCCATTGCCCTTCTCTCACCTCTGGCAAAGATCATGGAAAAATGCATCCACAAACAATTACAATCATCTAATGCATAATAACCTACTAGCCAATTGTCAACATGGTTTTAGACCCTCACATAGCACTACAACTGCCCTTCTTTCCTTCACAGACTGTATTAACAATAACCGCAACCTTAACAAACTCTCTTTTGCCCTTTTCATTGACCTGTCTAAAGCATTTGACATGGTAAATCACCAAATTCTCATCACAATACTAAAATCCCTGTCACTAGATACATCCTCTATTAAGTGGTTCCAGTCCTACCTGGATAAAAGACAACAGGCCGTACTATGGCACACGTCTCTATCTACTCATCTCCCTGTCAACCTCGAAGTCCCCCAGGGTTCCATCCTTGGACCTCTACTTTTTTCCATATTCATCAACGATCTTCACCTTGCCATCCCCCAAGCTACATGCATACAATATGCAGATGACTCTACACTGATTTGCTCAGCCCCCTCCTGTTCTGAACTACTCTATCTGACCCAACAAGTATTCAATACAGTTGAGCAATAGTTCACACATAGATGCCTTCTCCTAAACCCCAAAAAGACTAAACTCCTCCTCTTCTCTCCTACCAAGAAATCCCCTCCACTGGATTTCTCAATAAACTCTATCAATAATACCATTATATCTCCAGACCCAACCACAAAACTATTAGGAGTCACCATTGACAATAATCTGAACTTTGACATCCATATTAACAATGCTATAAAACAGTCAATAAAAAGCTAGGCTCTCTCTATAGGATAAAATCCTTTCTCCTACCTTCAGCTTGAACCACAATAGCACGCACTCATCTAATGTCTTCTCTACTCTATGCATCACCCATTTTTACTAACCTTTCAAAAAATAATCTCAACAAATTGGAAATGTCCTACAATAATATAGCTAGATTTGCAACTGGTAATCCTTTTAGAACCCATCAGTGCCTTAATTTAAAACAGCTAGGTTGGCTTGAACTTCAAAATCTAATTACATTCCATCAGCTAACTATAGCCCATAACACTCTTTACAAACCTTCAAAAACACCTATTCTCTCGACACTAATCACCCCCTATAAAAACCTAGCATCCTTAACGTCTTCTCAGAAACTTCTAGTACATACCACTAAAACATATAACAAAGCTGGCGACTCCCTTTTCTCTAACATAGTTGGGAAGGCCTGGAACCTCCTTCCAAATGAACTCTCTACACTTTCCTCATTATCCTCTTCAAAAACAAATTGAGAGTATTCCTGAAAACACACTGGTTATGTCATTGCACTAAACCTGACTAGTCAACAACAAATTGAAAGTATTCCTGAAAACACACTGGTTATGTCAACACTCTAAACCTGACTAGTCAAAAACAAATTGAAAGTATTCCCGAAAACACACTGGTTATGTCAATGCACTAAACCTGACTAGTCAAAAACAAACTGAAAGTATTCCTGAAACACACTGGTTATGTCAATGCACTAAACCTGACTAGTCAAAAACAAATTGAAAGTATTCCTGAAAACACACTGGTTATGTCAACACCCTAAACCTGACTAGTCAAAAACAAATTGAAAGTATTCCTGAAAACATACTGGTTATGTCAATGCACTAAACCTGACTAGTCAAAAACAAATTGAAAGTCTTCCTGAAAACACACTGGTTATGTCAATGCACTAAACCTGACTAGTCAAAAACAAATTGAAAGTATTCCTGAAAACACACCGGTTATGTCAATGCTCTAAACCTGACTAGTCAAAAACAAATTGAAAGTATTCCTGAAAACACACTGGTTATGTCAATGCACTAAACCTGACTAGTCAAAAACAAACTGAAAGTATTCCTGAAAACACACTGGTTATGTCAACACTCTAAACATGACTAGTCAAAAACAAATTGAAAGTATTCATGAAAACACACTGGTTATGTCAATGCTCTAAACCTGACTAGTCAAAAACAAATTGAGAGTATTCCTGAAAACACACTGGTTATGTCAATGCACTAAACCTGACTAGTCGAAAACAAATTGAAAGTCTTCCTGAAAACACACTGTTTATGTCAATGCACTAAACCTGACTAGTCAAAAACAAACTGAAAGTATTCCTGAAACACACTGGTTATGTCAACGCACTAAACCAGACTAGTCAAAAACAAATTGAAAGTATTCCTGAAAACACACTGGTTATGTCAATGCTCTAAACCTGACTAGTCAAAAACAAATTGAAAGTATTCCTGAAAACACACTGGTTATGTCAATGCACTAAACCTGACAAGTCAAAAACAAATTGAAAGTATTCCTGAAAACACACTGGTTATGTCAATGCACTAAACCCGACTAGTCAAAAACAAATTGAGAGTATTCCTGAAAACACACTGGTTATGTCAAAGCACTAAACCTGACTAGTCAAAAACAAATTGAATGTATTCCTGAAAACACACTGGTTATGTCAATGCACTAAACCTGACTAGTCAAAAACAAATTGAAAGTATTCCTGAAAACACACTGGTTATGTCAATGCACTAAACCTGACTAGTCAAAAACAAATTGAAAGTATTCATGAAAACACACTGGTTATGTCAATGCACTAAACCTGACTAGTCAAAAACAAATTGAAAGTATTCCTGAAAACACACTGGTTATGCCAATGCACTAAACCTGACTAGTCAAAAACAAATTGAAAGTATTCCTGAAAACACACTGGTTATGCCAATGCACTAAACCTGACTAGTCAAAAACAAATTGAAAGTATTCCTGAAAACACACTGGTTATGCCAATGCACTAAACCTGACTAGTCAAAAACAAATTGAAAGTATTCCTGAAAACACACTGGTTATGCCAGTGCACTAAACCTGACTAGTCAAAAACAAACTGAAAGTATTCCTGAAACACGCTGGTTATGTCAATGCACTAAACCTGACTAGTCAAAAACAAATTGAAAGTATTCCTGAAAACACACTGGTTATGTCAATGCACTAAACCTGACTAGTCAAAAACATACTGAAAGTACTCCTGAAACACACTGGTTATGTCAATGCACTAAACCTGACTAGTCAAAAACAAATTGAAAGTATTCCTGAAAACACACTGTTTATGTCAACGCTCTAAACCTGACTAGTCAAAAACAAATTGAAAGTATTCCTGAAAACACACTGGTTATGTCAATGCACTAAACCTGACTAGTCAAAAACAAATTGAAAGTATTCCTAAAAACACACTGGTTATGTCAATGCACTAAACCTGACTAGTCAAAAAAAATTGAAAGTATTCCTGAAAACACACTGGTTATGTCAATGCACTAAACCTGACTAGTCAAAAACAAATTGAAAGTATTCCTGAAAACACACTGGTTATGTCAATGCACTAAACCTGACTAGTCAAAAGCAAATTGAAAGTATTCCTGAAAACACACTGGTTATGTCAATGCTCTAAACCTGACTAGTCAAAAACAAATTGAAAGTATTCCTGAAAACACACTGGTTATGTCAATGCACTAAACCTGACTAGTCAAAAACAAACTGAAAGTATTCCTGAAAACACACTGGTTATGTCAACACTCTAAACCTGACTAGTCAAAAACAAATTGAAAGTATTCCTGAAAACACACTGGTTATGTCAATGCTCTAAACCTGACTAGTCAAAAACAAATTGAGAGTATTCCTGAAAACACACTGGTTATGTCAATGCTCTAAACCTGACTAGTCAAAAACAAATTGAAAGTATTCCTGAAAACACACTGGTTATGTCAATGCACTAAACCTGACTAGTCGAAAACAAATTGAAAGTCTTCCTGAAAACACACTGGTTATGTCAATGCACTAAACCTGACTAGTCAAAAACAAACTGAAAGTATTCCTGAAACACACTGGTTATGTCAACGCACTAAACCTGACTAGTCAAAAACAAATTGAAAGTATTCCTGAAAACACACTGGTTATGTCAATGCTCTAAACCTGACTAGTCAAAAACAAATTGAAAGTATTCCTGAAAACACACTGGTTATGTCAATGCACTAAACCTGACAAGTCAAAAACAAATTGAAAGTATTCCTGAAAACACACTGGTTATGTCAATGCACTAAACCTGACTAGTCAAAAACAAACTGAAAGTATTCCTGAAAACACACTGGTTATGTCAATGCTCTAAACCTGACTAGTCAAAAACAAATTGAAAGTATTCCTGAAAACACACTGGTTATGTCAATGCACTAAACCTGACTAGTCAAAAACAATTTGAAAGTATTCCTGAAAACGCACTGGTTATGTCAATGCACTAAACCTGACTAGTCAAAAACAAATTGAAAGTATTCCTGAAAACACACTGGTTATGTCAATGCACTAAACCCGACTAGTCAAAAACAAATTGAGAGTATTCCTGAAAACACACTGGTTATGTCAATGCACTAAACCCGACTAGTCAAAAACAAATTGAGAGTATTCCTGAAAACACACTGGTTATGTCAATGCACTAAACCTGACTCGTCAAAAACAAATTGAAAGTATTCCTGAAAACACACTGGTTATGTCAATGCACTAAACCTGACTAGTCAAAAACAAACTGAAAGTATTCCTGAAAACACACTGGTTATGTCAATGCACTAAACCTGACTAGTCAAAAACAAACTGAAAGTATTCCTGAAAACACACTGGTATTTCAATGCACTAAACCTGACTAGTCAAAAACAAATTGAAAGTATTCCTGAAAACACACTGGTTATGTCAATGCACTAAACCTGACTAGTCAAAAACAAATTGAAAGTATTCCTGAAAACACACTGGTTATGTCAATGCACTAAACCTGACTAGTCAAAAACAAATTGAAAGTATTCCTGAAAACACACTGGTTATGTCAATGCACTAAACCTGACTAGTCAAAAACAAACTGAAAGTATTCCTGAAAACACACTGGTTATGTCAATGCACTAAACCTGACTAGTCAAAAACATACTGAAAGTACTCCTGAAACACACTGGTTATGTCAATGCACTAAACCTGACTAGTCAAAAACAAATTGAAAGTAGTCCTGAAAACACACTGGTTATGTCAACGCTCTAAACCTGACTAGTCAAAAACAAATTGAAAGTATTCCTGAAAACACACTGGTTATGTCAATGCACTAAACCTGACTAGTCAAAAACAAATTGAAAGTATTCCTGAAAACACACCGGTTATGTCAATGCACTAAACCTGACTAGTCAAAAAAAATTTGAAAGTATTCCTGAAAACACACTGGTTATGTCAATGCACTAAACCTGACTAGTCAAAAACAAACTGAAATTATTCCTGAAAACACACTGGTTATGTCAACGCTCTAAACCTGACTAGTCAAAAACAAATTGAAAGTGTACCTGAAAACACACTGGTTATGTCAATGCTCTAAACCTGACTAGTCAAAAACAAATTGAGAGTATTCCTGAAAACACACTGGTTATGTCAATGCTCTAAACCTGACTAGTCAAAAACAAATTGAAAGTATTCCTGAAAACACACTGGTTATGTCAATGCACTAAACCTGACTAGTCAAAAACAAATTGAAAGTATTCCTGAAAACACACTGGTTATGTCAATGCACTAAACCTGACTAGTCAAAAACAAATTGAAAGTATTCCTGAAAACACACTGGTTATGTCAATGCTCTAAACCTGACTAGTCAAAAACAAATTGAAAGTGTTCCTGAAAACACACTGGTTGTGTCAATGCTCTAAACCTGACTAGTCAAAAACAAATTGAAAGTATTCCTGAAAACACACTGGTTATGTCAATGCTCTAAACCTGACTAGTCAAAGTGTCTCTACATACTCTAATCTGCCTAACCCATCTACTCGTTAAGCAACGCTATTGTCCTTTTAAACTAAATTGCTTATTTCTCTTGACTACTCTGATTGTATTTACATCCCTTTATTATTCTTGTATCATGCACTGTACATTTTACTGTGATAACCTGTTTATGCATACTGTTAATACTTCATATTTGCTCATGTAACCTTATACTTTATTGTATTAGTTTTATTGTCCTAACTTGGAGCTTAACTCCTCAGGCCTCTACTGAAAATGGACATGTATCCAGTTAGACTAGCCCGGTTAACAAATATAAAATAAATAATAAATAATTAATCAGATCAGACAATAGTAGTAGAAGTAGCGAACGTAAACTCGTCTTAAGTCAAAACAAAACAAAAAGTAATAATAGAAAATATATAATTGTACAGCATTACTAAGTATTCAAAAGTAATCCAAGCAAGGCAGGCAGTCTGTTTCCAGTCAAAAATCCATAATTAAATGCACAGACAAGCGATCCAAGTAAAACAAAAATAGAGTAATAATTTCCTCACAAGCTTTCTAAATATATATATATATATATATATATATATATATATATATATATATATATATACTTTATATCAGGCATGGGAGTGGTTTTATGTGCTGTAAAACAAAGTGTTATTGGTACACATGTTAAATTCACATCCCTTCCCCCATCAGTGCGACATTCGAGCTGGTCCTGCCCTACTTAGTAGCTGTCATAATAATATATAACCCTTATGTACTTTAATATAATGATGTGGTACCTCTTATTTAACCAAATTATTAAGTAGATTATTAAGTCTGTGATTTTATCCAAGACAATATACTACATGGCTGGAAATATATCAACCTTAGTCCATTTGGCAATCAAAAAATATATATAAATATATAGATATACATTTTGCATGTAAAAATCAATTTCTATTTTCATAACCTATTGTTAACAAACATCGCTTTCATCCTTCTAGACTTCTTCAGGTCTGTGTACAAAAACCCTAAAAACCTATATGATTGTATAATTAGTTAGTATTGTTATTACACATCATTTTGAATAAAGTGGAAAAAAGAACCTGAAAAAAATAAAAATAAGAAAAAAATGTATGTATGATGATGGAAACAAAATATACACTTAAGTTTCAACTGATTTAAAATGGTATTTAAAACCAATTTGCAGAATAAAATAAAATAAAATACAATTAGTCATGTAAACAATGTGGCAATTTTCTAAGTTCCAGTGCACTTTTAATTGAACAGTAATAGTTTAGTCCAGGCTTCCAAAACGAGTTCAGCTTTAATTGCCACATGCGTTCATGTTTCTCCAGAATATTCGGGATGTCTCCTTCAAGATCACCCATGTCTATGCGATCCAGGATCTGGAACTTAAAACCTGTGTGTCTTTTATGAAGAGAAAGGTGTTTGGCTAGTGCATTATTTTTACATCCAGAGCGGATTTCTGACAGATGACATGAAATCCTTCGCTTGAGTTTATTTACAGTCTTGCCCACATAGAATGCATCACATTCATTGTACTGTGACTGTAAATTACTTTTTTAGTGTTACAGTCACCCCCTGCACTGGTTTTAATGAGCTTCTTTAAATAAGGGCGATGAAAACTATCACCTTGCTGTATAAATGTACAAAATGTACAATTAGTTTCACATCTTTTAGTTCTTTTCACACATGGTCTAGGTTTAAATTCAACAAAACTTGTAATGTTCCTGGCCTTCGTATAAACAACTGATGGGGCTTTACCTAAGATGTTAATCAGAAAAGGGTTTCCTGTGACAATGTCCCAGTTTTCTTCAATAATATTTTTGATGCTGTGATAATCCAAAGTGTATGTCAGGATGCAGCTATTTTTGCATTTGTTATTCTCTGTGGGATTACTTAACATTTTTCTACTGGGGAGATTCAGTGAAGGTGCGTCAGTCCTTTTCAGTTTTATAATGGGTTCCAGGATGTTTTTTAACATCCGACTTTCATAGCCTCTCACTAGAAAATCATTCTCTAAGTTGTTCAGGTTTCTCAAAAATGGTTCCATCTCTGTGGTAATTTGAGCTAATCTATAGCCTTGGGATTTCACTACATTATACTTGTTTTTTGTAGGATGTAGACTTTTACTGTGGAGTAATAAGTTAACCCTCATTGGTTTTGTAATTCTGTTATTGTTGGTGTCCTTGGAAATCTGCATATCTAAGAAAGTGATTGAAGTACAGCTATGGGAAGAGGTAAACTTTAGGAAGGGGGTTGCTTGATTGAGGTAAGTGATAAAATCTCCAAGCTGCAAGGTGTCACCTTCCCACACAATAAAGACATCATCAATAAAACATAAATAGCATGTGATATGCTGCATGTAATCTGCGTTGTTTAACACAAAGTTCTCCTCCCATTTGTCCAGGGCTATGTTAGCTATGCTGGGAGCCATGGCAGCCCCCATTGCTATACCAGCTTTTTGTTTGTAGTGTTTGCCATTGAAAGTAAAGAAACTGAAGTCCAGTACAAGATTAATGAGCTTAACTTTTGCAGTTGTGCCTGTGTACCCTGATTATGTTTCTTAAAAGACTTCATAGCTGCTGTTATACAGTAATTGTGAGGGAGCACTGTGTACAAGTATTCCACATCAGTAGTTACCAAAATACTGTCAGCTTCCACTGTAATGTTTTTTATTTTTTTCAAAAAATCCATTGAATCTTATGTATGACTTATTATTTTCTGCTAGAGGTTTCAGCAAGTAATCATTGTAAATGGCTGTGGCTTCAGTAAGTGAACCTCCACTTGCTACCACCGGTCTATAAGGTGAGTCTTCTCTGTTCTTGTGTGGCTTTGGTATTCCAAAAAAGTAAGGTAAACATGGGCATGGGCTCCATAAATAATTATAAAGATTTTCAGTGATAAGTTTTTCTTCCCATAATATGGTTCCATAAATCATATGCTCTTTTTATGTCATCCATGGTAAATAACTCATAAAATCTGTTATCATCCAGCATGTTCTCTATCTTTTGGTTGTAGCTAGTGGTATCAGTCAGAAGTATACCTCCTCCCTTGTCTGCCTTCATTACATGCCTGAATTTGTCATTGCCTAGCTCAAGCAATGCTTTTCCTTCTCCCTCTGTTAAGTTATAAAGTTTTTTCTTAGGAGGGTTTTTAAGCAGTTTCCTGATATCCATCTCACATTTCACTTCGAAAGCAGCTAGTGTTTGATGTAGTGATGGACAATAGCTGCTAGGCCTTTTTATAGTTTCATCAATAGGCTTATTTTCAGTGTCATTACTTTTGCCATGAAACTGTAACCTTAAGTTGAGCTTCCTCACAAACATTTTAAGGTCTATCAGTACCCGAGCAACCTCACTCCTGCAGCTT
Organism: Protopterus annectens; assembly: GCF_019279795.1. NCBI lineage: Eukaryota > Metazoa > Chordata > Ceratodontiformes > Protopteridae > Protopterus > Protopterus annectens. The sequence goes on from NC_056743.1 coordinate 1,900,037,734, forward strand.
GGTACAAAAGTAAGTCCTTTGGGCAACACACTTTTTTCCTCTTCAGTCAGTGCTTTAACAGAGTGGTTCCAGATAAGTGAAGCACCTGTTATTGTGGTACCTGTTGTTGTTGTTATTGTACCTGTTATTGTGGCTGGTTCCTCTGTCTGAGCCTGGGACCTGGGTTGTAGTTGGGGTTCGAGTCGGGATTGCCCAGGTATTGTATTTCCCTCACCCCTGTCCACTGTTTGGTTCTCCTGTCTCCCTGGGAGTTTGTGGATAGAGTATGAGACCTCTGGAATTCCTCCTCTGCTTTCTGGAATCTTGGTGGGTTGTAGTAGTATTTCTCGCTATGGTAACAACAGCAACAACAACAGGAGAACCGACAACAGACAAGGTTTTAGTTATTACAGGGGATATAAGGGAAAGTATAACCATGCCAGCAGACCTCAACGGGAATTTCCCAGGGGGAGATCCTCGCACAAAACCAGACAGGACACAATACAGGACTACCAGGAGACTGCCCCTCCAACATCTCATTCCCCACAATCCCAATCCCCTCTGGCTATCAACACTCCACAGAAGCCTTTGACATCACAGAAGGATCAGGACAGGAACATGAGCCCCAGTGGCAATCAGAACTGACAGAGAGTTCTACAGGATGAATTACAGTACTACCAGGACAACTAGGACCACAGACATTCCAGCTACCAGGAGCAGCAGCACCTTCACAGAGACCAGTTTCTTCAGGAAGACCAATATCGACAGCACAGACATCAACCACCACACCAATATCAAAACCAGCACCAGTACCAGAACAAGAATGACCACCACCACCACAGCCCCAGAGCATGTACCTCTTACCAGGTCCCCCCATACCACAGCCACAGCCACAGCGAGGAATACTACTACAACCCACCGAGATTCCAGAAAGCAGAGGAGGAATTCCAGAGGTCTAATACTCTATCCATGAACTCCCTGGGAGACAGGAGAATTAAACAGTGGACAGGGGTGAAGGAAATACAATACCTGGTGTCAAAAGAGTTTAATACTCTTAACATATACTGGAAGAATCACACAGATAAAAATAAGCAAAAAGGTTTATTTTACATGCATGGAGACATGCTACAAAGTACATGGTATGTCAGCAGTCTAAATTCTGTACACTTCACATGGGTTTTTATACCCTTCCCTGCACGTGCACAGTGGCTGGTTACTAGACAAGGAATTTCACTCAAGGCCATAATTCACATCCTGGAGCCTTAGATGGTCAGAGGTCAGGCACAAGATAAGCTTGTGCCTGGATCAAGGTATCATCTGTGCATTCCTCTTTGGTCAGCAAATTCTTTACAAGAAAAACAACTTATTTTAGCTTATTTCTTTGCACGCAATGCAGTTTCACATTTTAACCCTTACTATACATGATACAAAGATGTTGAACACAAAATTCTTACCACATTTCCCCCCTAACAACACTTTGTATCATCAGTAATACATTTTATTCATACAGTTTTTCGCATGACTCGTGTTCTGTATATTCAGAATAATAAGCTTTAGTTGCATTGGCAGACAATACATTTGATATTATCATTCGGATGCAAGGAATGCAGCAACAACCCAACAGTAGGAATATAATGGCACCAACACATATAGCAATTAAGACATTCATAAGTACTGTTCCCCAATTTCCAAACCAATTTTGGAAAAAGTCAGTTAATGGATTCTGTCCTGGTTTTGTAAGTTCAGAAACTTGTTGTAGGATCTCTAGATGACTGTCAATATCATGTTCGTTATCTGGGATAAACAAACAACACTCCTCTTGGATAAGAGCGCAAGTACCTCCTTTCACCGGTAGGGTGAAATCGAGCACCATATGATTCTGCAACACGACAGTCCTCATTGCAGTTAACTCATCCGTCACCAATTCTAGCGCAGAAAAAGTTGCATTGCTTAGAGTTTCTAATAATTTTGACAGTTTTCCGAGCTCCCAAATGGATTTTACTGTCCCATAAGCTGGAAGAATACCAGCCCAGGAAATAACATCATCGCCCAAGTCCATGTGTGATAGCCCCTTGCTGCTACTATGGGCCAAATCGTGGTGATAGATCCAGGATGCATCAACGTTACTTACGGGATTAACAGGTTTATTAACAGCATGTACATTTCGTATTTTACCTTGGGGAAGAGAAAATGTATGTCTTATAGCTGGTGCTAAATAACCCAAAAAACAACTGCCTGACCAATTCCTTGGTAACCATTTGTATGCTTTTCTACCACAGATAAAATAACAATCATTTACTTTAAGTGTAATATTGACTGGAACAGAGTGATTTCCTTTGTCTTGCAGCCCTTTAAACAAAAGGTCATACACAGATAACATTTTTTCAAAGAAACTTGTGTCATTAACAAGCCCTGTACTATTAACAAGCACTTTTATAGGCTTGAAACTCGTTGCACAGTGCCCATCTATTGTACAGTTATGAATTATGGTTACATTACACTGACTCCATCCAACCTTAATCTTGCCCATTCTTTGAAAACATACAGTTCCATTCTGGCGACCCATGAGGGGTAATGCTATTTTGTCCTTTAAGGCTACCTTTGAAGTTTCAAATAGTAAATTAGTCCATGTATCATTTGCCCCCAAAGGGACTGTACCTAACATTAGACCACCATGTACAGTAGGGATAGCCGTACATATCCAACAATTTGAAACATTAAAAGATAGAGCATATGCATACTTAATAGCTTGATATGTATTAAAAGGCGGATGCCAAGCCGTATTCTTGTCTCTCTTTACTTGGCTAGTCTTGTTTGAAAATAAAAACGGCCAAAACAGAAAAGTAACAATCACACTTATTAACAACAAAATTATTTTGGAATGCTTTTGTGGGAAAGGCTGCTCCCTTCCGGTATTTCTCTGTATTGCTACAATAGTCAGATATTCATATAAAACAAGATTACTACTAATCAGTGTTCCTCAGGGGAAATCAAGTTTTTGTCCAGTTCAAACTGTTTTACTAGTTTACAATGTGTCAGATGGATCCACGATGTTTTTTTCGGACTGCTGTAGGTGTTGCTATCAAAACCTGGTATGGACCTTCCCACTTAGGCAAGGCCCAGTTTTTCCTCTTGACAATTTTAATCCAAACCCAGTTCCCGGCTTTCACTTCCAGGATCCTGTTGTTCTTCTGATCTGAAAAGCAATTATTCATTAAAGAGGTGTTAGTTTTGGTCAGCAATTTCCTCATGTAGTCTGCTATCTCTTCACCCCCCTCACGTTCCGCAGGCAAAAGATTTTGCCACTGCGGGACATAATAAGGTCTCCCGTATAATAGTTCAAATGGTGTGACCCCTTTTGAGGTGGGAGTGGTATGCATGGACAGGAGTGTCAGAGGTAAGCAGTTTATCCAAGACTGATGTGTCTCAGCCATGAGTTTACGTAACTTGCCTTTGAGAATGCCATTATGGCATTCAACCAACCCTGCTGACTGTGGGTGGTAGGCACAGTGATGTTTTAACTCGATCTGAAAAATGGCGGCCAGCTTTTGAATAACTTGGTTCACGAAATGTGTGCCATTATCAGAATAGATGCGTGTAGGTAGCCCAAAATGAGGGATAATGTTATTTGTAAGGGCCTTGGCTACCGATAGTGCATCTGGGTGTGCTACCAGAAAAGCTTCTACCCATTTTGTAAAAGCGTCAATAATGACTAACACAAATCGCTTCTGTTGAACAGGAGTTAGTTCAATAAAATCCATGCAGATTGTGTGAAATGGATATGGAGGCAGTGGAAAAGCTGCTGGGGTGATCCGCACCCCACCACCATGGTATCGTGCACAAAGCAGGCACGATAAACAAAATTGTTTAGTGTATGCTATAAAGCCCTTGGTCCAGAAAATTTGCTGGATCATTTGAACCATAGCAGCAGGGCCCAGATGCGATGGGCCATGCATCACTAATGAGGCACACCTAAAAAGGTTTGTTGGCAAGAGATACTTATCATTTGGACCTACAAAAACTCCCTGCTTTTGAATAGCCCCATATTTAATCCATCGCTGTTTTTCCTGAACTGTACTAAGTTCCTGCATTACCTGTAAAGTTTGTAAATCAAATTTATCTGTAGGGTGAAGTTCCTTCTGTGTGGTCTCGAGTGCAAAGGTAGAGGTTAAGGCTATACTTTTTGCAGTTTTGTCAGCCAGTGCATTTCCAAGTGATACCGGATCCTTGGCATTCATGTGCACTGCGCACTTACAGATGGCCAGTCCCCGTGGCAGTTGGACAGCTTGTAAGAGGCTAAGGATTAAATCCTTGTGGGTTATTTCCTTTCCTGAGGCTGTAACCATTCCCCTATTTTTCCATTGCTGTGCAAAGACATGGACCGTGGAAAAAGCATACTGACTATCTGTGTAGATAGTAACTGCCTTATCCTTGGAGATGGTGCATGCTCTGGACAAAGCAATCAATTCGGCCGCTTGTGCGGACAGGTTCCTGGGGAGGGGTTTTGCCTCCAGTACCTTAGTCTCAGTTGTGACTGCATACCCCACTTGTGTGATACCTGCCTCATTCTTACGTGCTGACCCATCTACAAACAGGGTCCAATCTGAATTTGCCAAAGGTTGGTCCTTAAGGTCTGGTCCTGGTAACACATCAGAGTGTATTAAATCTAGACACACGTGAGGGGCACCATCATCAGCTGTAGGTAACAGCGTGGCTGGATTAAGAGTGGTGCATCGCTCAATGGTCATGTGTGGTTGTGATAGTAGCGTTGTCATGCAGGATAAGTGTCTGCTAGGAGAGAGAAAGGTAACTTTATCCTGTAGTAGTATTACCGCAACAGAGTGCGGTACTCGTAAGGTAAGATCATGAAACAAAACTAGGGTTGCAGACACTTGCACAGCCTGTGCGGCTGCGACTACTGCTTGTACACAGTGTGGCAAAGATCATGCCACTGTGTCCAATTTACTGGAATAAAAAGCTAATGGTCTCAACTTATCCCCATAAGTTTGCAACAGAACCGATGTCATAAAGCCCTGCTTACAATCTACTGTCTGAACAAAGGGTTTTGTATAGTCAGGGAAGCTAAGTGTTGCAGATCCTGCTATCAACTGTTTTACCCTAGTAAATGCCTGTATTGCCTTATCTGTCCATTACAGCGCGTCATGTGCTGCCATGGGAAGTGCAAAAATAAGTTCTGAAAGTGGACTTACTTCCTCTGCATAGTTGGGAATCCAACTATGACAAAAATTTGTTATTCCTAAAAATGACATCATTTCTTTTTTTGTGCTGGGCATTGGTGCCTGTAAAATGGCTTCTTTTCTACAGTTATCTAGTTGTCTACCAGCAATTGAAATGGTATAGCCTAGATATCGTACTTCAGTTTTACAAAATTGTAATTTAGATTTATTTACCTTATGTCCCTCTTTCGCCAAAAATGCAATAACCGAATAGTTTCGGACTCACAGACAGCCTCCGTGGGTGCAGCCAGTAAGATGTCATCCACGTACATTAGTAGATGACAGCCATGTTCTGGTTGAAACTGTGCCAGGTTTGTCGACATTTCTTGCGAAAAGATTGTAGGGCTTTCACAATATCCCTGCGGCAGTCGTGTGTATGTGTACCGCTTACTCATAAATGTAAAAGCGAACCAAAACCTACTATCTTCCTGTAGGGGAATAGAAAAGAATGCATTACTAATGTCAATAACAGAAAAATACTTATCCGTGGGAAGGATATCATTTAACAAAACAGATGGATCTGGGACCATAGGAGCCCTTGGCACTACAGCAGCATTTACAGCCTGCAGATCCTGTACCATTCTCCATGTCCAGTCCGGTTTCCTTACTGGGAACAAGGGTGTGTTACATGGTGAATCTGTGCATGGAATTAAAACCCCAGCTCTCAGTAGAGCCGTGATCACTGGTAGAATGCCTTCTTCTACCTATTTACTTAATGGATACTGACGCTTGTGAGGTCTAAAATCGGATTTTGGAGTTATTTTAACCTGTCCTGCTGTTTTTATTAGCCCAATGTTGTGTTGTCCGCGGGACCATAAAGAGTCTGGCACTGATTGTAACTTTAATTCTTCTTGCGGGGTTAGGAGACATAGTCAGAATGGCCCTCCCCCGGGTGGCGTTAGCTTGTCTTCGCGGAGGTGCACTGTTGGTCTAGCCTGGGTGACCCAATTTAGTCTTTGTACCTGAACCCCTTTACATGCCAATTGTTCTGGCATCATTTTAGCCCATTCAGTAACTCTCCTCCCCACCAGATACCATGCCATTTGTTCTTCCCTTGTTACAGAGACATGTGCAATAGAATTATTGCGAAAAAGTAACTGCATATCTTTTGTAAGACTGCATGTAACTGCAGAATTTCTGAATTTATCCCAATAGAGATTTTGTAACAGGATTTTTGTGACCTTGTGTTTAAAAAATTGCTCCTCATATTTGTCATCTAGTCCCACATACTTTCTGTAACACATTGTACAGTGTAGTTGTTTAGCTACCACTGGTGGTTGTGTGCCATATTTGCTTAAGGCCAAATTAGTTAGCTCATTTACTACATTTTGTGGTCCAGTTTCAACAAGATCATTACTGTACCAGTAGTGTAAATCACCCTGCCCCACCTGTAACATAACATCTTGAATTTCTACTCATTTGGCTAGAATCCCTGATGCAGTTGGTACAGCTGCTATGTCAAACACGTGCATTAAATCTCATTCTAATAAGTTTACAGGGCAAATTTTGGAGATAATGACTCGAAACCTGATAGTTTGGTTAGTTTCAGGGTCCGTGAACCATAAAGGTTTAGATAATGGTTCCTTATAAATGCGGCAATTTGCTGCCTTGACTAATACATAGTCATCAGAAGTTACATCGGATGGCACTGCAGAGTTTTTTAGCAGGGTCCTGGAGGCCCCTGAATCACACAAAAATTCTACATCTTTACCCTCTACTTGAAGTGTGATTATCGGTTGTGCCTCTAGCTGCATAGTTGCGGCCAGCGCTGTTAAATTAACAACCTGATATTCACCTTCTTCTGAAAAATCAGTCATTTCATTCTCCCATCCTGCACATTCTCCCTTACCCTCTTTATTTACGTCCTCAAAATCTTCCTCTTCACTCTGCCTTATTGATTCTGGCCAATCAGCCTCTTTATCCGGGTCTGATTCACCTCCACCACCATCATATAGTCATGCTGACCCATGATCCGGGGTGGTTTTAGTTTTTTCAGAAGACCGGCAATCCCTCGCAAAATGTCCCTTTTTACCACATTTGAAACATTCCCCTCTTTTTTGCCTACCTTCATAGTCTTCGGAATGTCCCACATTCCCTCTTCCTCTACCCTTGCCTCTGCCCCTTCCTCTACCCCTGTTAGTCGGACCTTGCAGTAGCATAAGTGTCCCATCTTCGCTCACCGTAAAGGTTTGAGCTTGTTTTTTTTTCTTTTCTTCTAAATATTTTTCTGCATGTCTTGCATACTCCAGTAGGGGCTGCAGACGTGCCGTCCGATGGTCTATCATATGCTTTTGGACAAAGTTGCTAATAGCACTTTTACATCCTTTTAGAAAGGCATTTTTAGTTGTTGTTCATATGAGGAGTCTTTTGACTGATCTATTTCTTTTTGCATACCACTATGGTTATCAAAGCACTGGGTAAGCCTCTGCAAATAGTTGTCTACTTTTTCATCGTCTGCTTGTACACATCTATTGATACAGGTCCAGTCTGCCCTAGGCTTCCATTTGTCCAAAATACGGGCTAGTAAATCCTTGACCTGCTTTTGGTATGAGTCTGAATTGTGGGCAAGTGGTTTATTATCTACTTTAGTTATGGAATCCCAGTCCCCACAGACCAGGTGCCAGTCGGGACCCAAAATTTGTCGAACTACTTGCTCCAACTCTACTGCATTTAGCTTATAACTTTCTATCATGCCTGCGACGTCCTCACAAAACTTGGTCATATCTAACCTAGGGTGTGGTATTCCTTCTACGGCTTTTCGAATGTCTTCCCGCATCCAGGGTCGATAGACTAAAATGGTGGGACCCTGTCCAAACGTACCCACTTGCGGATTTGCTACTTCTATGAGGGGATACTCTGTGGATGCTGAATTGACTTCGGTTCCCTTTTGTTTCCATTCTGATTTGTCTATACTACGGGTTCGTAGGTCCAGAGTGTCATCCGCCTGTTTTTGTAAAACTACGGGAGGTATGGTTTTGCTTTGGCTCACTTCTTCACTTTCCTGATACTGAGCTGGACTGGTTTTAAGGGTTTCCGGGTCTGGATATAAGGGTGGGGCCGTCGCCTTGCGACAGACGGCAGATGTTTCATTATTGTCCTTTTGGACGAAAAATGTATCTTTTGCACTCGAGTCACCAGTTTTTTTGTTTTGAAGCTGTTCTCTATATTTTTTATTAGCTTCCTCTAACCACTTCTGAGCCTGGAGAAATCCTATTCTCTTTTGATCTTTAACCTTATTTCCTGCATCCTTACGTAAACTTTTTACCAAATTTTGACATTCTAATTTGTTTAGATTTCCACTAAACTCATAATCCTTTTTCTATTTTTTTAGAAATTTTAAATTATTTGGATGCAGGTTGAACATATATTGTTCATCCTCGGTTCTTTTGTTTGAGCGGTCGCTGCAACTACAACAACTACTTCCTGTTCCCATTTTTCTACTCTTAGAGAAAAATTAGTTTCCTTTTCCTGAGATCTCTATCGTACTTTTGTAAAATTAAATCAAAAGACGATTCCCTAATGATTAGTCCCTTTGTTCTTTAAAAAAGAGAACAATACAAAAAGAGGAAAAAAAACGTTACGCTTACCTTTCTGTGGTTCTTCCACCCCATTCGTCACCGTCCCACGGATCGAATCTCAGAGTGACTGGCCTCTACTTACAACTTCTTCGTCGGAGGTCTTTCCGTTCAAGGGAGCCCGAGATTCGTTCTCCCCTTCCTGTACAGGTTTTTCAGTCCCTCTTATGCGATTCGTACCATGAAGAGGTGGCCCCACGTTGGGCGCCAGAAATGTCAAAAGATTTTAATACTCTTAACATATACTGGAAGAATCACGCAGATAAAAATAAGCAAAAAGGTTTATTTTACATGCATGGAGACATGCTACAAAGTACATGGTATGTCAGCAGTCTAAATTCTGTACACTTCACATGGGTTTTTATACCCTTCCCTGCACATACACAGTGGCTGGTTACTAGACAAGGAATTTCACTCAAGGCCATAATTCACATCTTGGAGCCTTAGATGGTCAGAGGTCAGGCACAAGATAAGCTTGTGCCTGGATCAAGGTATCATCTGTGCATTCCTCTTTGGTCAGCAAATTCTTTACAAGAAAAACAACTTATTTTAGCTTATTTCCTTGCACGCAATGCAGTTTCACATTTTAACCCTTACTATACATGATACAAAGATGTTGAACACAAAGATTCTTACTACACCTGGGCAATCCCGACTAGAACCCCGGCTACAACCCAGGTCCCAGGCTCAGACGGAGGAACCAGCCACAATAACAGGTACAATAACAACAACAACAGGTACCACAATAACAGGTGCTCCACTTATCTGGAACTACTCTGTTAAGGCACTGACTGAAGAGGAAAAAAGTGTGTTGTCAAAGGACTTACTTTTGTACCAAGCTGCAGGAGTGAGGTTGCTCAGGTACTGATAGACCTTAACATGTTTGCGAGGAAGCTCAACTTAAGGGTACAATTTCATGGCAAAAGTAATAACACTGAAAATAAGCCTATTGATGAAACTATAAAAAGGCCTAGCAGCTATTGTCCACCACTATATCAAACACTAGCTGCTTATGAAGTGAAATGTGAGCTGGATATCAGGAAACTGCTTAAAAAACCACCAAAGAAAAAACTTTATAACTTAACACAGGGAGAAAGAAAAGCATTGCTTGAGCTAGGCAATGACAAATCCAGGCGTGTAATTAAGGCAGACAAGGGAGGAGGTATACTTGTAACTGATACCACTAGCTACAACCAAAAGATAGAGAACATGCTGGATGATAACAGATTTTATGAGTTATTTTCCATGGATGACATAAAAAGAGCATATGATTTATGGAACACTAATCTCACCACATCATGGTAAGAAAAACTTATTACTGAAAATCTTTATAATTATTTATGGAGCCCATGCCCACGTTTACCTTACTTTTTTGGAATACCAAAGCCACACAAGAACAGAGAAGACCCTCCTTATAGACCGGTGGTAGCAAGTGGAGGTTCCCTTACTGAAGCCACAGACAATTACCTTGATTACTTGCTGAAACCTCTAGCAGAAAAGAATAAGTCATACATAAGAGATTCAATGGATTTTTTGAAGAAAATAAAAAACATTACAGTGGAAGCTGACAGTATTTTGGTAACTATTGATGTGGAATCCTTGTACACAGTGCTCCCTCAAAATTACTGTATAACAGCAGCTATGGAGTCTTTTAAGAAACATAATCAGGGTACACAGGCACAACTGCAAAAGTTAAGCTCATTAATCTTGTACTGGACTTCAGTTTCTTTACTTTCAATGGCAAGCACTACAAACAAAAAACTGGTATAGCAATGGGGGCTGCCATGGCTCCGAGCATAGCTAACATAGCCCTGGACAAATGGGAGGAGGACTTTGTGTTAAACAACACAGACTACATGCAGCATATCACATGCTATTTACGTTTTATTGACGATGTCTTTATTGTCTGGGAAGGTGACACCTTGCAGCTTGGAGATTTTATCACTTACCTCAATCAAACAACCCCCTTCCTGAAGTTTACCTCTTCCCATAGCTGTACTTCAACCACTTTCTTAGATATGCAGATTTCCAAGGACACCAACAATAACAGAATCACCACTGATCTATTCAGAAAACCAACGAGGGTTAACTTATTACTCCACAGTAAAAGTCTACATCCTACAAAAACCAAGTATAATGTAGTGAAGTCCCAAGGCTATAGATTAGCTCTAATCACCACAGAGATGGAACCATTTTTGAGAAACCTGAACAACTTAGAGAATGATTTTCTAGTGAGAGGCTATGAAAGTCAGATTTTAAAAAACATCCTGGAACCCATTATAAAACTGAAAAGGACTGAAGCACCTTCACTCAACCTCCCCAGTAGAAAAATGTTAAGTAATTCCACAGAGAATAACAAATGCAAAAATAGCTGCATCCTGACATGCACTTTGGATTATCACAGTATCAAAAGTATTATTGAAGAAAACTGGGACATTGTCACAGGAAACCCTTTTCTGATTAACATCTTAGATGAAGCCCCATCATTTGTTTATAGGAAGGCCAGGAATATTAGACGTTTTGTTGAATTTAAACCTAGACCATGTGAGAAAAGCACTAAAAGATGTGAAACTAATTGTGCATTTTGTATATTTATACAGCAAGGTGATATTTTTTATTGCCCTTATTTAAAGAAGATCATTAAAGCCAGTGCAGGGGGTGACTGTAACACTAAAAAAGTAATTTACAGGGCACAGTGCAATGAATGTGATGCATTCTATGTGGGCAAGACTGTAAATAAACTCAAGCGAAGGATTTCATATCATCTGTCAGAAATCCGCTCTGGATGTAAAAGTAATGCACTAGCCAAACACCTTTCTCTTCATAAAAGACACACAGGTTTTAAGTTCCAGATGCTGGATCGCATAGACATGGGTGATCTTGAAGGAGACATCCCGAATATTCTGGAGAAACATGAACTTGTGGCAATTAAAGCTGAACTCTTTTAGGAAGTCTGGACTAAACTACTACTGTTCAATTAAAAGTGCACTGGAACTCAGAAAATTGCCACATTGTTTACATAACTATTTGTATTTTATTTTATTTTATTCTACAAATTGGTTTTAAATACCATTTTAAATCAGTTGAAATTTAAGTGTATATTTTGTTTCCATCATCATACATACATTTTTTTCTTATTTTTATTTTTTCTGGTTCTTTTTTCCACTTTATTCAAAATGATGTGTAATAACAATATTAACTAATTATACACTTATATAGGTTTTTAGGGTTCTTGTACACAGACCTGAAGAAGGACAAAAGCGATCTTTGTTAACAATAGGTTATGAAAATATAAATTGTTTTTACATGCAAAATGTATATGTATATATTTATATATATATTTTTTGATTGCCAAATTAACTAAGGTTGATACATTTCCAGCCATGTAGTATATTGTCTTGGATAAAATCACAGACTTAATAATCTACTTAATAATCTGATTAAATAAGAGGTACCACATCATTATATAATTTTATTTAAAGTACATAAGGGTTATATATTATTATGACAGCTACTAAGTAGGGCAGGACCAGCTCAAATGTCACACTGATGGGGGAAGAGATGTGAATTTAACATGTGTACCAATAACACTTTGTTTTACAGCACAATAAACCACTGCCATGCCTGATAAAAAGTATATATATATTTAGAAAACTTGTGAGGAAATTATTACTCTATTTTTGTTTTACTTGGCTCGCTTGTCTGTGTACTTAATAAATGATTTTTGACTGGAAACAGACTGCCTGCCTTGCTTGGATTACTTTCAAATACTTAGTAATGCTGTACAATTATATATTTTCTATTATTACTTTTTGTTTTGTTTTGTTTTGACTTAAGATGAGTTTACATTTGTTAATTCTACTACCATTGTCTGATCTGATTAATATACAGTGATTAACTAGAAATATATGGACTGAAAATCTTCCACACAGAGAAGTTTCTTACACTGTTTTCTTTAACTATGTTAGACACCTTAAAAACAATGCCCAGCAATGCACAGAGCAAATAGTAAATTATATTACATATTCAGACCATGAGGACATAGTCAAACTACTAGTGGATGAATTCTGTTCCAACTTCACTCCCTTCCAGTATTCTCAGAACAAATCCCCATATCTAGCCCTGTCCTCAAATCTCCCATGAAAAGGCACTACCGAAGGTTAAGAATACTAAATCTATTAGGCTACATAACATACCAGGCTTGCTACTGGCTAGCCTGAAACATGAATTGTCAGACCCCCCACCCATTACAGAGACCACTGGCTTGCTTGAAACATGAATTGTCAGACCCCCCCTCCCCCTACAGAGACCACTCAGCAGGAGCATGAAAGTAGGCTGTGCTAAATGAATGGAGGGCAGCATCAGTCCTTCGTCTGCACAGAGGTGGGGCTACAATGGACCTGGGTAATTACTGACCGTTACCCTGGGCAGTTTCATGTGCAAGGCTATGGAACTAATCAATACGTACATGGATGTGGAAGCTGCGGACTTCCAACCTAAGCCAGTTTGGATTTGCTCGAGAAGGTTATTGAAGTAAAGGATGAGGGCAAATCAGTAAACACTGCATAACTAGACCTTACAAAGGCATCCAGCACCTTCTCAGTTTCAGGTCATCATCATCATCCCTCACCTTTGTTCATTTTTTTCTACATGGGTTAGGGTGTCAAGCTAACTGTCACCATCTGTCTCAGTTCGATACCACTCTCCCTCCTTCTTCAACATTCTACGAAAGGGTAGCTAAATTAACGTCATCTTTGAATGTTGTGAGGAAATGTGATACAGAACTGTGGCTGCATCGTTCCGAGATATTGCAGCACTTTTACATGACTCCCCTCCTCTTTCTTTATCTCACAGCCTCATTATAATAGTTTAAAAGTCTGTCCCTTTCTGTTATCCCAGCGTCACTTGCCTGTGTCTCCTACCTTGATCCCCTTTACCTCTTACTCCTTTTTATTACCTATTTCGCCTCACCTCAGATATCCTAAGTTCCTCCCTATACTCGTTTTTGCCTGATTATTTTCTTCACATGATATTTATTGCAGATACTCTGATATAAACATATACATATCTTCTATAACAAAGACATATAGTGTGAGACAGTTTCTACGTAACGTATGAACTGTCATCCTATTGTATCGACTCTCTTTGTTTGTATTTTTTTGTGTTACGTTGTATCTCATTAGCACAAGTGCAGGTAGTCATGAGGATTTTTTTTACCTTGGGTCTCAACTGAAAATGGGCTATGCCCAGCCATACAACCCCAATCAGCAAATAAAATACATAAAAATATAAATAATTAATGACATTTCTGCACAGCCTTACTGATTCTCTTTGGGAGTACTGAATTTGGTATCTCTTTCTCTCGGTCTGTACTATGGCAGAGAGAAACCAGGCAGGGCAGTCTGTTTTTATTCATTCCTTCTGTGTGGACAGTTCAACCTGTAACCCTTTGAGTTAGAAATTCATGGTATCAGGGCTGATTTTGTGAAGTCTCTTTAGATGAGCTTGTGGGGGGGGGGGTAAGGCAAGGCACAGAGATCTTTTGTTGACTATATAAAAAACTTAATATGTCTTTCATCAGTTTCAGTTTATCTGTAGTTAATCAATTATCAGGGTTGGGAGGGTGGCCTAAAGGCTAAGGTGTTTGCCTTACAAACGCAAGGTACAGGGTTTGAGCCTCACAAGGGATAATTGGCTAGGCTTAAAATGGCTCACAAGGGAAGTTAGCGTAGTACTACTCTATGAACCTATGAATCCTCCAGGTAATTTTAGGGAGGCCTGCCTTTTCAAGCAGAAAGTAAATGAATTCCAATACTTGAGTACTGGACTGTCAAATCAAGCATACCTGTCAACTACCAGATTTCTGCCTCATATTTGTGGTCTGTTCCTCATAAAATATGTGTTTTTCAGAGAAATCACTGAGGACCAAAGTCACTAAATAGTGACTACACTTGAGTTTTAGACTTGATATCATTCAGAAAACACATGCTAGCACAAATCATATTATTTTAGTAACTTTCTAAATTTATAAGGGCAATATTTAAAATCTGACCTTACTTTTGGGCCTTTGACCCCCCCCCATTATTTTAGGCTTTGTCCAGATTTCTTACGCTAAGATGTTGAGCAGTATGAGATAAAGTATGCTAGGTAACGAACTCCAGTGGTGCTGAAATTCAAGAGATTATTGCTGTCAGCATGCAGATGATGGTTACCATTCCTTTAAAATCTAGAAATCTAAAGACAAGGTTCTGGAGCATTTGTTTCCAGGCCTGTGCTGAAAATGGGCTCTGTCCCAGTCGGACTTCCGGGTTAACAAATGTTTTGATAAATAAAATAAATCTGCAATGTAGTACCACTGTTCTCCAAAACACAAAGGAGGTATAATGTTCCCATGTGTAACAACTTACTGAAAGCATGTAATCCCCATACTGGTATAATTGTACTGGGCATGTTATGCCAATTCAATTATATTGGCTTGGACCCCTTTGCACTGGAAGTAAAGAAACTATGAAACTCAGCTTAATTAATAACTGCAGCCATTGCCCTACATCTGCTACAGACTCATCAATTAGTACATCTCAATATCTGGAAACAACCTACCTAAACTTCTAGGCCAAGTATGCATTAATGGAGTATAGTTTTAATATTTTCTTGGACCCCATTATTGATTTTTAATATGGAAGAATTGTGAAAGCCTTCAGTCAGTGATGGGCTGGAGAAGAATATATGTGAACAGAGCTGCATCAGACACATAATATATTAATCAGAGATTGATGAAAATGAGGAGTCCAGGTGATTGCAGCAGGGAGTGGGGCGCAGTTAGGAAGCATGGCAAAGAAGGGTACGATTACAAAGGGTAGGTAACTATGGATAAGGAAAGCAGAAAAAGATCTTAAATTCAAGAGAGAAGAGATGCACAGGAGTATAGAGGAAGGAGATGTTACGGAGGAAAGGGGCCTCTGGCAGGATCTACAGAATATGGAGGAACCCAGGATGGATATAAAGTTAAGAAGGGAGGCAATATGATGGGTACGAGGAGAGGCTGACATAACGTTTCTGATGTGGAAAATTAATGAGCAAAAGAAGGGACTGTGGATTTATTTGTGAGAAATGAATGTTGAGAAGGGAAAACTTCAAATAAAGAGATGAGGAGTATATTCATTTGTATTGTTGTATATAAATAACTCTGTGTCCTAAGGCAATCCTGAAATGGATATCTGTGCCTCACACAGTCAGCCCTTGCAGACCCTATAATCCTTGACCCCCTTTTCCTCAGCAAATAAAACAGTGCAGTTAACACTAGTACCAGAGATATGAACCTATATCAACAAGTCAATAAGTACATGATGGAGTGATAGGTTCTCTAGAATAACAGGTGTGTTGTACCTTTAAGAAGCATTTCCAAGGTCTGTGTGTGGGGATAAATACCAAGCACATGTTAGCTTTGCTGCCATTTTGAAGGTGTAGCCAGAGTGTTAACATCTATGTACATGATAGCTAATTTGTTTATAAGTTAAAGTTACTTAGCTTTGTTTATGATGTGTTTGTATATAAGAAAGCTGCATTGAACATGAACCCACAATGTTCACCTGTTTCTTCCTGACCTGGTGAGCAACATGGTATCAAAGCTGGGATGGTGAAGACTACCATTCAGAGCCACAAGGTGCAGAGGTAATGGTGAAGGCAAACTAAGTGAACTGAGAGAAAAAAAGGCCAGAAGCAAGCTAAACATAAAGAAAATACGCAAGGAAGACTTATTTAAAAAAGAGATAAAATGGAGCTTTACAAGGGCACAAAACATATCACTAAGCAAATGAATAGCACAGAAGCATTTATTAAGCAAAATAGAAGCATAAAAAAGTTCATTAATCAAACAAAATGTTTGAAACAAGGTTATTTGATAAAACGAGTATCAGAAAAGTACATAAGGGGTTCAGAACTGCCTCAGAATTATAAAACAAGCATGTTTAAAGTAAAACGAGCATGTCTAGAGGTAAAGTGAGCACAAGAAAGTATAACGGGCATGAAAATAGAATAAATGAGCAAAATGAATATAACAGAAGGGGCAGAAAAAGGGACATTGAGCATAAATAAAGCAAGGCAACCACATTGATTTTGGCAGCATACTGTATTTTGGCACAAATTACTACTTCGCATTGACTGTGAGAGTTGTTGGAAGTATCTCGAATAGCATAGCGAGAGTTGTTCAAAATATCTCGAATAGCATAACGAGAGTTGTTCGAAGTATCTCGAATAGCATAATGAGAGTTGTTCGAAGCATCTCGAATAGCATAACAAGAGTTGTTCTAAGTATCTCGAATAGCATAACGACAGTTTTTTGAAGTATCTTGAATAGCATAACAAGAGTTGTTCGAAGTATCTCGAATAGCATAATGAGAGTTGTAAGAAGTATCTTGAATAGCATAATGAGAGTTGTTCGAAGTATCTCGAATAGCATAACAAGAGTTGTTCGAAGTATCTTGAATAGCATAATGAGAGTTGTTCGAAGTATCTCGAATAGCATAACAAGAGTTGTTCGAAGTATCTCGAATAGCATAATGAGAGTTGTTCGAAGCATCTCGAATAGCATAACAAGAGCTGTTTAAAGTATCTCGAATAGCCTAACGACAGTTGTTCAAAGTATCTTGAATAGCATAACGAGAGTTATTCGAAGTATCTCAAAGAGTGTAAAAGTAGTGACAGTGTGTGTTTATTCTGAAGAGTTGGTTGTATACAAACTGCAACTATTTTGTGAAGTGCAGTCAAATATAGCATTTCAAAAAGTTTCCTGTGCATGGGTATGTCTATTCACAGAGTGCTGCCATTACAGATTGTTTCTTGCAGTGTACAGATTGTTTGCAGAGTGCAGCCATTTTGGGAAACTTCAGTGGGCTGTGTACTGTTATTTACAAAGTCCAGTTATTTTGAAGTGTTACTCACTCTGAGCTTCTTCTACACACTTAATTTGCAAAGTATAATTATTTAGAAACAGTTTATTCACAAATTGCAATTACTTTGAAATAGTTTATTCATAAAGTACAGTTGCTTCGAAATGTCTTTTGCCCTCAGCTTCTATTGCCCAGTTTATTCGCACTGTACAGTTATTCAAAAGGTTTCTTAAAATGATGATAAACAACTTTCACAGTCAAATAATTTCAAGATAAACAGCTCATACAGTAAAATAATTTCAAGACAAGTGACTTTTACAGTAAAGTGATTTCACAACCACTTGTATTTGATCAGAATATTGCAGAGAACTGGAGAATATTTGAGCAAGACTATGATATATTTATACAAGCAGCCAATTCTGATAAAGATGCACACACCAGGGCATTTATTTTGCTAAACCTAGCAGGGTCAGAGGCCATTGTAAGGGAGCGTTCATCTGTATATGCACCCGGAGTGTATGAAGGTGAAGGAGAAACTCCTTGTGTTGTTGTTCAGGCTGAATCAAGGGAAGACCCTGAGTTTTTGAAGCATAAATTCAGTGAAATGTGTAACCCCCAGACTAATGTTACATTACAGAGGCATTTGTTTTACATGAGAGATCAAAAGCAAGGGAAACATTTGCAGTTTACATTACCAACCTAAAAAACAAAGCTAAATATGCACATTTGGTGATTTAAAAAAATAGTTAATAATGGACAGACTCATATGTGGTATTAATAATGCTGCTGTGAGAAAGATTTTGGTTTGTAACAGTGATATGACACTGATCTAAGCCATTGAGTTTTGTCAGATCCATGAAGTTACAGAAAGGCACACAAGTATGCTTGCTAAGTGATAACAGCATGGCTTCAACAGGCTCCAGAGCTAATGTAGGCAGCATGCAACATGGGACAAGCAAAAGCAGGCCTAAGCACATGGCAGCAGAAGCCCCTGTGGGACTTCCAGGTAAAACCCCTAGTCTTTTAGCACATTCCAAGACCAGGTCAGTTAAAGGAGCATGCTAAGTACAGCACCAAGGTTATCCAGTACAGAACAGATGTTGCTCAGTACAGTATAGGGCTGAATCAGCAAAACCCAAATCAAGCTTTATTGTTAACTGTCACAATTGTGGTGCCAATGATGAGTCCAGAAGAGAAAAGTGCATAGCATTTGGTCAGCAATGCTACAAGTGTTAAGAAATGGAACCATTTTCAAAGATGTTGTAAATCAAGTACACATCACACAGTTACAAAGAAGGGTCACTCAAAAAAGCAAGTTGAGTAAACCTGCAACAGTCTGCTTTCTGTGTAGATGGTGTATCATTGATTCGTGAAAAGACTGATGCAGGAGATTTATTGTCAAGAAATGAAGTGTTTTGTACTGTTTAGATCAATGGTAAATCCAAGGAGTTCTAACTAGACACTGGTTCATAGTGAAATGTTATGCTTATAGATACTTTTGCAAAGGTTAGAGCTGGCGAACAACTGAATGTGACTAGTTGTGTGAAACTTGTTGCTTATGGAGGTGAAGTAATTCAGACTGAAGGCTTGGTAGTGCTTTCATGTTATGTGGCCAACAACTGTTATAGCTTATTATTCTATGTAGTTTAAAGACCTGTGTGGTCATTACTGGTTCTCAGGGACAGTTTGAGATTGAATCTGCTTTCTTTACCAAAGAAGTTCCTCAAATAAACACATGTCCCAGTTCCAGTTTCGCTAACACTATTTATTCAGAGTATGCTGATCTTTTTGATGACAAGTTGGGCAAACATCCAGTGGTATATTCTATGAAACTAGACCCAGAGATCAGTCCAGTGGTCAGACCAGCGAGAAGAGTTCACATAGCTATGCAACATAAAGTCAAAGCTCAGCTGGATAAAATGGTGCAACAATGTGTAATTTGTCCGGTTACAGAACCTACCGAATGGGTGTCATTTAGGGTAGCAGCTCATAAACAAGGCTCAGACGAAATTAGAATATGCATTGACCCAAGAAATTTGAACAAAGCATTGAAGAGACTGCGTACAGTCAAAGAAGTCGCAGCCCTGATACCAAATGCCTCTGTTTTTTTCTGTCTTGGATGCAAAGAGTTAATTTTGGCAAGTGATGCTTGATCAGAAATCTTCATTACTGACTACATTCAGTACCCCATTTGAAAGATATAGATTCCTCAGGATGCCATTTGGAATAAATTCTGCAAGTGAAGTCTTTCACCATGCAATGGAGCAAATTTTTTTGGGTTATCCTTGTGCCACAATAGCAGATGATTTATTGGTCGGAGGGAATGGTGAGGTAGAGTATGACAGAAATCTTAAGAGAGTTCTGGACAGAGCACGTCAAGTGAACTTAAAGCTCAATCCACTGAAGTGCAAATTCAGAATACCAGAAGTTACATATGTAGGTCATTTATTTACAAGTATTGACTTGAGACCAGACCTGCCCAAGCAAGCAGCCATTCTTGAAATGCCAGCACCAGATAATGTACAAGGTCTACAATGTTTTCTTGGTATGGTCAACTATTTAGGCAAGTTTATACCAGACTGCAGTGAAATGACAGTGCCTTTGAGAGAGCTCAAAATTCTAAACCATCATGCACCAGCCTGAACCATCAGAACTAAGACAAACTATGCTCCTTGGTTAACAAAAGAAACTAAATCCCTAATGAAGGACAGAGACAGAGCCTGGGCTCAATATCATAAGCTTAGAACCACAATCTCAAAATGAAACTACTCAGCACTCCGGAACAAGACCAAACAAGTTATAAAACTTGATATGGCCAAATACTACACAACCTTACAAGAAACACACACTAACAACCCTCAGAAATTCTGGACCTCAATAAATAAATTACTGCACCCAGGCAAAACCGGCACTCCCACACCCATAGTACCATCCAACAGAGAAGACACCCCCACCCAATTCAACAAATTCTTTATTGAAACAGTCTAACTCTAAATAGCACCACCAGCCCCTCACCCTCTCCAACCCCTACAAACCCCACTACACAACAAACTCCCTCTACCTTCTCCTTGTCTCCTGCACCTACAAAACTTATTACTAAACTCCTCAAAAAATTAAAACCTACCATGTTATCTGCTGACAAACGTCCCGCTGAGTTCCTTCAACTATCAGCAGAAACCATATCCTACCCAGTGTCCATCTTCATAAATAGATCAATATCTGAATGCAAAGTACCTAACCTGTGGAAAATATTTCACATTATTCCACTCCACAAAGGCGGCAGCTCTCTTGAGCTAACTACCACCCAATTGCAATTTTATCACTTTTATCAAAAATATTAGAAAGAGTACTACATACACAACTAATGCAATACCTCCTAAAAAATAACCTTAAATCAACATCTCAGCACGGCTTTCGGCCCTCCCATAGTACCACAACCACACTACTGTCATATACCAACATAGTCAACACCCATAGAAACAATGGACTGTTTGCATCATCTGTGTTCTTAGACCTATCAAAATGCTTTGATATGGTCAACCACAGCATGCTTCTAAAAACTCTATCTACCCTAAACATAAACTCCCACACCATATGGTGGTTCAACAGCTATTTAACTGGCCATCAACAAGCAGTGGTCTGGTAAGATCAACTATCCTCCCTTCTACCTGTAACTATAGGAGTCCCTTGAGGCTGCATACTTGGTCCTTTACTACTCTCCTTATTTACAAATCAAATAGCTGCATCCTCTCCCTCTGCTTCTATAGTGCAATATGCAGACAACACTACTATCATATGTGCCACCCCTACCTTAAGGGAACTTCAAACAATAACACAGAATAACTTTACTCTGGCTGAAGCATGGTTTTTAGCATTAAACTTCTACTCAACCCCCCCAAAAAAACAAAGCTAATTCTCTTCAGTCCTGGCAGATCTCCTATACTAAATAATGACTTCTAAATTAACTCCAAGGACAATACCACAGTCACTCCAACAACACACACTAAACTCCTAGGTGTAGTAATTGACAAAGTCAGATTTGACATACACATAGCCCAAACAATCAAAAGGGTAAACAAAAAGCTTGGTCTCTTGTATAGGAACAGGCAATTCATGACCAGCTATACCAAAGCCACCATTGCAAGAACTCACCTATTATCCACCCTACTTTATGCCTCACCAATACTGACTAATCTTTGCCGTAGTGAACAAAACAAAATGGCATCTTGCTATAACAAGATTGCCAAGTTTGCTACAGGTACCCCTAATAGAGCCCATCACTGTCTCTCCCTCATGTAGCTCAACTGGCTTGAGTTACCCAAACTACTACTTACGACTCAACTCTTCACAGCCCACAAACTGTACTACCTCCCTGACAAAACTCCAGCACTACAGGAACTAATACAGCCCTACGCTACCACTCGAACCTTAAGATCAACAGACCAAAGTCTCATAAATGTCATCAAACATAAGAATGAAGCAGGTAAAACATTCTTTGGCTGTACAATGGCAAATATCTGGAACTCACTCCCAAAGCACATAACTTCTACCAGCTCTGCTTCACTATTTAAGAAGCTACTCAAAACCCACTATATTACCAATTGGCTGTGTCCATGCGACTCCCCAGGCTAATCCACTAACATTGAAGGGTTGCAAGGATTCTGTCAAAGATCACCATGTTCCCTACTACTACCCTCTGAATACTTTTATTCTTGCCAAACAAAGTTTTTTTCTAAATAATTATTCTTGCTAAACAATGTTTTACTCTGTTGCTATTGATATATACGTCTATGGAGAAATATTAAATATGGTCCTATATGTATAATTGTATGCCTCATGACTACAGTTATTTATTTAAAAAAAAAATTGTAGTTTTAGAATTGTTGTAATTGTTGTATGTGGAGCTTTTCTCCCCGGGCCTCCGCTGAAAATGGACCTTGTCCAGTCGGACTTTCCCGGTCATCAAATTTAAAATAAAATAAAAATAAAAATAAATAAATAAATAAATAAATAAATAATGTTACATGGCCGTGGCTAGAACAGCACCAGAAAGCACTTGAAGTTCTTAAGCAGAAATTGCTACCCCACCAACATTACGGTACTACGATGTCAACAAACCAGCAACTCTTTCCTGTGATGCTTCAAAATTTGGTTTGGGTGCAGTTATTCGTCAAGAAGGCAAACCAGTAGCCTACGCATCTAGAACACTTACCCAGACTAAGATGCAGTATGCTTAAATTGAGAAGGAACTTTTGGCAATAGTGTTTGCATGTTCCAAGTTTCATGATTATATTTATGGTTGAGATATCCAGACTGAAACTAATTATCAACCTCTAGTTACTATTCTAAAGAAGCCTATGGATTCAGTTCCAGTGAGATTATAAAAACGATGCTTAAATTGCAAAAGTACAACTTCAAAATGGTCTATAATAAAGGGAAACTTTTTTAGCTGGCTGATACCTTATCCAGATCACCCAGAAATACAATGGAACAGGTTGACGCAGAGAATTTTGAATTTGATGTTATGGAAGTAGATAATTTTTCTACCACAAGACTTGATGAGCTACAAGATCATACAATGACTGATCCAGTTTTGCAAAAGCTCAATCACTACATCAGTGTTGGATGACTGTCAAAGCAATCTAGTGCACCACCCGATGTGCAACCTTACGTTCCTTGCAGAGATGAGTTGTTGATGGAAGATGGCATTATTTTCAAAAGTCCAAAAATTGTTGTTCCTTCTTCCTTACAAGAGTATATCCAAAGTTTGCATCGTGGTCACCCAGGTTCCGAATCTACTAAGAGAAGGGAGAGAGATCTTGTGTTTTGGACTTCTGTAGTGAAAGACATTGATGGAGTACCTTCTTCCTGTTCAGTATATAATAGTACTAAACTGCATTTGCAAAAAGAGCCACTTCAACTAAGTCAAATCCCTGAACTACCTTGGTTAACAGTAGCTACTAACATATTCAACTGGAACACTCAACATTACTTAGTATTGGTAGACTCTTATTTGAATTGGTTCGAGATTGATCTACTACCTAATCTAACTTCTACTACAGTCATTATTAAGTTGAAATGTCATTTCTCAGTCCATGGCAGTCCACAGAAATTAATCTCTGACAGTGGCACCAAGTTTACCAGAAATTTTCAAGAGAGTGGGATACCAGTAGTCCAGAGTATCTGCAATCAAATGGACTTGCTGAAAGCGTGATAATACCAATTTTTTTTTTATTTACTCAGTCTCAGAAACATACCCCATGATGATATACTTGGCTCACTTGCTCAGAGACTTCTATCCAGGCAAACCAGAACAACATTGCCTATCAGTTCTAGTTTATTAAGGCCTAAACCTAAAAACAACAAAGCCATTAGAGCCCAGTTATTTAAAAAGTGTTCTTTTCAAAAGTCCAGCTATGACAAATCGAGCAGATTTCTTTGTCTGTTGAAAGAAGGAGAGGCAGTGAGGATACAAACAGTGAAAGTTTTCGACCTGTATTGGTCAGGTAATGAGTATATGTGCAGAGCCGAAATTGTATTTTGTTAAATCCAAGGGTGTGGAGTACAGGAGAAATCGCAGACATCTTCTTCCTGTAGCAGAACCAATATTGCAGCATTGTTCCTGTGATAAAGACTCTTAACTCTCAGACCAATCCAGATGACATTCCTGTTCAAGGACATGTCTTGACTCCTAATACTGTTCTGGCAGATGGCCCCAAGGTTCCTAAGATTGAACAGTCAACAGAGACAATCCCATTTGTTAAACCAGATATCAGATCTCAAACTTTATGTCACACGACATGGTCACATTTCAAAGCCTAGTGTGAAATACACAGCAGCTTGAACATAGTTGTATATATGTACCTAGCTGTGTATAACTGCATGCTGAAAACTATTCCTGTGTAAATTGCATATTTATTAATACAGGTAGCAATGCCCGACTCATTTCTCAAAGAGGGAGGATGTAGAATAACAGGTGTGCTGTACCTTTAAGAAGCTTTTCTTGGGTCTGCATGTGCATATACATTTCTAACACGTGTTATCTTCAGTACCATTTTGAAGGTGCAGCCAGAGTGTTAACATCTATTTGCATGATAGCTAGTTTGTTTATAAGTTAAAGTTACTTAGCTTCGTTTATAACATGTTTGTATATAATAAAGCTGCTTGAACAAGAACCCATGTTTCTTCCTGACCTGGCGAGTGACAGGTTCATCACCCAGTGTCTCTCACTGCACTGCAATAGACTCTTGGTGCTAGTCAGGCAATATAATACTTTGCCCTCCTTCAAACCTAACCTGGATGACTGGATGGGTATCTTTAAATGTACAATGGGAATAACAAGCCACACCCACCTTGCAAAGTACACATGATCATTAGAGTAATTTGCTTTGCATATCCTATACTCCTATAATCCTAATCAAGTGAGTAAAGGTGTTTTTTGATGAAGGTAGGGGAAGATTTTGGGTGAGGAAGAGGTGGTGAACTCAATAGGGTGATCATTAGATCAGAGGTAGTTAAAGTCATAGGACATTTGATTTGAAAGAGGGGAAGGCAGGGGGCCCAATGGCTTTTAGATAGACTTGTATAAGAGAAGTGGGCTGATAACATGGTACATCTTAGAGTGTTTAATGAGGCCATAGAAAGAGAACAACTTCATGGAATAATGCAGGAGAGAATTGTGATAATGTATAAGCAAAATGGAGACAGGTAAGATGTAAAGAACTATAGTACCATCTCAGTACGTAATGCAGATGCTAAGATTATATCCAGCCTCCTGACAGCTACTTTTAAATGATAATTTACCCAGAATTATAGGAAAGGAATGCACAGGTTTTATAAAAGGATAGTTTTCTTTGGTCCACTAGAGCAGTTTGTTAAATTTTGTAGACTGGGCAGAAAGAGAAGAGAAAGGGAAGGGAGGTAGAGATAGATTTTATGGTTTTATGGATATTCAAAACATTTTCTTAGTGTTTCTGATGAGCTGATATATTTAGGATACTATGACAAGTAATAGGAAGGATATTGGATGAGGGGTCATTGTATAAGTCACCATTTCTGAGGCTATATGTTAAGGAAGGACTTAAAGAAGTGGAAAAGTGGCACAGAGATACTTGGCAAGGATGGCCTCTTGTCTCGTTGTCTCTTTCTACTTGCTATCAAGATTTTGGAACAGAGAATAAGGATGGTTTGAAACTGTCAGAGTGGGTTATGATGGAGTGCTACTTTTCAGCATGCACGTTTATTTTGGATAATGTAGGTGAGCAGTTATTTACTGAAGTACTGCAACATTTCTCAGATTTTGAGAAAGTTTATAGTCTTACAAATAGGGGAAGAAATGAAGAAAAGTTGAGTCTCTGTTGATCAGTGTCAGGATACTTATAACTGCAAAAAGAAGACATACGGACAAAATAATTGGAGACAACTATATCAAAAACAGGGCAGTTGTTGCATTCATAAGTAGGGAAAATGGTATCTCTGAGAGGAAGGTCTGATCTCGTTTGCATGCTTAATTTACACCACATGTTGTATTTGCGTAGGCATGTCCAGATAAGGGCACAGTCCAGATAAGGGCACAACATCTCTTAGTAGAGACATTTGAAAAGTGTATAACAAGTTTATTTGAAGAGAAAGCAGTTGAAAGTTTAGTAAAAGTAGAACAAGAACTGGGAAAAAGATGGAGGGATGAGGGTTGTGCCTGATTTTGGAAGAAATAGTGCAGTGATAAATTTCATGTAATATTTAAGAGATCAGGAACCCTGGCTTGAGATGATTGTCACTGTTGAGGTGACAGCCTGACCCCATATGCAAAACTGGGAAAAAAGGTTTGAGGATGGACGGATGGATTTAAGACGTCAGGAGAAGAGAAATCTGGAATGGTTTTATGGGAGCAGTGGTGAAAGTGCAATGTAGGAGGTATATGAGATTATGAGAATAGATATAGTAAGGTTAGCACATCAATTTATGGAAGGGGCGCTGCAGATAGATAAAGTAAGTGATGAGGATAAGGAGCATTTGGAAAGGAAGGTCTGGGGAATTGGATCATGAAATAAGTAGGTGGGAAAACGGGATTAAATATGTAGGGAATGAGGGGACGTTAGTGCAGGAAGGAGAATAGCGGGATAGAATTGGGGTAAAGGAGGTTTATGCAATCAAACAATAAAGGCTGCAAAACTATTGAAAACAACAAACTGGGAACATCGGCTCCAATGTGAAAACAGTCCTGCACATATAAACTTTGTTTGAACTGAATCAGGCACTCCAAATGTAATGCTGTCCAAAAGTACAAGTTCGATGAAAAGCAATACTTGCTTGCAAAAAAGAAGAACACGTTATTTACCAACCATGAAGTTAAGCGCTTTTCGTCCCACAAGTTGTGGGACTTCTTCAGACAAACAGAACTGAAACGACTATAAGGTTTAAATGCAGTCATTGGCACCAAATTGCAAGCGCCATTACTAAGTAACTAACAACATGTAACGCACTCCAACCTAATGGCACAATCAGTGTTTCTTTTTAAAACTGTATAGCATATATTACATTCATAGACAATTCAATAATAATTGTACACACATAAAGTCTTAATTATTTTCTACAAATAAATAAAACAATAATAGCATGAACTGTCCACTGTTGCAATTAAAATATACAACTTGGAACCAGATAGGTTCATGTCAGACCATATATCGTAATGGTTGTTAGCCACCTAACCATTTGCTAATAAACAATAAATATATCAAAAATATATACATGACAGTCTACCTAGTTCTGTTATATGCACTATAAAAAACCATCACAAGTATTACAGCTGATCACATAACTTTGATCGCTGTAGCACAGTCCACACACACCAAAAATATGTGTACTATATATTTATATATACTAGGTTTATGCAATACCAGAAGGAAATTTGCTGTGTTACCCCAATCTAAATGCAGCCATGGAGAGTTTAAGCAAAAAGGGAGTAGGTGAGGGATATGCTTAGAATGTGGAAAATGGAAAAGGTGGTATATGGGGAAACCTGAGGTTGGATAACAAAGGGAGAATGCGGTATTTGCAGATGCAATTTGGGTATGGAGATGCTAAAGGTAGCAAAAGAAAAGTTACAGCAAAAATGGTTTCAAGATGATAGTAGGATGCTGCGCTTCTGAACGAAGTTTTGAAAATGGCAAAAGTATTAGACAAGTTCAGAGCAGTTGTGGACAGATACTGAAGATTACTTTATAGATGGTATAGGGCCCCAGTAAAAATTCTTAGAGAGGGATGCAGCAGCCATTGGAATGTTGAAGATGCAAGGAACATAATGTTGATCAAATTCAAATAACTGTCTCACAACAGGTCAAAGGCGATTGTGTTACCTGTTGTACCACTGACACAGTGTGTGACCTGTTGTACCAGTGACACAGTGTGCAACCTGTTATACCAGTGATGCAGTGTACAACCTTTTGTAGCAGTGATGCAGTGTGTCACCTGCTGTACTAGTGATGCAGTGTATGATCTGTTTTTCCAGTGACACATTGTGTGACCTGTTGTTCCAGTGATGCAGTGTACAACCTGTTATACCAGTGATGCAGTGTGCATCCTGTTGTACCAGTGACACAGTGTGTGGCCTGTTATACCAGTGATGCAGTGTGCAGCCTGTTCTACCAGTGACACAGTGTGTAACCTGTTGTATCAGTGGCACAGTGTGTGATCTGTTATACCAGTGATGCAGTGTGCAACCTCTTATACCAGTGATGCAGTGTGCGACCTGTTGTACTAGTGATGCAGTGTATGATCTGTTTTTCCAGTGGCACAGTGTGTGACCTGTTGTTCCAATGATGCAGTGTGCAACCTGTTATACCAGTGACGTAGTGTGCAACCTGTTGTATCTGTAGCACAGTGTGCGACCTGTTATACCAGTGATGCAGTGTGCATCCTCTTATACCAGTGATGCAGTGCGCGACCTGTTGTACCAATGACACCAGTGTCTCGTATTATGATTTCTTGCAGATATGATCCTATTATTTAATCATCTAGATTTAGGATGGAAAGTCACACAACTAAACTATCTTTCTTCAGTAACTGTCCCGCAATTGATTTTTTCTTACTCCCTGATATTTTTCTGAGGAGTATGAAAAAATAGTTATGCTAGCACATTTATCATGGAAACGTTGATTTTACAATTCTGGAGCCATTATCTTACATAAGCTGATGGCATTTAACCTTATCTGTGGAAAACTATGTAGCTTCATATACTATATGCAACATTTCTGAGAGAGAGAGAAAATGCCACCTCTATATGTGTATCATTGTGTTAAACCAGGAGGGCTGGCAGGAGATTTTCACTATAAAATCATATATTACTCAGTTATTGTTTCTTCATTTCCAGAATG
>NC_056743.1:1900071784-1900116784 GCF_019279795.1 Protopterus annectens
GTGTGTGTGTGTGTGTGTGTGTGTGTGTGTGTGTGTGTGTGTATTGCAAAAGGAGAATATTTCAGATACAAACTAGAAAGTAGTTTTACTTTGTGGAACAAATTAAAGGGCACATTTGGGATGGCAGATTTGACATGTAGCATGATCAGAAACTGTAAACAACTTACAAACAAAGCTGTAAGTAATTTTGAAAGCACCTTATTGCATGGAAAAGGGTCTGGGAATTATTCCCGATTCACAATGCTACTTGTACAAGAGACTAGAAGCAACTTAAGCAAATATAACTTTTGGTGAATGAGCTAGAAATAAGAAAACACTAGAATAATGACTAGGAATACGCCATTGAGTGTGATTTGCCAGTAAAAGTATAACGACTTATGGAGCACTGGCCTACAAGGAAAGAGCTGGAGCTTAATTTAGCGAATACCATCTTGTTTGCAAAAGGGTAAGTGAATAAATCATTAAGTATGTTAATGCCAGAATAAATATCAGAGAATAGTCCATAGAATAGCATCCAACAATGATAAAAGGCTAGGAATGGTTTAGCGAATATTATCATGTTTGTGGTAGGGTGTGAGGAAAACTCAAGAAATACCCCACTAATGGAAAAGATGTTCCAACATTTGCCTTAGTGTTTCAAGTTTTTATAGGACAGAACTACTCATCTTTCAATAATCTTTCCATCTTCCTATCCATCTACAGGTCTTAGGATGATGCTGATGGAATATAAACAGATCACATACTTTTCTTGTACACCGACTGCAATGTCTTGGTATCATAAACTTGATTTTGAACATGGGTTCTGACATCAGCAATAGCACTGTTGTTGTGGCTGTGATGGTAAAGCTTAAAGAAACATAATAACCAGACAGCACCCTGCATAGCTAGCTGTTTGCATGCTGTCTAACATGACATCTGTCTGTCAAAAAAGTGTGAAAATGAAAAGCAAGAGTCACAGAATGTTAACATATTCCATTCCATTGCTGTTTGTGGCAAGAGTTTAGTAACAGAATGTTAACATATTCAATTCCACTGCTGTTTGTGGCAAGAGTTTAGTAACAGAATGTTAACATATTCCATTCCACTGCTGTTTGTGGCAAGAGTTTAGTAACAGAATGTTAACATATTCCATTCCACTGCTGTTTGTGGCAAGAGTTTAGTAACAGAATGTTAACATATTCCATTCCACTGCTGTTTGTGGCAAGAGTTTAGTAACAGAATGTTAACATATTCCATTCCACTGCTGTTTGTGGCAAGAGTTTAGTAACAGAATCTTAACATATTCCATTCCACTGCTGTTTGTGGCAAGAGTTTAGTAACAGAATGTTAACATATTCCATTCCACTGCTGTTTGTGGCAAGAGTTTAGTAACAGAATCTTAACATATTCCATTCCACTGCTGTTTGTGGCAAGAGTTTAGTAACAGAATATTAACATATTCCATTCCACTGCTGTTTGTGGCAAGAGTTTAGTAACAGAATCTTAACATATTCCATTCCACTGCTGTTTGTGGCAAGAGTTTAGTAACAGAATCTTAACATATTCCATTCCACTGCTGTTTGTGGAAGAGTTTAGTAACAGAATCTTAACATATTCCATTCCACTGCTGTTTGTGGCAAGAGTTTAGTAACAGAATCTTAACATATTCCATTCCACTGCTGTTTGTGGCAAGAGTTTAGTAACAGAATCTTAACATATTCCATTCCACTGCTGTTTGTGGCAAGAGTTTAGTAACAGAATCTTAACATATTCCATTCCACTGCTGTTTGTGGCAAGAGTTTAGTAACAGAATCTTAACATATTCCATTCCACTGCTGTTTGTGGCAAGAGTTTAGTAACAGAATATTAACATACTCCATTCCACTGCTGTTTGTGGAAGAGTTTAGTAACAGAATGTTAACATACTCCATTCCACTGCTGTTTGTGGCAAGAGTTTAGTAACAGAATCTTAACATATTCCATTCCACTGCTGTTTGTGGCAAGAGTTTAGTAACAGAATCTTAACATATTCCATTCCACTGCTGTTTGTGGCAAGAGTTTAGTAACAGAATCTTAACATATTCCATTCCACTGCTGTTTGTGGAAGAGTTTAGTAACAGAATCTTAACATATTCCATTCCACTGCTGTTTGTGGCAAGAGTTTAGTAACAGAATCTTAACATATTCCATTCCACTGCTGTTTGTGGCAAGAGTTTAGTAACAGAATCTTAACATATTCCATTCCACTGCTGTTTGTGGCAAGAGTTTAGTAACAGAATCTTAACATATTCCATTCCACTGCTGTTTGTGGCAAGAGTTTAGTAACAGAATCTTAACATATTCCATTCCACTGCTGTTTGTGGCAAGAGTTTAGTAACAGAATCTTAACATATTCCATTCCACTGCTGTTTGTGGCAAGAGTTTAGTAACAGAATCTTAACATATTCCATTCCACTGCTGTTTGTGGCAAGAGTTTAGTAACAGAATCTTAACATATTCCATTCCACTGCTGTTTGTGGCAAGAGTTTAGTAACAGAATCTTAACATATTCCATTCCACTGCTGTTTGTGGCAAGAGTTTAGTAACAGAATCTTAACATATTCCATTCCATTGCTGTTTGTGGAAGAGTTTAGTAACATAATCTTAACATATTCCATTCCACTGCTGTTTGTGGCAAGAGTTTAGTAACAGAATCTTAACATATTCCATTCCACTGCTGTTTGTGGCAAGAGTTTAGTAACAGAATCTTAACATATTCCATTCCACTGCTGTTTGTGGCAAGAGTTTAGCAACAGAATCTTAACATATTCCATTCCACTGCTGTTTGTGGCAAGAGTTTAGTAACAGAATCTTAACATATTCCATTCCACTGCTGTTTGTGGCAAGAGTTTAGTAACAGAATCTTAACATATTCCATTCCACTGCTGTTTGTGGCAAGAGTTTAGTAACAGAATCTTAACATATTCCATTCCACTGCTGTTTGTGGCAAGAGTTTAGTAACAGAATCTTAACATATTCCATTCCACTGCTGTTTGTGGCAAGAGTTTAGTAACAGAATCTTAACATATTCCATTCCACTGCTGTTTGTGGCAAGAGTTTAGTAACAGAATCTTAACATACTCCATTCCACTGCTGTTTGTGGCAAGAGTTTAGTAACAGAATGTTAACATATTCCATTCCACTGCTGTTTGTGGCAAGAGTTTAGTAACAGAATGTTAACATATTCCATTCCACTGCTGTTTGTAGCAAGAGTTTAGTAACAGAATCTTAACATATTCCATTCCACTGCTGTTTGTGGCAAGAGTTTAGTAACAGAATCTTAACATATTCCATTCCACTGCTGTTGGTGGCAAGAGTTTAGTAACAGAATCTTAACATATTCCATTCCACTGCTGTTTGTGGCAAGAGTTTAGTAACAGAATGTTAACATATTCCATTCCACTGCTGTTTGTGGAAGAGTTTAGTAACAGAATGTTAACATATTCCATTCCACTGCTGTTTGTGGCAAGAGTTTAGTAACAGAATCTTAACATATTCCATTCCACTGCAGTTTGTGGCAAGTGTTTAGTAACAGAATCTTAACATATTCCATTCCACTGCTGTTTGTGGAAGAGTTTAGTAACAGAATCTTAACATATTCCATTCCACTGCTGTTTGTGGCAAGAGTTTAGTAACAGAATCTTAACATCTTCCATTCCACTGTTGTTTGTGGCAAGAGTTTAGTAACAGAATCTTAACATATTCCATTCCACTGCTGTTTGTGGCAAGAGTTTAGTAACAGAATCTTAACATATTCCATTCCACTGCTGTTTGTGGCAAGAGTTTAGTAACAGAATCTTAACATATTCCATTCCACTGCTGTTTGTGGCAAGAGTTTAGTAACAGAATCTTAACATATTCCATTCCACTGCTGTTTGTGGCAAGAGTTTAGTAACAGAATCTTAACATATTCCATTCCACTGCTGTTTGTGGAAGAGTTTAGTAACAGAATCTTAACATATTCCATTCCACTGCTGTTTGTGGCAAGAGTTTAGTAACAGAATCTTAACATATTCCATTCCACTGCTGTTTGTGGCAAGAGTTTAGTAACATAATCTTAACATATTCCATTCCACTGCTGTTTGTGGCAAGAGTTTAGTAACAGAATCTTAACATATTCCAATCCACTGCTGTTGGTGGCAAGAGTTTAGTAACAGAATCTTAACATATTCCATTCCACTGCTGTTTGTGGCAAGAGTTTAGTAACAGAATGTTAACATATTCCATTCCACTGCTGTTTGTGGAAGAGTTTAGTAACAGAATCTTAACATATTCCATTCCACTGCTGTTTGTGGCAAGAGTTTAGTAACAGAATCTTAACATATTCCATTCCACTGCAGTTTGTGGCAAGTGTTTAGTAACAGAATCTTAACATATTCCATTCCACTGCTGTTTGTGGAAGAGTTTAGTAACAGAATCTTAACATATTCCATTCCACTGCTGTTTGTGGCAAGAGTTTAGTAACAGAATCTTAACATCTTCCATTCCACTGTTGTTTGTGGCAAGAGTTTAGTAACAGAATCTTAACATATTCCATTCCACTGCTGTTTGTGGCAAGAGTTTAGTAACAGAATCTTAACATATTCCATTCCACTGCTGTTTGTGGCAAGAGTTTAGTAACAGAATCTTAACATATTCCATTCCACTGCTGTTTGTGGCAAGAGTTTAGTAACAGAATCTTAACATATTCCATTCCACTGCTGTTTGTGGCAAGAGTTTAGTAACAGAATCTTAACATATTCCATTCCACTGCTGTTTGTGGAAGAGTTTAGTAACAGAATCTTAACATATTCCATTCCACTGCTGTTTGTGGCAAGAGTTTAGTAACAGAATCTTAACATATTCCATTCCACTGCTGTTTGTGGCAAGAGTTTAGTAACAGAATCTTAACATATTCCATTCCACTGCTGTTTGTGGCAAGAGTTTAGTAACAGAATCTTAACATATTCCATTCCACTGCTGTTTGTGGCAAGAGTTTAGTAACAGAATCTTAACATATTCCATTCCACTGCTGTTTGTGGAAGAGTTTAGTAACAGAATGTTAACATATTCCATTCCACTGCTGTTTGTGGCAAGAGTTTAGACTGCAGACTGGAACTGACTGCTTTGCTCTGCTGAGGCAAATTCCACAGTCACTTTCAGATCGTCTTTCCTCCAAATAGCAGAGAATATACAACAACAATTATAACTGTCTTATTTTCTGACATACATGGTGTTTCCACTGAACTGAGTCCTCACTTACAAACACCGCAGGTATATACAGGTCTTATTCAGATAAACCACAATGCTTCCCAAACCGCCTTTGCTACTTGTCATGTTATTTTTCTGCTACCCACTTCTTTCTGTTGAGGTATTAGTTTTGACACTGTATGTGTTTTCCCTTCCACTTGTTACTTCCTGCCTTCAGTGCTACAAGGCTATCTGAACAAGCCCCAGGGTAACATTAAGTTCTAGATATGGGACTTGTGCTAATAAGTGTCACACTCAGCGGACCCAGACATGTTTTAATACAGTAATACCATGATGCATTGTTCCAGTACCACAATGAATACATGATAACCACAATGAGTACCAGAATGAATATATGCAGAAAAGCTACTCTTTCAAGTCCCTCATGAAAGAGAAACAATCCCCAAGTGAAAGGTCCTATGCATATCCAAATGGTGCAGATAAATGGAAATATAGCCATAGTAGGTTGATGCAACTTGGGGAACTCAGTCAGAGGTGACCCCTTAACTCATTAACACCCATGTGGTGTGGAACGTCACTTATCTAGCAGCCTATGCACAACTTGAATCTCATAGCATTTTCTGAAAACTAAAATCAAAAAGCCAAATGTAAATATTCTGTGAGCAATAAAAGTTATTAAAACTGTACAAATAGCAATGTTATCACTAAGAAGTGTTGTTAACAGTGATAATATTTGGTGCCTTCAATATCTTTTCCATCAATGCTGTAATATATTATAATGCACACAAATCCCAAATTATATTTTTCTAAAATTTCCCAGACATCTCTTTATATCTTCAAAACCATACAACCTAGACATCTATTGTTAGAACATTTTTGTTAAGAAAAAAAAACAAGTAATCTCTGTGGTATCCCCAAAGTCTCAAACAACCTACTAAACAAGTATAGTGGGTCCAAAAACAAAACAGTGTAAGAAACATCTGTGTGTGGAAGATTTTCAGTCCATATACTTCTAGTTAATCACTGTATATTAATCAGATCAGACAACAGTAGTAGAAGTAGTGAATGTAAACTCGTCAAGTGAAAAAATAATAAAAAATATATACTTGTACAGAATTACTAAGTATTTGAAAGTAATCCAAGCAAGGCAGGCAGTCTATTTCCAATTATCAATACCAGTAATATTAGATGTCTCTTAAGATGCCCAACTTACAGTGCAAGCTTGGATTACTTTTGAATACTTAGTAATTCTGTACAAGTATTTATTTTTATTAATTTTTTTTTTACTTAAGACGAGTTTAAGTTCGTTACTTTTACTACTATTGTCTGATCTGATTAATATACAATGATTAACTAGAGATATATGGACTGAAAATCTTCCACACAGAGAAGTTTCTTACAACATTTTTGTTAAGCAGACATAAGCTTTCACATGACATTAAGAAATTCCTCTAGAAGAGCATGCTTATTGTGCTATTTACAGAAATATGAAAACATATGTTTAATTGTTTAATTAGCAGTACCAGTAATATTAGATATCTCTTAAGATGCCCAACTTACAGTGCAAGCATTAAAGACACTTTTCTTCATCATCTAAGGTTTCACTTAATGTCATGCAACAGTTTTTAAGGTACTTTGTTTTTGAAGTATTAAATACATATGGAAATTGTGCTTACTTTCACAATTGCTAACAAATAACTAGCATTATTTCCAGTATAGTGTGATATAAATCAGCATTGTCAGTGAATTGTCCTGTTTCCCACAGTGGTGTTTCACACCATAAACCTCAATTAAATGTCGGTCTCTCAGTCATAAAGATATGAACATAGATGTCAAAACATGAGTAAATGAGAATGTCCCCTTAAACTACTCACCAGGCTAAAGGACCTTTGATAAAATTGTTTAATATTGAGTATATTTATAGTGCTTGCACTGATTTTTGTATCAAATTAGTGAATGTTTTTATTTTTTTTTTTGTTTTTTTTTGCTATAATAAGTTTACTGGTTCTTGCTTGTGGCAGAAGAATGTTTCAAGGCTAGTTGTTTGGTAGTGAAACTTAAATACTCAGTAGCGAGTCCATCCACTCCAAGCAGTTATAGTTACCCCCCCCAGGCATTCCTGTGAAAAACATTGACCAGCACTTTTCCACAACTTCTCCAGCCAATCTGATTGAGATGGGTATCTTGAAACAAATGCTGTCCGAAGATTATCTATTACTCAAACATCATAACATGGTGTGTCTGAGATGTACATATATAATATCCTTAAAGGCAAAAATCTCACACACTGTAAACTCAGATACCAAAATCGTCAGCAGTACACCACACATCACCCCTGTCCAAGGCCATCACAATACACATAATCCATCATATGCTGAGGTTCTAAACATTAACTTACCTAAACCTTAAAGACCTCCGAAACAGTCACAAAGCGCATGCAGCGTATTTAGCTTCCTCACATAACACTAGATCTCAAAGTCAGGGATGCTGAACTTGTAATGCCAGCATCGACCCAAACAAACATTCTTGTTATAGGTAACTCTTCAAAAGGGAACTTTTGTAGCAAATTAAATTAAATGCCACACAACATCCAGGTGTCAATGAAAAAAATGAATATTAATAGTGTACTAGTTTTAAAAGCTGACAAAAGTAAATGAGGAGACCTTTCATGAGGCTTGATTTAGAATGCAATATTTAATAGATAATGTTTTATTGAATTATTTAGATATATGACATTTTTGCATATATTTTTACATTTATACATTTTTATATGTATTTTATAAAAGTAGACGTTATGTTTTTAATTGGGAGGTAATTTTATGTGGAATAAAATAAGTAATTAATATTTATTAGTAATTGAATTTGATTGGTGAATGACTTAATAAGGTGTAAGTGGAAGTTATATAAAAGGGGTTATGGGTTTAATTTTAATTGTGTTGATGAAGTTCAACACTATACATATGAAAATGCTTAACATTAAATCGTATTTGATTAATAGAGTTATTGCGATGGCTTGACAGCGTTTTTGCTTTATAGGTGACGATACTGTAAGACATACAAATGTGCCTCTTAGTGGCCTGAGGAAGAAAAGAGTGTGGTTCTTATGTGCTTGTCTGGTGGCAGCATCTGTCGGATCACACACACGCACTCAGGTCCTTCAACAACAAGTACCAGTATGGCTTTTTGTAGTTTATGCCACTGTCAATGGCTTGAGGCGTACCTCTGTGGACTATATGAAGAAAGACATGATGGAGCGCCAAACTCTGTGTCCAAGGGAGGCTTATGCCTAGCATTGAACAGCATTTTACCTTCTCTAAGGATGATGCCACAATATGAACAAAAAATAATTGACTTCAACAATTGGCTTAGTTTGTTGTGTCACTCAAAGGGAAAGGGGATCCCGTATTCGTCAGCCTGGGAAGACATGATCGACAGACCATGCAGATTTGCCAGGGATGGCCTGCATCTGGTCCCTCTAGGGTGTTGATTATTGGCAAAGACATTGTCCACCCACATAGTACCTTTTTTAGGCAATGCCAGCCTTATAAGCCTACCAACATAATGAAACAAACAAAGGAAAATATGAAGGTGTTACTGATCAATGCTAGGAGTCTAAACAAGAAAATCTACTCCCTACAAGCCCTTCTCACTTTGGAGGACATTGGCATCTGTGTAGTGAGTGAGAAATGCCTTAAAATAGTGGAGAGCACTCTCACTGTTCAGGGTTATAACACCTTCCACATGTTTAGACTAACTACTGCATAGGAGGGGGAAAAGGTGGAGTTGTATTAGTCTACACCCAGAAGAGACTCACATCAAGACTTGTATAATGCACTATAGCTTCTTCATGTCCAAATAACCATCAGAAAGGTCCAGTACCATATATTACTTAGCTACAGAACTCCCTTTAAAACAAAAGAAAGCCACAGTACCTACCTACAGGAACTAAAATCACTCACTATTAAACCTAATTCCATTTTCCTAGGTGATCAAAACTATCCAACTATAGACTGGGAAACCCTCACCACCACTAGTGCACAAGCAAAGATATTCATGGGCTTTCTCAGTACAAATGCCCTGGGACAACTAGTCAGAGTACCACTAGGGGGAATACTATCTTGGATCTTGTCCTTACTAATACGGGATCATCTTGAACCATCCCTTGTGTACCTTCATCACTTGTTAGGTCTGAACATGAAGCAGACTTCTTCAAAATAAAACTGAAACCACAGATCTCTTTCACCCAATGTACCTTTAGAAAATTCTTTAAGACAAACTACCCAGTCCTAATTGATGCATCAATTAGCTTTGAATCCCTACCAAATTCAGTAAACTCTGCTGAATACACAGAAATGTAAGCCAACACACTATACCAATATGCTTGTCTGTAAGTGTCTGTCCTAGTATTACTAAATAGTAACTGTATGTATGCATGTTTCTAGCACTGGGAACGAAGCAACATAATTTCATTTAGCTGCACTATGTGCAGATCTAAATGACAATAAAGTTTACTTTGACTTTGACTTTGACTGTAGAAACAAGTGCAGGGCAAACCCCAGAAACAAACTGGGATGCCTGTGTGCTGGCCCAGTAATCAAGGAGCCTCAATCCTCACCACTAACACCAGTGAGGGGCACCCATATAGGGAAAGGATAATAAATACACACACAGTGAAGTACAATTTCCCTTAAGAGCACATAGAGATCACATTAAGTCTGGGGCTGGTTTCTCCCATTCTCTCCAGGTCCCCAATAAGACTCCCCAATGGCACAGCTATAGGGTTCAGATCCCAGCTGAGTAGTCAAGCCAAAACCTCCAGTACCCTCTCTGTCCAACCAGTGCTTCGTGTCCCTGCCCAAGTAGCTGACACGCACACACACACACACACTTTGAGATTTGGTTTATATACAAACACAAAGACACTCCTGGGGAAGTCTGGCACAGGTTCTCCAGCTATGCCCCCTTCTACCAGGCTATAAGGTATTAACCACTGCCACCAACTACTCTTATTAGCTACTAATAAGGCCCTTCCCAAAGAGTGACCAGTTTCACTGTGTAATATTACTATTATCCAAATAGTAAGTGTGACGCAGGGCTAAAGCTATTGGAGTGGCTTGGACAGTATCACAGAATACATGCAATGTACTCTAAGAACTTAAATTACCTTTACACAAAACAGCCACAGTTAAAATATTTAAAAATATTTAATAATAAATAATAAAAGCACAAGACAAATCTTATTACTTCAACACAATGACATTCCAGAATTCAGAGATCACAGGAAAATGCTTTAAAATAACACTGTAGAATAGTCTGACATAAATATAGAAAACAGCTAGTCTAATCTGGCTATTTCTATCTATCTCTAAGACAAATCACTGTTCTAATTAAATATCTTACTTACAGAGCAAAGGCAGAGTGCTGATGAGTTGATGTATTCAAGTTCAGACAAAATCCAAAATGCTCTCTCTTTCTCTCTGGGAAAGTCTTAAATTGATAACACAGTACTGGTGAGTCATTTCAGATTACGTCATTCTTAATGGTTCTGATTTAGTTTCCCAGGCTCACAGAAACTCAAAATTTACATTTCTTAGTAAGCTGCACATGGCCAAGAAGCCACAGCAACAAAAGACATTATACATGTAAATCCTTAGTAATTATCTCTTAAATCAAGACAATAGAAAGAATTTCCTGGACCAGACATCCTGTCTCCGAGTTTGAGATCAGTCATACAATGCCTGACTTATCAGCTTTCTTCCAGCAGAGAGCACTGTGGTTACATTTTTGAAGTTCAGAACATGTAACAGATTTCTTACATTTAATTTTCTTACATTTGTAAACAGCCTGTGGATTACATTAATATTTACAAATGACATAGAATTATTTACAAAATTCTATCTAGCTAGACTGGCAGCCTTTACACAAACTCACATGATGGAACCATAATATCAACAAGCTTTATAATAAAAGGAAAATAATTTTGACCAAAAGTAAGAAGAATAATTCCCAGAATGTTAGTGCCCTTGACACTGAAATAAACAACTCTGGAGCATAATAAAATCCACTAAAGGCAAGTTTGAGGCTAAAATAGCTACCTAAGCCAAAGACAATCACAAGGCATGTTTTAGTTATGCTCATAATCTCAAAAGCACAATGCAGCAGTGCACTGTGCTGATTGTGAATAATGTTGCATACACTGAGACTGAAGATGTAGTGACCTACTGGCCAATAAATTTAGCTCTAACTTTACCCTTCTTTCCCTCATGATATTCCTGAAATTTGCTCACCTTCAGCTATCCCACAAGCCCAAGTCCTAAAAGTTTTATAAACAGATAAACTGCTACACTGCTAGACCGTGACAATATGTCTGGATGCATCTTAAATAGCATGAAGCATGATTAAGCCACACCCGTAACAATATGGCTCAATTGCAGCCTCCATACAGCTTTTGCACTAAATGGAGGACCTACCACAGAACTATGCACTTACAGACCCATAAGTCTGACAAGCCTCATATGCAAAGTCATGGAAAGACTTATCATGGAATTCATCAATCAGGACATAGAGAACCACCAAACACTGGACCCATCTCTGTTTGAATTCGTCAAGGGCAGATCATGCTTACTCAACCTGGTGGGTTGTTTGAAATGGTCACCAAAGCAATGGATGAAGGCAAAATGGTATACACTGCATACCTTAACCTTGCCAAAGCTTTTGGCATAATTTCCCATGCAGGCATAACAGTAAAGCTAAATAAACTGGGAATAAACCCCCATGTCACCCATTAGATTATCAAATGGTTCACAGATAGAACTGACATAATCAAAACAGGGGAAATTACCTTCACAAGGAGAGCAGTCATCACTGAAGTCCCTTAAGGTTTTGTGCTGGAACCTCTCCTGTTTATTATCTATTTTTCTGAAGTAAAAGCCAATATCAAAGGGCTCTGGTTGATTAAGTCTGCAGATGATTGTAAGCTAGAAGCAGGCATTGAATCCCAGATGACTTAGCCATCCTGCATAAAGTTTTGTCTCAAATAAATAAATAGTGCCAAAATTATGAACTGAAACTAAATGCCAAAAGTGCATTATTGTATCCTTTGGGAAGTAATGTACTCCAGGGAACTACCACATTGGCAATTCACCCATAACAGCTGACACAGTTATTTGGTATATGGGAACTTATGTGGAAAGCGACTTAAACTTTGTGTCTAGTATAATATGTGTGTCTAGTGTTGTAAGAAAGTCCTTCTATACTGCACAGCTTATAAACAAAGGGATTGTGTCTAGATCTGGAGATGTTATTGTCCCCTTCCCTCAGCCTTCAGTATGTCAGCCATTGAATATAATGCCTCCTTTGCATGTATGTGTCCAGACAGATGCAATAAATTGAACGCCCACAAAGGCACCTTACTAAAAGGATACAAGGCCTACATAACTTATTCTACATGGACTGACTTAAAGCCGGTCACTATACTCAACATCCTATAGAAAACTACTAAGAGGTGACCATGTCTTCCATAGAAAGCATCTTCTAACCCATTACTGATGGATTTACTGCACATCAGCAAGCCTAGTGGGATCACAAATGCTTGGTCTAGGGATTTAAACCTCTTCTGCAAGATCAGAAAAACAGTTTGGAGGGACAGGTATATCTCTCAGAGGATATCATTGCTGTGGAACAGACTCCCCATCCACATAAAGCAAAGTTCATCCCTGTCCATATTGAAGCACAACTTTGATCTATGGATGGCAAGCAGAACATTTGCACCAGGACTGCCCACTGTAATACTAATGTACAGAGGCAGCTCCTAAATGCTTTATTCTGTTAATCAGTCCCCTCCAATTATTTATGGTGATCTTAGTTATTCTCATTAGGGGTAATATATAGTTATCAACTGTGGGATGGTAAGGTCAATCTATAACCAAATGTGATAGGTTATTCCAAGCACAAAAAGGGAAATTGCCTATGCTTATAATGGCCTGCAAGGGCAGTTAGCCTAGTACTTACCTATGAACCTACAAATGGCAAACAAAGATTCATTTCTTCACTGCAGGGTATCCTAGACAAACAATCTAAAAGTCATTTTGTAAGTAACTCCTTGCCCTTTCTAATACTGCCTATTATTAGCTGGTAAGTCACTTAGTTAAAGAAGCCAGACTCCAAAAATACTCTGGACACCAAAAATAGGTATGGGGGTGAACTGGAAGTATACAAAAAGGCAGCAAGATGAGCCCCACTACTGATGGATAAGGAATACCACTTAAAAGCCCCCCCCGATGGATTTGGTGGAACTTGGAGAATACACCCCTAGGGTTCCCTTAATGAAAATGCTACTGAATCTGAAGGAACATAGCCACAGGAGACCACATAATAGAATGTCCCAGAATCCATTTCTTCTTAAAGTAAACTGTAGGTTCTAACTCAAGGT
Source organism: Protopterus annectens (assembly GCF_019279795.1). Classification (NCBI taxonomy): domain Eukaryota; kingdom Metazoa; phylum Chordata; order Ceratodontiformes; family Protopteridae; genus Protopterus; species Protopterus annectens. The sequence continues at coordinate 1,900,085,424 of NC_056743.1, forward strand.
CTGATACTGCAAAGCTCATTGATGTTAGAGAATGCTAAGACTGATTTCACTTAGATGGCACATTTGGAAGCCAGATGTGTGGTTGCTTGCAAAATCAATGTTGCCAAAGTAGCCAAAACCAGCTGACCAAATAACCTGATTTGTCACATAGTGGATACATTGTTGTTGCCACTCTGTGCACTCATTTAAGGTGCACTCTCCAAGAGAAATTTACAGGCTGCACTGAAAGCAATGCATACATGTAGATTTGTGCCCGTTATGTATTCTCTGTTGTTATGGCTGGCAGAAGACTTCTCTAGACACATCTGTCTCGGCCATAATATGATGCAAAATATTTTTTACATCCTGTTCCACCTTTGTACAGAACACTCTCCCTGTAACCCCTTATATACTAGCTACACCTCAAGTTGCAATTGCACACTGATTATAAGAGAAAAGTTATTTCCTTCAGACCTAATTTAACTCTGTAGTTTTACTAAAGAAACCACACACCAGGAACATGCTGCTTTAAAAAAAAATGATAAAACAAACCATGAAATCTGCCAGATTAGCACATATGCTGCGCCTTGCAAATCTGTGAAAATGAACAACTTGTGTTGTAAAGCATTCACTGATGTTTTGTATATTTCACAACCCCTTGACGTATTTACCTTGGTGTGTTGAAGACCTGGTCAAGCAAAGTGTGTCCTATTTTACCAAGGGCACAGTTCTGTGGTAGCATGGACTTTTCTGTTATTGACTTATGAAATGCATCCAAAGAGTGAACTTGACTGTTTACAATAAATGGAATTTGTTACACTAAAAATGGCCACATGCCTTACTAATGCTTTTTCTAATGACAACCACGATTGGTAACATTTGACTATCTGATATACTGTTGAAAGATGAACACTTGCATACTATATACTTTTTAAAATCAGAAACGTGACTGTTCAATTACTAATACTGTGAATTGCAATACTGCGAATACATTATGCTGAAAACAACTGTCAGTTAACCAGGAATTTGCCCCCCCGTTATGAGAATCTAGAGTTACTGTGTATAAGCCGGCATCTTCCCTCACATAGCGGCCTCCTGAAAAAATGTTTGTTTTAGGTTTAGTAAAAGTGGCTTTCAGTTTAAACTGTTCATAGTTTTAAGATTTGTGGTAATCTCCATTGCAGAGTCATCACTAATCCTTTAAATCTTAACAGAATCTAAAAAAAGGAATTAGCTCAGGACTACCTAATTCAAGACGGAAACAAAGAAAGAAAGAAAAATAGGAAAGAAAGGAATCCTGTGTTACGTTCACACACTACCAGAAAGAAATGGTAGCTTAGCAGGCCCATGGTGGTTTTCTTACTGTTAATCTGATTGTCACAAATACACAAGTACTGTGTCACAAGTACACAAGAACTGGTATCTGATTGTCACAAATACACAAGTACTGTGTCACAAGTACACAAGTACTGGTATCTGATTGTCACAAATACACAAGTACTGGTATATCCCCAGTATTCTTGTTAAAGTTATCAAGGGCACTGAACCTATCACTTCCCAAGATATATGGCCGTCAGCTAAGAGGGGCCTTTGTGATAAAAGTCATATTCTACGTCACAAAATGTAAATTATTATCATGAGCTACAATTTTCTTTTTTTGGGGGGGTAAAGGTCAAAAAAGTATTACGCAAATACAACAGACATTGAACTAAACAAATAATAGATAAAGCAGTCAGATGTTTTGTTGATTAGTTAATTTGTACAGTAATTCACACATGCTGGAACTCATTATGTATGATTTACAGGGCCATTTACCTAAGCCTGTGCTCTGTTTTGTTGCACTTTTTTCGGCAGCTCTGACCTCAGTTTCCTGTAAAATAACAGTTGAAATTGTCTCTCATTTCTGTGGTCTGAAAAAGCACATCTTTTTCTCAGTGGGTTTACGTCAGCACTACACAGCTGGGCTTCAAAAGGCTTGATTTCCTGGAACTCCTTGCCAGTATATACACATAGATAGGTGGATATATTTCACTTAAGACACTGCTGCAGAGTTTGCATAAAACATCTAAGCAATTACCTGGATTTTCTTTGTAAACTGAGCATCTCACAATAATCAAATGCAGAAAAAGGAACATATGAGAAGTGTAGACATCCATCACATACAGTGTAACCCTATATAATTATGACATTCTTTAGTTCAGTATATGCTATAGCAGTTTGCAATGACTGCTAATGACATGCTTTCTGTAATGGACCCATACCAAGCACCCTGAACTCCTGCAACTAGAAGAAGTAGCTATCTGTGATCTGAGCTCATGGTCCTCCATTGTAATGACCATTTGTTCACAGGTTATTGCCATAATGTGATTTATTTCAGCATGATTCAGTATAATTTGTGGACAGCAACCAAATGCTGGTGGTTGGGTAGGTGGGAACAGTGCTCATGGGTAACACAGCTGAATCTGTCATTCTGAGCACCGCAGTACTGCTAAGATATAAAGAATGAAGCAGACAAGCATGTACATCAAACAGTACAAACAGTAAATCAAGCCACTGTCCGATACACTCGAAAACTAAACGCAAGCAGAGGTTGCTGAAGCAGCTCGCTGAGAAATGGTGCAACTACATTCGCACATAAAATGTAATTAATTAATTAATGAATTAATTAATTCAATTTATTTATTTATTTGTCTGTTGACCAAGAAAGTCCTACTGGCAAAGCCAATTTGCAGTGAAACCCCAGCAAGAAAAGCTCCAGCAGATACATTTACGGTGCTTATATAAAAAAATTACAATTACATCTGCAGACAATCTAATCATTTTTCTGTAGCAACACGATACAAAGATAAAACAGGCATTTCTTCTATGGTGACATTATATATATTATATTAAATTCCAAGTGTAAAGCAATTAGCATGCAAACATTTTATGTGCAATATATGTAACAAGCGAACATTAGATATGACTTATAAGACAAGAGTACTGATGGCTACACTACAGATGTTAAGAATAAATAAAACTGAGGTAAGGAGTGTAAAATATTAGCCAGCAGGTAGCTAAGATTTACAGCTAGAAGTGGGTTAGAGGGAGCATATAAGTCATGAGAAAAGGATAGAGTGGCTGAGAATACTAAGGTCCATTTTTACATAGAACCTGGTTGTAAGAGAGTGGCGGAGAGGATCTGAAGGAGATGGATAAAGTGAGAAGGCCAGAAAGAAAGTGAAATGTGAAGTGGGGATTATGAAAGGAAGGTAGTTAGGATGAGGTAGAAAGGCTTGTTGTGCAAAAGATGATAGAGGTTATAAAGGGATAGGGGGTATGAGCTGAAAAAGGACAATGGAGTTACCCAGCTGAGGGGCATGTGTATGACCACCTGTGTTTTATATACTGTTTCAGCAATGGCTTGAAGGTAAAATGTTTCACTGTCTATTTTAGATATGAAATGGGAGTATACGGAGTCACCTGCTGAGGTATTAAGTGGAAGCATAGTGAGTCACCTGCTGAAGTATTAAATGGGAGTATAGTGAGTCAATTGCTGAGGTATTAAATGGGAGTACAGCAAGTCACCTCCTGTGGATTTAATGGGATTATAGTGAGTCACCTGCTGAGGTATTAAATGGGAGTATAGCGAGTCACCTGCTGAGGTATTAAATGGGAGTATAGTGAGTCACCTGCTGAGGTATTAAATGGGAGTATAGTGAGTCACCTACTGAGGTATTAAATGGGAGTATAGCGAGTCACCTGCTGAGGTATTAAATGAGTATAGCCAGTCATCTGCTGAGGTATTAAATAGGAGTATAGTGAGTCCCCTGCTAAGGTATTAAATGGGAGTACAGCGAGTTACCTGTGGAGGTATTAAATGGGAGCAGAGTGAGTGTTAAATGGGAATATAGTGAGTCACCTACTGAGGTATTAAATGAGAGTATAGTGAGTCACCTGCCTAGGTATTAAATAAGAGTCTAGCGAGTCACCTGCTGAGGTATTAAATGGGAGTAGAGTGAGTATTAAATGGGAGTAGAGTGAGTCACCTGCTGAGGTATTAAATGGGAGTATAGTGAGTCACCTGCTGAGGTATTAAATGGGAGTATAGCGAGTCACCTGCTGAGGTATTAAATGGGTGTAGAGTGACTATTAAATGGGAGGAGAGTGAGTCACTTGGTGAGGTATTAAATGGGAGTATAGTGCATCACTTGGTGAGGTATTAAATGGGAGTATAGTGTGTCACCTGCAGAGTCATTAGACTTTGCTTTTATTACTAAGAGTTTGTTGATTGAGTGAAGGATTCAAACTGCAGAGTAACACTGCAGGGTATCTTTTAGTGCTGGAGAGTAGCACTGCAGGGTATCTTTTAGTGCTGGAGGGTAGCACTGCAGGGTATCTTTTAGTGCTGGAGAGTAGCACTGCAGGGTATCTTTTAGTGCTGGAGGGTAGCACTGCAGGGTATCTTTTAGTGCTGGAGGGTATCACTGCAGGGTATCTTTTAGTGCTGGAGGGTAGCACTGCAGGGTATCTTTTAGTGCTGGAGAGTAGCACTGCAGGGTATCTTTTAGTGCTGGAGGGTAGCACTGCAGGGTATCTTTCAGTGCTGGAGGGTAGCACTGCAGGGTATCTTTTAGTGCTGGAGGGTAGCACTGCAGGGTGTCTTTTAGTGCTGGAGAGTAGCACTGCAGGGTATCTTTTAGTGCTGGAGGGTAGCACTGCAGGGTATCTTTTAGAGCTGGAGGGTAGCACTGCAGGGTATCTTTTAGTGCTGGACATTTTTCTGTTGCTTGTATAGGAATGTGTGCAGTAATACGTTCTGAGCATGTTAAATAGTTGGGTAGCTCAAGACAATTTGTTATTTTCAGGGCTCTGTAAATATGAGACCTATAAGTACATTGGGCAGAAAGTTTGGCTACTTTATTGTAGTAGGCAGAGTTTATCTTTAAGTGTACTCTTTCATTTTGTAAGACTAGGTGAGGCATATTGTAGGGATGAAAGAAGGGACAACAGTTCTAGTGTTTCTCTTGCATCATCTGTCAAGTAGTGCTTGGTTCTATAGAGGAAGTTGAACTTCTATTGTGAGTTTTTAAATGAATTGCAATTTGTTGGTCAAATTTAAGGTTATTGTCAATTAGGATTCCCAAAAGTTTTGCTTAGGTTATGGTTTCAATGTTTGTGCTGTTGGGTGAGGTAGTTTCAGAACATGGTGTTTCATTTTGGTATTGTTTAGGAGTGAAGACTGAGTACAATACAACTATTTAGGATTTTAAAGTGGATTTGCATCTTTTATCCAGTGCTTTGATACCAATGAAAGATTTTGGGTAATGTCCTGAAGTGTTGGTATGGATGGGGTTGCACATATACGGGTTGAGTCGTCAGCATACTGACTTATGCTAGCGAGGTGGGTGAGGGTATGTAGTTTGTTTACAAAAATGATAAATAAGAGAAAACCTAAATCTGATTCTTGTGAGACATCGATAGTTATTGATAGGAAGGAGGAGCATGTTTGTTTCAGTTTGACTGCTGGCTGCCTGTCAGTCAAATTCCTATAAGGCCATGAAAGAGTTGGCTGGCTGAGGCCAAGGGAAGAGATGTCAGTAAGATGTTGACGGGATGTTGTGTCGACTGTTTCTGATAAAGCTAAGAGCGCTGAAGATACCAGGTTACCATTATTCCTGTGTTGGTTTATGACGTTGGTGAAGTTGAGGAGAGCAGTGGTCACACTGTGTCCAGCTGTAAAACCATGCTACGTTTTGAAGAGAAAGTTTTACAGTTGGTATACTACATCGGTTGCAAGTCTATTCATTTTTCTAAGAATTCTTCCAGGGGGATAGGATGGCAATGGGTATATAGCTAGACAAATCTAGCGATGTGCTGTCTTTGTGGAGCAGTATTATAAAGCATTTGTTCTGGATGGATGGGACGCATCTCTTAGATATGCATTGGTTTATCAGTATAGATAGAGGGAACGTCATGGTGTCATTTGCTACTTTTAACTATTCTTTTGAGAGTTGGCTAGCAGTTAAAGAAGTTGTTTTTAGTCTTAGCAGAAGTTTTCTTACAGTAGTGGTGAAGATAAGAAGAAAGGAGAATGAATGTAACTGGTTAGTACAGGATGGGGAGAGAGAGAGGTGAATTTTTATTATTATTGTTATTATTATTAATTGGAGACAGTACTGTTGGTATAAAGCAGGAATTAAACTGAGATTGAATTGAATCCATGATGTCTGAAGTGTTTGAAATGTTCAAAATATGACAGCAAGCCAGTCTGTGAGGGGTCGACCATTAATGGCCCCAACCACCATGAGGTCAAAAGCAAAAAGCAACTTCAGTCAAGATATGACTAACTTACCAATATTAGATTAACATTTCATTAAAAAAAAAAAAAAATACAGTAAAACAAAGCAATGCATTTACCAGCAATCAAGACAGTTTAGTTGTTTCAGGGCTCTCCAATGGTGAGACCTAGAAGTACATTTGGCAGCAAATGTGGCCACTTGATCATCAGCATACTGACCTATGCTAGTGCGGTGGGTGACAGCATGCAGTTTCCCTAGCTACAAATACCAGCATACACTTCAGGCAGAAATATTTACCCTACTTTAAACTCTAAGGTAGGAAAAGAAAGTTCTAACTGCACTTTACTAAGCAGAGACTTACAGCATGCGATTCTTCTACAGTTCATTCCTTGTTTTACTGCCTTCTCCTGCTACCTCTTTTAACATCCAGAAACACCTACAGTTTACCTTTATGCATTGTATCATTCTCCATCTACAGAATACTCCCTATACATGTGCCGATCTCTACTATATTTGCCCCGGAGTATTCCATCAGAAACCTCTTTCCATTGGAATGTATGTGCGACATCTCTCCTTTCCTCAGCTGCCTTCTCCCTGCTGACATATTTCTAAAGAAAGTCGTTTTCTTGCAATATTTTTTCTATTTCTGCATTTTTCCTCACTCTGGTTGAGGGATTGTAATAGATTACCTCTTTTCCTATCTCTGTATCTATCATGAATGCTGACATGGATAGATTACCTCTTAGTAGCTCTGTATCTATCGCGAATCCTCACATGGATAGATTACATGCATACATACATACATACATACATACAAATGTTTCAAGCACGGGCATTAAAGCCCTTCTAGCTTGCCAATATGCCAAAACACTTGTTCCCATAATAAATGTCCAGGCTGTTCTTAAAAATATCTAATCTAGTACTTGCTTTAATGCAATTTGGTAGTCTGTTCCAAGCATCAGCTACTCTGTCTGAGAACCAGTTAGTACACTTCTCATTTCTATGGAATATTCTACATAGGTTATCTGTTGATCTTCTAGTACCTTTTGATAACCCGAAACATTCCCAGAGGTAGTTGTCCCTAAATGCCCTATATACCTGAATAAGATCTCCTCTTAAATATCTATAAGAGTCACTGTACAAGTTCAGATATTTTAGTCTTTCAAAATAACTTAGACTTTTCACATCCATGGATGCCCTTAATATATTTCCGCTGTACTCTTTCCAGTTTATTCATGCTTGTTTTCCTATAGGGTTTCCATATTGTTATTCCATATTCAAGTTTGGGTCTAATGTAACTAACAAACAATGGCTTCATTATGTTTGATTTCCTAGACTTTATAAATCTTTTTATACAACCTATAGTTCTATAACTATCATTAGCCAGTTGGTTGATATGATTAGAAAAACTCATAGCTGAATCTACCCATATACCCAGGTCCTTAAATGAGTCTACAGTTTCAATCACTGTGAGCTGTATTAAATATTCACCTTTCATTTTATGTCTCCCAAATCTCATATTCTTAATTTTTGATGTATTTATCAACATATTATTCTCCTGTGCCCAGATGGTCAATTTAGTCAAATTATTTTGCAGAAATGCCTTATCTGTAACACTTGTAATCAGTTTACCCAATTTCAGGTCATCAGCATATAGACTGTAGAACACCTCAGATGAAAAAGTAAGGTCTGAAAGATACAATCTAAACAAGTAAGGGCCTAGTACAGCGCCCTGTGGGACACCTTGACTGTAACCAAGGATTTCACCTGTCGGGTTGGTGTGTGATACTTGCCATGTCCTATTTTGTAAGCCATGCAGCTATCCATCTTATCAACAGTACATCAATACCTAGTTGTACTAATTTATTGATCAGTGTTTTGTGAATGACCCTGTCAAATGCTGAAGTTAAATCTATATAAATCACATCACAGCACAATTTTTCATTCATAGCTGTTATTATATTGTTATAGAACATCATGTTACAGGTGGTAATAGATCTATTTTCAACATATGCATGCTGATATATGGTTTCACGTCCCAACCTATCCAGTTCTGACAATAACTTATCCAATTCTCCATTATTTTTCCACAACATGAAAGTAGACTTAAGGGTCTATATCATTCTGGGTTTGTCCTACTCCCCTTTCCCTTAAAGACAGGTTTAATAAGTGCATGTCTCCAATCTTGAGGAATCTCCCCATATTTATATGACCTAGTGAATAATAAATGTAATGGCAGTGTAAGTTCTTGCTGAAGTGTTTTCAGGTCATTGTTACTTATTCCATATCCTCCCTGCGCTTTGTTTGGATCCAGTTTGCTCCGTTCTTTTTCAATATAATCTAATTTGATTGCAGTATCCGGGGTTACCTGGATGTCACTAGGACAACTTACCACCCCTTTTGGGGAGCCAAAATGTTTTGCATAAGATTTTGTAAATATATCTATAATCTGTTGTGTCTGAGAATAAATTTTAGAATCTGCACACAGTTTATCAATTTGTGTATCTTTACTCCTTCCACATCTTATATATCTATAAAAAGGTTTCATATTATGCCCAATATCTTTATATAAATTTTCTTCAAATTTTTCTTGATCTTGTATAACACTATATTTAATCTGTTTGTCCAGCTCGTTTATTTCAGTTTTCAAAGTTGTAGATCGACCTCTCTTCCATTTCTTATATTTTTTGTCTCTCACCTTAATCAGGCATCTTGTTCTTATGGAAATATACCCCCCTGATGTTGCGTGCCGAGATCCTGATGTTAAACATTTTTTGACTTTTTGCACTCAGTTTCTCTTTCAAAACTTTCCACATTCCATCTGCAGTTTTTCCACTGAACACCTCACGCCAGTTAGTTTTATATAGTAACTATTTTGCTTCCCTATAATCTGTAATTAACCTTCTGTGCATTGGCTTAGATTTCAGTTTGGCAGATTTATCTAGCAACAAATTAACCTTTATGACCCCATGATCACTGCACATCAATGGTGGTAAAACCTAACTTGAAGTAACCGTTATGTCTTTGGGAACACAAACAATGTCTAGTGTGCTCTATCCCCTGGTAGTTTTTTTACAATCTGAAGGATTTGTTGTTCCTGGATATACATTGTGAATAATTTCCTTTCTAATGTTGTTGAATCAATATTATTCCAGTCTGTTTCTGGTAAATTTAAGCCCCCAGCTAATATTATTCTTCACTCCTGTGTTTCATGTAAGAAATGTATGAATTCCTCTAGGTCATCTGCACTTGACTTTGGTGGTCTTTACACTCCAACAATTGTTATATGTTCCAGGGTTGTCTTTATTGTCACAGTTACACAGTCTATGATACTGGTGTTATCACTGAACATGTAATACTCACAGGTCTCATAGTTCTCTTTAACCCCTAGCATAACATCTCCACCTGATTTTTTGTTAGAATGTCTAGTACAGTAAAAACATTTATACCCTGACAGAACTGGTTTCCAGTCATTGTTCTTTAACTATGTTTCACAAACAATAACAACATAAATTTTGTGGAACATAGCAAATTTTCTAATAAAAAAACTTTATTATTAATGATCCTAGCATTAACAACCATCAGAGATGCATCAAATGTTGCTATCTCTGAACTGTTACATTTTTGACCTGGAAAAAATCCTGGCTAGTGTTTGTCAAATATTGCTAAATATCTGCTGCAAAAATTCTCTTCCCTGATCTAGACAAATGCACACCATCCTGTCTGAACACGTGTGCCCAAAAGAAGGCTTAGATGCTCTACACATTTCCATTTTTTAAAACAGGACATCTTTCCATGTAGGTATTTATCCAAAAACTCTTTTTGTTCAGTGACCTGGCTATCCTTTCTATATGTGATTTGTGAAAAGTACGTCTAAAACCAGTGCAAGCTGTACTATCTAAGAGGGCTGTCATTCCCGACTAACAGTCAGAGAATCCTTGCGGATGACATCATTTGTACTGACATGAATAAAAATGGATCTGTACTTCCTTACATTAAGGCATTCCAAGGCTTGTCTCACATCTTCTATTTTTGCTCCTGGCAAGCTTAACACTACTCGCCGTTCATTATCATCTCTGCAAATATAAGTATCAGTTCCTCTAATAACTGAATCTCCAATTACAAGAATATCTTTGCTGACCATCTCTGAAAATTACCTCTTTTACTAGCTCTGTATCTATAGCGAATGCTCACATGGATAGATTACCTCTTTTACTAGCTCTGTATCTATTGTGAATGCTCACATGGATAGATTACCTCTTTTACTAGCTCTGTATCTATTGTGAATGCTCACATGGATAGATTACCTCTTTTACTAGCTCTGTATTTATAGCGAATGCTCACATGGATAGATTACCTCTTTTACTAGCTCTGTATCTATTGCAAATGCTCACATGGATAGATTACCTCTTTTACTAGCTCTGTATCTATTGTGAATGCTCACATGGATAGATTACCTCTTTTACTAGCTCTGTATCTATTGCAAATGCTCACATGGATAGATTACCTCTTTTACTAGCTCTGTATCTATTGCAAATGCTCACATGGATAGATTACCTCTTTTACTAGCTCTGTATCTATCATGTAGGCTCACATGGATAGATTACCTCTTTTACTAGCTCTGTATCTATTGCAAATGCTCACATGGATAGATTACCTCTTTTACTAGCTCTGTATTTATAGCGAATGCTCACATGGATAGATTACCTCTTTTACTAGCTTTGTATCTATTGCAAATGCTCACATGGATAGATTACCTCTTTTACTAGCTCTGTATCTATTGTGAATGCTCACATGGATAGATTACCTCTTTTACTCTTTTACTAGCTCTGTATTTATAGCGAATGCTCACATGAATAGATTACCTCTTTTACTAGCTCTGTATCTATTGCAAATGCTCACATGGATAGATTACCTCTTTTACTAGCTCTGTATCTACTGTGAATGCTCACATGGATAGATTACCTCTTTTACTAGCTCTGTATTTATAGCGAATGCTCACATGGATAGATTACCTCTTTTACTAGCTTTGTATCTATTGCAAATGCTCACATGGATAGATTACCTCTTTTACTAGCTCTGTATCTATTGCAAATGCTCACATGGATAGATTACCTCTTTTACTAGCTCTGTATCTATTGTGAATGCTCACATGGATAGATTACCTCTTTTACTAGCTCTGTATCTATTGCAAATGCTCACATGGATAGATTACCTCTTTTACTAGCTCTGTATCTATTGTGAATGCTCACATGGATAGATTACCTCTTTTACTAGCTCTGTATCTATAGCAAATGCTCACATGGATAGATTACCTCTTTTACTAGCTCTGTATCTATCATGTAGGCTCACATGGATAGATTACCTCTTTTACTAGCTCTGTATCTATTGCAAATGCTCACATGGATAGATTACCTCTTTTACTAGCTCTGTATCTATTGTGAATGCTCACATGGATAGATTACCTCTTTTACTAGCTCTGTATCTATAGCAAATGCTCACATGGATAGATTACCTCTTTTACTAGCTCTGTATCTATCATGTAGGCTCACATGGATAGATTACCTCTTTTACTAGCTCTGTATCTATTGCAAATGCTCACATGGATAGATTACCTCTTTTACTAGCTCTGTATCTATTGTGAATGCTCACATGGATAGATTACCTCTTTTACTAGCTCTGTATCTATAGCAAATGCTCACATGGATAGATTACCTCTTTTACTAGCTCTGTATCTATCATGTAGGCTCACATGGATAGATTACCTCTTTTAGTAGCTCTGTATCTATAGCAAATGCTCACATGGATAGATTACCTCTTTTACTAACTCTGTATCTATCATGTAGGCTCACATGGATAGATTACCTCTTTTAGTAGCTCTGTATCTATAGCAAATGCTCACATGGATAGATTACCTCTTTTACTAGCTCTGTATCTATCATGTAGGCTCACATTGATAGATTACCTCTTTTAGTAGCTCTGTATCTATAGCAAATGCTCACATGGATAGATTACCTCTTTTACTAGCTCTGTATCTATCATGAAGGCTCACATGGTACATATCCTGTACAAGAATAAGGTCTCAGTCTCAAAAGTTTAAGTGATGCAAAATTGTAACTTCCCTACCATTGATGGATGGTCTATCTTCAAAATATATTCTTACAAACTGCAATTACCTCTTGTTTCTCAGGCTTTGTCTGTTCCCTACCACTTTAATTGTATGACCAATTTTCCAATCACTAAAGTATCCTACTTATTTTAAGGTAACAGCAACTTTGTAAGCATTATAACCTTCCAGTCTCTCCACAATTTAATTTAATTTCTCTTCCTTTTCTGAAAAAAAGGCAGTGGTTTAAAAATATGTAAAGTTGTAATATGCTTTTCCAGAGTTTCTGTTTTTTTTTCTGATTATTTGGTTTGGGGAATACTGTGCCATCTCACTGAGTTTATATTGAATGATTTACTGTTGTTCTACTGTCTACAGACAGTTTAACTGACACCAATTATTTTGTTACGTTGTCTTTATTTAATTATCATTTACCTGTGGTTTTGAATTTAATTTAATGTGATGTTCTTTTAATGTCTGGGTAACTTATCTTTGTACTGTGTATAGTTTTCATGCACTTTAATGTTTTAGTGTTTCAGTATTTTGGATATAAACAGAAGTGGAGTCTACTAAAGGCCTTCAAAAAGTCTGCCAGCTATTACACTGAAGTCACATGCTCTATCTCCAAATCACGCATTAGAATCTCTTTTAAAGGCAGGCAGAGTCCCCTTTCTTCTCAGATGTATAGGTAGAAAGTTCCACCAAATTCCTGCCCTATTATGGCATGTCCTCAGAAGGAATGTAATTCTCCTACTAGTGATCTCCACAGTAGACTAAGACTATTCTTCACCAGATTTGACTTCATACCAGCCTAGAAACACCTAGGATAAGTATTTTTTGCATTTCTTACTGAGTTGTTGGAACAGCTCTGCATTTATTTTTGGCATTTATTGAAATATGAGTCAGAATGTCTTTGCTTAAACTTTAATAAAAGTAAAGGAAGAAATAAACCATTCCTCGGCCTCTAATTGTTGCAGAACTTTGAATTGTGCTATTCTGCTATTGAGCAGTGGGTTCAGTTGAATTTATGTTTGTTATTTCTGTACTATTTTAAGTTGCCCACATTTGCTCTGTACTGCTCATCGCTGATCTGCATTTAACAATGCACTGTATCGAGGCAAGTGCTTAGAAACTTACCTTTCTCTATATAACTTACTGCAAAGTATCTTAATGTGCTTCCTAATCAGTAGTTGTATTAAGAGCAGCAGCTTTGCCTGAAGTGGTGCGCGATCCTATTCTTGTGCTGAATTGTATTGCTTGTTTTTAAGCAGATACACTTGCATCAAGTGACTCCAAGTTTTTTAGGCACTACTCCCCTTCCAGTACACAGTAGTAAGCAGATGAGCCATTGATCTGCAATTTCCAACTGGCTGTTAGCCATCTTGGTTGAAATTGATATCCTCAGACAATGTAGCAATTCTCTCATGATTACTGACAACCACCTATTGCTTAAGTAAACTGACACAATGTGTGAGATCTGCAGTTATACAATGTTATGCAATGTTATTGAAGACAAAACTCTTACATGAAGCCATTACAAATGACAAGCAAGTTGTCAGCACCACATACCACACAAAACCAATCTCAAGCACCTCCGAGCAAACATATAGACCTACCTATGCTGAGAGTCTTAGAAGTAACCTACTTAAACCATAGAGGCCTCCTACATATAACTCAAGAAACAGCTATCCTCCTCATCCTCACAATCAGACAGCACAGACAGCACCCACCATGAAACATATACCTAGGAGCCACAACCACCACGAAACATATATCTAGGAGCCACACCCACCATGAAACATATACCCAGCAGTCACACCTGCCATGACACATATACCCAGGAGCCACACTCATCATGAAACATATACTCTGGAGTCACACCCACCATGAAACATATACCCAGAAGCCACACCCACCATGAAACATATACCCAGGAGTCACACCCACCATGAAACATGTACGCAGAAACCTCATCCACCATGAAACATATAACCAAGAGTCACACCCACCATGAAACATATACCCAGAAGCCACACCCACCATGAAACATATACCCAGGAGTCACACCCACCATGAAACATGTACGCAGAAGCCTCATCCACCATGAAACATATAACCAAGAATCACACCCACCATGAAACATATACCCAGAAGCCACACCCACCATGAAACATATACCCAGGAGTCACACCCACCATGACACATATACCCAGGAGTCACACTCACCATGGCACATATACCCAGGAGTCACACGCACCATGAAACATATACCCAGGAGTCTCACAAACGCAGTCCAAAAGCCCATAAGGCAAACCACCACACATGCTAATATCTTCATCACAGGTGACTCCATAGTAAGACACTCCAATGCACAACTCAACAGATTGTGCCAAGAGAGGGTCAGTTGCCCATCAGAGGCTAGGATTCACCATATCACACAAGCACTTGTGTCCCTGTACTACAAGTACACATGTGACACAAAGCCTTCTTTAACTATGTTAGAAACCTCAGAAACAATGCCCATGTGGAAGTAAATGACTTGAGACATACCTCCATGAACTATACGAACAGAGAAATGATGGAGCTCTCAGCATATATTTCTGAGGCAAATATGAACCTTGACTTGAGCAATATTCTACCAGCACCAAGAATGATGCTGCAATATGAACTCAAGATAGTTGGCTTCAACAATTGGCTTAGAATCTGCTGACATTCTAAGAGGGTACAATGCATATCAGCCTGGGAAGAGATAGAAGACAGTCCAAACTGATTTACCAAGGATGGTCTACACCTCTCCCCCCAAGGCTTCCATATATTGGCTAAGACCTTTCCACCCCCATAGTGCCTTTTTTAGGCTATTACATTCTTCTAAAGCATCCAACATAACCAGATAGAATCAGAGCATCATTAAGCACTACTAGCCAATAGAAAGTTCCACTCCCTACGTAACCTGGAAAACATAGCGCTCTCTCTCTCTCTCTCTTTATATATATATATATATATATATATATATATATATGTATATATACATTGTCATATATATATATATATATATATATATATATATATATATATATATATATGTATATATACATTGTCATGAAGACCTGGTTCAAGACCAGTGAAAGCACTCCTCCAATGGAGGGCTTCAATCACTCATTCTGGCCCACCACATTACAAGCCAACACTAATTTATTTATTTATTTATTTACATTTGATTACTGGGTAGGGTCTGACTGGGCAATTAGCCAATTTTCAGCAGAGACCTGGGGAGAAAAGCTCCAGAGAAGTAATACAGTTAAACATTAAACATTAAATACAAAAAGGTGAGTAGATCCATGAAGAAAGCAAAAGACTGCAGTGTTTACATATGATACAACAGTAACGATCATTATTACATGTGTGATTACATCAGTAAGTTTAGAAACAATGTGTGTTTTATTAATATATACGTACATATAAAAGACTAAATGAAAATCAAAGGTGAAAGTACCATAGCCAAGGAGGATGTGAGGGAGTTGAGCAGAAAGTTAGAGAAGGCGGGTAAAAAGTTAATCTGGGGGTGAACAGGAACATATCCAGTGGTTTGAGAAATATTGTTTTATGACCTGTTTGAAGCTATGAGTATTGGTGATGGATAGAATATGTTGAGGAAGAGAATTCCAGCATTTAGCAATTTTGTAGCAAAAGAAGGAGTCTCCTTGTGAGTTATAGGTTTTGATAACTTTAAGCAACACTTCAGCAGCTGACCTAAGAGACTTAAGGTTAGTATAGGGTTGAACAAGGTTAGATAGAGCAGGACAGTTGTCAGGTTTATACATGACTGTATGTGAGATTAATAGCTATTTAGTGTAAGTAAGTTTGTTTGGAGGAAGTGTCTCTATATTCTTTAAAAAAATCTAACTTGCAGACTCGTTCAACAAGATAATGAGTTGGAACTCCCCCACATCTGATTTACTATAACTAAACCCTTTATCACATCATAGCTAACTGCAGAACCCCTTCTATGTCCCCCTCAGCCAATACCTCTTAGTTAACCAGCATGGCGCCTCCATGTATTAAACCAAATACCATTCTCCTGGGAAAAAGCTGGATCATAATCAAATGGGGCCCTATGGAAGGTAATGTATCAGCCCCCCCCCCCATACACAGCCCCCCCCCAGCAGCTATTCCAGTGTCCCATTACTTGGCTATTTTTCTCCAGTTACTGTAAATACTGTTCAAACCTCTCAATGTACATACTGTTTTCTGCTTTACTTATACAATGATTATTTGGATTTAATTTAAAACTTTTATTTCAAATTTTATAGCATATACACTGATAGACAGTTGCTAAATAAATCAATACAGTCTCACAATGAAGACAGACTTAGCATTAAAACTTTTCTACCCTTGAAACTCACATTCATTGAAACAACATTGAAACCCACAGTCAAAGAAAATGCATCTGACCAGTCAAGGATAAAGTTTACCTTTGGACTGTTTTCAAACCATAGGCCCCTTCTCCACATTTTTAGGACCATGTTTATATGCATGTGTTCTTTGGTTCCCTTTTCTGATTGTACTAAATTACATTTCTAGCATAATACAGCACAACTTGTTAGATCATGTTTTACATTTGTAGTTCTGAACATTTTTCCAGTATGCAATGAGGCAAACTGTATGAACAAATAATGACAAAACTGCCCATTTCAGAACATTTCTTTAACAAAAGTCAACTCTAACTTCTGTCATTACAGTCCACCAATATCAGTCAATATGTGCAATCTCTGCAGAAATGAAAGTCATCTGAATAATTCCACAGTAAAGAGATCTGTAAATAATAAAGTGGTTGCTGGTAGCAAACAACTTTATATTTTTGTGTTTCACCTACAAATTCAGTGCCTGATGCCCTTGAAGAATAAATTGCCTATGTTACATTACAAAAATGGTCTTCTTCTTCTTTTGGCTGTTCCCATTAGGGGTCACCACAGTGGATCACTTCTTTCCATTTCTTCCTGTCCTTTGCATCTTCATCTGTCACACCAGCCACCTGCATGACCTCTCTCACCACCTCCATAAACCTTATCTTAGGCCTTCCTCTTTTCCTGTTACCTGGTAGCTCCAACCTTAGCATCCTTTTCCCAATATACCCATTATCCCTCCTCAGCACATGTCCAAAGCAAAGTAATCTCATATCTCCTGCTTTGTCTCCAAACCATCCAACCTGAGCTGACCCTCTAATATACTAATTCCCTAATCCTGTTTATCCTCATCTCACCCAGTGCAAATCTTAACATCTTTAACTCTTCCATCTCCAGCTCTGACTCTAACCTTTTTATCAGTGCCACTGTCTACAACCCATATAACATAGCTGATCTCACTAGTCTCTTGCAGACCTTTCCTTTCACTATTACTGGTATCCATCTGTCACAAATCACTCCTGACACTCTTCGTCACCCACTCCATCTTGCCTGTACTCTCTTCTTCACCTCTCTTCAACACTCACTATTACTCTGAACTGTTGATCCCAAGTATTTAAACTCATCCAGCTTAACTAGCTCTACTAGCTGCATCTTCACTATTCCTTTGTCCTCCCTCTCATTCACACAAATATATTCTGTGTTAGTCCTGTTGACCTTCATTCCTATCCTCTCTAGAGCATATCTCCACCTCTCCAGGGTCTCCTCAACCTGTTCCCTACTCTCACTACAGATCACAATGTCATCTGCAAACATCATAGTCCACGGAAACTCCTGTCTGATCTCATCTATCACCTGTCCATCACCATTGCAAATAAAAAAGGGCTTAGAGCTGATCCTTGAAGTAATCCCACCTCCACCTTAAATGCAGCCATCACTCCCACTGCAAACCTCACCGCTGTCACACCAGCCTCATACATATCCTGTACCACTCTTATATACTTCTCTGCCACTCCTGACTTCCTCATACAATACCACAACTCCTCTCTAGGTGTATGCTTTCTCTAAGTCTACAAAGACACAATGCAACTCCTTCTGACCTTCTCTATACTTCTCCATCAACACCCTCAGAGCAAACATTGTATCTGTAGTGCTCTTTCCTGACATGAAAAAATACTGCTGATCACTAATCATCACGTTCCTTCTTAACCTAGCTTCCACTACTCTTTCCCATAACTTCAAGCTGTGACTGATCAGTTTTATCCATCTCTAGTTACTACAGCTCTGCACATCACCCTTATTCTTAATAATCGGTACTAAAACACTTCTTCTCCACTCCTCAAGCATCTTCTCACTTTCCAAGATTTCATTAAAAAATCTAGTTAAAAACCCCACTGCCATTTCACCTAAACACCTCCATGCTTCCACAGGTATGTCATCTGCACCAACAGCCTTTCCATTCTTCATCCTCTTTATAGCTGTCCTTACTTCCTGTAGATCAGAGTAGTGTATATGCTGTGTCTTTAAGAAGCATATTAAGGACTGAACATACACACATAAATACTGGGCATGTGCTATCCCCAATGCCATTTTGAGAGACCAGCCAGGGAGTGAGCATGTATGATTACAGTAGTTAGTTTGTATATAACTTACTTAAGTTAAAGTCAGTAAACTTCTATATTGATGCGTTTATATATAATAAACCTGCTTGAACAGAACCCACAAAGACTCTTCTATTGTGTCCAAAGTTGGAGAACGACATAGTGTCAGAACCGGGATAGCAGAGATTGATATTTGGAGCCATGAGATGCAGAAATGACAGTGAAGGTAAACTAAGAGAAATGAGCACGAAAAAAGGGCCAGAAGAGAATCGAATGTAATGAGAATTCGCACAAACTACTTATTTTATAAAAAAAGATAAAACAGAGCATTACAAGGGCACAGGCCTCATTATTAAACAAGTGGGAGACACAAAAGGTTTATTTACTAAGGGAAATGTGTAAAATTAAGATATCTGATGAAACAATTAAAAGAAAAGCAAAACGCGCGTGTTTAACGGCAAAACAAGTGTTGAAGGCAAAATGGGCATGTTTAGAGTAAAACGAGCACAAGAAAAGTACAAGGGGCATGAAAAAAGATTAAACAAGCAAAACAATTATAATGAGGGCAAAAAAGGGCACATTGAGCATAAATAAAGCAAGGCGATGGCATGTTTTTGGCAAAGTGCTGTGTTTTGGCATAACTATGACTTTGTGTTGTATCAAGGGCAAACTAGAGTTATTCGAAGTATCTCAAAGTGTGTAACAGTTCTTACAGTATGTGCTTATTACTGTGCATGCATTCCGAATAGTTTATATGTGTGCCAAGTGCAACTATTTTGTGAAATACAGTCAAAGTATATCCATTTCAAAAAGTTTGTTGTGCTCAGTATGTCTATTCACAAAGTGCCACCATCACAGAGTGTTTCTTGCACTGTAAAGAGCTGCCTAGCAAGGTACCACCATTTTGGGGAAATTTCAGTGTGCTGTGTACAGTTTATTCACAAAGTGTCATTACTTTGAAATGTTATTGACTCTAAGCTCACTTGCCCAGTTCATTTGCATCATCCAATTATTTGAAAAGTTTCTTATCCTGATAAGAGGTGATTTCTTGAACTACAGTAATTTCAAGAGCATTACAGTGCCCAAGGGACTTATTTTGCAAAGTTCAGTTACACAGAGGCTTATTGTGCTATTGGGCAAAGACAGGCTTGTGTGTGGTATTAATAATGCTGCTGTGAGAAAGATCTTGCTTCATGACAGTGATTTCACATTGGGTAAAGCCATAGAGATTTGTCAAATCCATGAGGTGACAGAAAAACACACAAGTGTGCTTGTGAGTGACAAGAGCATGGTTTCAGTAGGCTCCAGAGCAAATGTAGATAGCATGCAACACATGGCAAACAGAAGTAGGCCTAAGCACATGGCAGCCACAGCCCCTGCTGGCTCACCAGGGAAACCATATAGCTTTCCAACAAGTTCTAAGACTAATAACCAAGAAATAAACCTCTGCCCAAAAGTATGAAAAGACAATTTATTGACTTGTATACATTGTTATCAGCTGGAGAAGAGGGCGTGCGGAGAGAAGTTCTAACACGAGTTCAGGTACAGGAGCATGCTCAGTGCAGTACAAGCATGAATCAGCAAAACCAAAATCAGCTTTATTGCTCACTGTGGTGGCAGTCATGAATCTAAAAGAGAGAAATGCTTAGCATTTGGTCAGCAATGTCACAAGTGTAAAAAATGTAACCACTTTCAACAGTTTTGCAAATCAAGTAAACCCCACACAGTTGTAAAGAAAGGTCACACAAAAAAGCAAGTTGATCAAGTAGAGACACAGCAGTCAGATTTCTATGTAGATGGCGTAACTGTAATTGGTGAAAGATTTGATGCAGTGACTTTATTGGCAAAGAGCAAAGTGTTTTGTATTGTCCAGATCAAAGGTAAATCCACAGAGCTTAAAGTAGGCACTGGTTCAAAGTGTAACGTTATATCACCAGACACATTTGCTAAAGTGAGGACTAATGAACAACTCAATGTGGCCAGTAGTGTGAAACTTGTTGCTATGGAGGTGAAGAAATTCAAACTGAAAGCACAGTGATGCTTTCATGTTATTTGGCCAAGAGCTGTTACAACTTGTTATTCTATGTAGTCTGAAGACCAGTACTGTCATTACTGGGTCTCAAAGATAGTTTGAGAATGAATCTGCTTTCTTTTAACAAAGAAGTTCCTCACATAAGTGTATCTCCTAGTTCCAATTTTTCTGAAGCCATTTTCTCAGAGTATGCTGATGTTTTCATAGGTTCATAGGTAGGTACTAGGCTATCGGCACAAGGGCCTACGTAAGCCTAGCCAACAAGGTTCCCTGGCTTACGCCACCCAAGAAAGTTATTTTCCTATCCCACTGTCGAGCAGAGACACAGAAATGATCCCTGAGGTGTATTTCCTATTTCCCATCCACTCATTAAGATTTTTCTTGAAGAGTGCTAATGAAGAACTTTGCTTGACATAGATGGGTAGCCTGATCCAGAGTATGGGAAGTCTCTGGGACAGGAATCTATCCCTCCAGCTTGTCCTGTTTATTGTGGTGACAAGGTTTAGGTCTCTAGAGCTTGTAGCTTGGAGGGATTGGGATTTCTTGAGGTGTAGCATGCCCAACAGCTCTGGGTTTGACATAGCTTTATATGTTAGGCAAAGATCACCTTGGAGTAGGCGATATGCTACGGAGTAAAGCTGGAGTTTTTTGAAGCGGTCAGTGTAGGGCATTTGTTTGAGGCCAATAATCCTCTTTGTGAGGTACTTCTGTGGCCTTTCCAGCTGCTGCAGATGTCTTGTGAGGTACATTCCAAAAGGGGTGTTGTACTCTATAATGGCTCTAATGAGTGTCGAGTAGAGTTGAACAATTACCTCTTTTTTCCTGGTTGAGAACCTGTTTATGATGAGGTGTGCCACGTAGAAGGACTTCCTGACTACTGTGGTGATGTGACTATCAAAGGAGAGACTACTGTCCACCTGGGTCCCAAGGTCTTTTATCACACATTTGGTGTTAAGTAGATTGCTGCCTATGTGGTAGTTCATGGGTACAGAGTTTTTACCAAAGGGGATGACACTGCACTTTTTGGCATTGAGCTTGAGGCAATGGCTCTGACACCAGGCATCTGTCTCAGCGAGGCCCTTCTGTCGGATGTCCACATCATTTGGGGACTTGACTATGGCTCCTAGTTTGCAGTCATCTGTGAACTTCATTAGCCAGAGGCCTTCTCTGTTAGCTTGTACTTCAGAATAGTAGATACCAACAGGAGAGGTCACAGGACGAAACCCTGTGGTGCTCCACTTGTCACTGCTTTGAGGTCAGATTTGGAGTCTGGTACTTTTACAGTGTGGGTTCTGTCAGTGAGCCAGTTGGCAACCCATCTTGTGACATAGGGATTTATACCTAGTTTAGTGAGTTTAGCTATAATTCCAGAATGGGGGATGGTGTCGAAAGTCTTGGCAAGGTCAAGATAGGCTGTGTGAAGCACCTTACCCTCATCTACGGCTTTGATGACTGCCTCAAAGAAGATGATCAGGTTCAGGAGGCATGATCTGCCTTTCACAAATCCAAACTGGGTGGGATCCAGAGTTTGGAGGTTACCAATATCTTTGTTTATGAGTTCCATGATGATACATTTCATGGCCTTGAAGACCAGGCTCGTCAGGCTAATAGGTCGATAGTTCCCAGGATCAGTGGTGGCTCCCCCTTTGTGGAGTGGGATAACTGTTGCTGTGCACCAGTCAGTGGGCACAAAGCCGGATGTGAGGCTATTATTGAACATGGTGCTTAAATGGGGAGCCAGTTCCTTCTGACGCTCATGTAAAATGCAGCCTTGGATGTTGTCTGGTCCCATGGATGCTGTGTTTTTAGCTTTAGAGAGTGCAGCTTTTACCTGCATAGTTGTGATTACAGGGACTCTGCATTCTTCCTGTATAGATATGGGCCCTTTAGGGGTTGGGGGGGTAAAGTTAGCACTGAACCTAGCTGCCAGGATGCTGGCAATATCAGTTGGTTCTGTAATTTTCGCGCCTTTGTGCTGTAACTCAGAACAGATCTGGGTGTTGCCATCGAGATTCTTGACATAGCTATAGAATGCTTTGTGGTTGTCCTTAGAATTAGTGGTGATTTTTTTTTTCAGAGCTAGCTTTGGAGGATCTTATAAGGGATCTCAGCTTCTTAATGAGGCTGACCATGGAGCTCCTCTTCTCATGGGATTTTACTCTCTTTAGCAACAGTTTCTTCCTTCTGTTGTACAGTTTGTTTATGGCAGGGGACCACCAGATTGGCTTCTTTTTTTGGAGGATAGCGTCTTGGTTCTGTTTGGGATAGCATGATCCATGCACTCATGTAAGTGCTTATAGAGTGCATTTGTGTAGGATTCAGCAGTTGTAACTGTATTGTCCATCTGCATGGGTGTCATGAAGTTCACCACTTCTGTCTTAAGAAGCATGAAGTTGGCTTTGGAGAATTTTTTTACCATGGTTTCCTTAATGGGAGGTGGGGGCAGGATGTGGATATCAAGGGAGATTAGCTTATGGTTGGATTGGACCAACGAGGAGTTGACTTCAGGTGTGGAACACTGGTCACTCATGTTGGTAATGACTAGGTCTAGGATATTGTTGCCCCTGGTGGGGGTGTGGATAAGTTGATCCAAGGCATTGGAGTTTATGAATTCCAGAAAGCGTTGAGCTAAGGAGTTGGTACATGAGTAGTTTTCCCAGTTAATGGTGGGGTAGTTGAAGTCGCCCATTATTAGGGTGTTTGGTTGAACTCTAATATTTTCCAGTACATCAAGAAAAGAGGAGTGGGAATCCTGGGGCATGGTGGGGGATCTGTAGCAAGCTACAATTTGGATTACAGTTTTGCCCAGAGTTAGTTGCACTTGGATAACCTCGGATGCATTATGCTGAGCAACTAGCCTGGAGGTGTGGATATCCTTAATGGATATGGACACACCTCTGCCTTTGGTGTTTTGGTCCAGGTTGCATGGCCGAAAAGTGTGGTATGAGTTATAGCCTGGTAGTGCAGGGGTGCTCTCTGGCACCTTGAACCAGGTCTCACTCACTGCACAGATATCAATGTTCTCCATTTTAAGGAGTGCCTCGAGTGAGTGCATTTTGAGATTTACACTTCTAGCATTGAGTAGCATTACCCTCAGTTTTTGCTTGCCTGTTCGTGTTACGGTGGTGAATTTGCTATTTGAACCTTGCCTAAAAAAAGGCACTATAGGGGGAGCAAGAGCCTTAGCCAGTATCCGGAATCCCAGGGGTGACAGGTGCAGGCCATCTGTGGCAAGTTGTGCAAACTGCCAGTTCTGTATTCTATGAAGTTAGACCCAGAGGTCAATCCAGTAGTCAGACTGGCAAGAAGAGTTCCTATAGCTATGCAGGATAAAGTTAAGGCACAGTTGGATAAAATGGTGCAGCAAGGTGTGATTTGTCCAGTTACAGAACCAACTGAATGGGTGTCGTCTATGGTAGCAGCTCACAAGAAAGGCTCAGATGAAATCAGAATAATTATTGACCCAAAAGGTTTGAACAAAGCATTGAAGAGACTATATCATCTAATCCATACAGTGAAGAGTTTGCAGCTCTAATACCAAATCCCACTGTTTTTTCTGTTTTGGATGCAAAAAGTTCATTTTGGCAAGTAATTCTTGATTGCATTTCCTCATTAGTAATGACTTTTGGCACCCCGTTTGGCAGGGGTCTATATTGAATTAGCGAATGCTTAGAAAAGCGAATGCTAATTCATTGACCCCTTTTAAGCAAAAGCTTACAATCTCAAACACCTGGAACAGTGATTTTTTTCACAGGACAAAAAATTGCTGGGCCGGTTTTGGGAGTTCGCCATTTCCTCCACTGTGGTGCAATCTAGGAGTTGGTATATTTAAGTAGGGGGGTGTGGGAGCCCCCCCCTCCACACACATTATGTAATGTTTTAAGTTTTTTTTTTTTTTTTTTTTTTTGTGTAACAGTGATTTTTTTTTCCCTGGGAAAAAATTGCTGTTCCAGGTATTCGAGATTTTAAGCTTTCACTTAAAAGGGGTTGATGAATTAGCGTTTGCTTTTCTAAGCATTTGCTAATTTAATATAGACCCATTTGGCAGATACAGATTTTTAAGAATGCCATTTGGAATAAATTCTGAAAGTGAAGTCTTCCAGCGTGCAATGGAGCAAATATTTTCGGGTTATCCTTGTACCATAATAGTAAATGATTCAATGGTGGAGCTAATGGTGAGGCAGAGCATGACAGAAACCTTAAAAACAGGTCCAAACACAGCATGTGAAGTGAACTTAAAGCTCATTTCTCGAAAGTGCAAATTCAGACTCCCAGAATTTACATATGTAGGTCATTTATTTACCAGTACTGACTTGAGACCAGATCCAACAAAGCAAGCTGCTATTCTTGAGATGTCAGCACCAGATAATATTCAAGCTCTACAGCATTTCCTAAGCATGGTCAACTATTTAGGCAAATTGATACCAGACTTCAGTGAGTTGAGAGCACCTTTAGGAGAGCTAATGTGCAAAAAATGTTACATGGTCATGGTTAGAACAACACCAGAAGGCATTTGAAGACCTTAAGCAGAAAATTGCCACCTCACCTACATTAAGATACTATGATGTGAATAAACCAGTCACTCTTTCCTGTGATGCTTAAAAGTTTGGTCTTGGCACAGTTATTCTTGGGTTCCTATTATGCAATCGAAAATCCCTTTAGGCGAATACGAAGATGTTGAACCGTATTGCGCGAAGTACGTAAACCCCAAACGGTCAAAACTGCGAATTTCAAAATGTCGATTTGTTTTGGTTGGCCTGTCTGTGGTACAGCTCCGTTAGGTAAGTGTGCGATAGATAGGACTTTAGTGTTAGGATTTGGGTTAAGGTAAGTGCATAGATAGGTACATTGTGTAAGAGTTAGTGTAGTGTTAGGTGTAGGATTTTTTTAAGTGTATGTATGTGTATTATTTATTTTGTTTAGGTGTATGTCTGTAGAGGATGTGTGCAGTAGTTACGGACCTTAGGGTTAGGAAGGGGTTAAGGAGAGTGCATAGATAGTTGTGTTTGTGGAGTTTAGTATAGTGTTGGAGGTAGGGTTTTGGTGCTTTTATTTTGTTTAGGTGTATGTCTGTAGGGGATGTGTGCAGTAGTTACAGACCTTAGGGTTAAGGAGGGGTTAAGGAGAGTGCATAGATAGTTGTGTTTGTGGGGTTTAGTGTAGTGTTGGAGGTAGGGTTTTGGTGCTTTAGTTTAGGTTAGAAGTAGGGTTTGGTTAGTGTATGTATGTGGTTTATTTATTTTGTTTGGGTAGGTAGTATGCAGCAGGTGGTCGGGTTGGCCGACTATGACAGTTCGATAATTTTCTTTTTGCGGTTTAGTGCATTTGGGATTTTCATGGTTCGCGGTATAAAGGTTGATGTTTTGATATTCGCGTATAGGGTTTTTCACTTTGCTAATATAGACCCGTTATTCTTCATGAGGACAGACTAGTAGGCTATGCATCTAGAATACTTATCCAAACTGAAACGCGTATGCTCAAATTGAAAAAGAACTTTTGGCAATAGTATTTGTATGTTCCAAGTTTAATAATTATATTTATTGTCAAGCTATTCAGATTGAAACTGACCACCAACCTAGTTACTATTCTAAAGAAGCCTGTGCATTCTGCTCCAGCGAGATTACAAAGAATGATACTCAAATTGCAAAAGTACAATTTCAAAATGGTCTGTACGAAAGGCAAACTACTCAGTAATTCCTTGAACTGTTGTACTTTTTCTCCAATCAACTTCCAGGTCTTCAGCCTAGTCTATGTTGACCTTGGAGCCTTCTCTGACCACTGCTTACAGCTAATTGTGGAAACCAATGGTTTATGTTATGGGCTGACTGTTTCACTGGGGATGAGTCTGCAATCACTGTGTCTAAATGAAGCTCACAGACTGCAATATGAAGAAAACTGGACACAAACCTCCAGAAATGGCACACCGTTTAATAAATCATACTGATAAACAAACAAGCAATTTCATCTCAGAAACCATATAATCAAGACTTCATCAGATTTAACATCATTAAAGAAACATGGGTATAAGTAGGGTAAAAACAACCATGGGATAACATCAATTTAGCAATTATGGAAAACACTACAAATCACAAAACCTTAAGGTACTCTATATCATAAAAAGCAATAAAAATATAATAAAAAATACACAAATTGAAACCACGTTTACAATTATATAAAATCCATCCCTATAAAAGGATTTTTATCTCAGTTGAGCTTTAAGTTTTAAAAGACATCCTATGGATGCTAGATTAATAAAGCCAGGCCAACTTCATTAAAATATAATAGCTAATAGAGTTCCTGTTTTTCTAGATAAAGTGACCATGCTTCACCTCACATATTATGTGCTACTTTTTCAATGACAAAAAATTTAAACTGATGCCCTTGATATTTAAGCAATAACCCACGACTGGGTGTGAGTAATGGTATATTTACGCACGATTGGATTGGTTTGGTCACAAGGCCGAAGCCAACCATGGGTAAATCCAGCATTGCCCATACCCAGCTGTGGGTTATTGCTATTATTCAATGACACAATTTAAGAAAAAAATACTTACCTTTCTTAAATAATGTCATTGTATAATGCCACCGTGCTGCCCTTCCACAGTTTTCCGCTATCCTGGGGCATTTCTGATGTACTGCTCATGAGTAAGGGATTTGTGTTCTCATCAGTGCTGTGCAAAGGTAGCAATGGAGAAAGGAAGATCTCCGTTGCCTTTTTTTTTAATTGAAAATAAAAAAAAAAAAGAAATTGGGAGACTGAAAACAAACGAGGGAAATGGTGCAGACAAAAAAAAATAATCAGGTAGTTTCTTTAATTTTTCAGTACATACCTGATTATCCTTTTTTTTTTTTTGTCTGCGCCGTTTCCCTCATTCATTTTAAGTCTTCCCTTTTCTTTTTGGGGGGCAAAAAAAAAAAGTAAAAAAATCTGGAGATATACTAATGAGAAAAACTCCGGGCGACCGGACCTTTTTTATTAGTATATTCTCGGATTTAGAACTGGCACGCTGGTTGGCTGGCCAGTCAGCATGCTCATTTTGGAATGCTAATGACCAGTCAATGTATAATGTAAAATATGCCAGCATAAGGCATTGGGAATTTTATTCTTATTGATTTCAAAGTAATGTTCATACATCCGGTCCCTTAATCTTCATTTGGTCTTCCCAGTGTAGAATGCCAAACAGTTCTGACACAATGCTGCATATGAAATGCCAATAGCATTACAATTAAATTTACCCCTCATCCTAAAAATGTATCCATTAACAACAGGAAGTTCACCTGTTTGAATGTATTTACAAAGGGAACTAACAACCACATTTTCCCATATACTCCTGGCTCCCTACCCCAGTATTATAGGTATTTTCAATTAGATTCTTAAAACTAAATCCCTTCTTGTAAATAAAATTAGGATTGTTATCTAATTTCTTCTTAACCAGCTGGTCTTCATTTAAAATCATCTAATTTTTTTTTAAATTATGTCGCTAACTATAAAACTGCCACTACTAAACGTAGCATAATTCTGATTATTACTCTGTTCCATTGTGGAGAGGTTGATTTTTGATATGTGCATGTAGCTCACTACCATTTGTAGCCCTAGTAGGAACAAAGTAGTTATTATGTCTTTTTAAAACAACTTTGTCTCTAAGATTCTGTAGCAAATCTTTAGGATAACCCCTCCTTAGAAACATCACACTCAGTAATTTGCATTTGGCTAGAAATTCTTCAAAAACTGATATCATACAGGCCACTCTAACAAATTGAACTTTTACAACTGATTTTCTCCTGAGACAGCGGGTGGGAGCTAGTAGAGTGTAAAACATGTTTGAATAAGTGGGTTTCCAGTAAAATTCTGCATGTATGTCTCCAATTAACACAATCTTTTCCTAATAAAACATCACGATAATGAGCACTTGTTTCACTAGTTTTATAGACCTTTAAAAGGTGGTTGTGTTACTGACATAATCAACAAAATCAATAACAGGTTCACTAGCCCTTCTCCAAACAATAACAATATCATCTAAATATCTGATATGCAGTTATTAAAACCTGTGCACCCATTCTTGTATAACAATGTTTACAAAAAGGCTGCTGCATGCAGCATCCATGGCAACTCCTACTTTTAAGATTTTGTGATTTGTAGTGTTTTCTGTTATTGCTAAATTGATGATATCATGTGACTGCTTTTACCCTATTTATACCCATGTTTCTTTAATGATGTTAAATCTGATGAAGTCTCAATTATATGATTTCTGTGATGAAAGCGCGTATTTGTTTATCGGTATGATTTATTAAATGATCTGCCATTTCCTGAGGTCTGTGTTCAGTTTTCTTTGAATCACTGATTCTACCCCATCTCTATCTAATATAAACCTTATGACAGGCAAATATTTAATTATCCATGAACCTGCTTTATATCCTACCTGTTAACTACAATATTAACGGTTTTTGCCCTATACAGTTTTTCCCCTTAACCTATTGATTTGATTTTTTAAGCACTAATCACATGATGTGATATCTATTTGACAAACCCACTAATACACCTATTTGAATGTTCAATGTTCAACATCTGCTAATGTGTAAGTATCTTTTATAATGAAATAATTCTCTTTAGTTCACATAAATGTAATCTAATTAGCAAATGTATGTGTAATTGTTAATGCATATTGCTTAATGTATCTTTGTGTTAGTACTGAATGTCTGGTTAAAACATATTTATAATGTGTTGGAGCTTTTTTCTCTAGGCCTCCACTGAAAATGTTTTTTTGAGTAAACCCAGTCAGGCAAAAGCAAAATAAATTAAATGAATAAATGGATAACATTGATTGTTACTGCTAAAGTGTACAACATTGGATTTCCTGGCATTGAACCTCATATAGAATGCCTTTTGACCAGATGTCAAACCTATTTAAAAAAATTGCATGCCAAAATGATTATCTGTGTTAAAAACCAGAGACCCTATTTTCATGTAATCAGCAAATTTGCTAACTCCTGTCACTCCCAGAGGGAAGAGAGACATAAATACAGTAAGCAATATAGGCCTTATAACAGACCTCATGGAACTCTAGGAATTGTCCTTCTGAACTTAGAGGTGCAATCCCCTATTCTGACACAGCACTTTGTAATGTTCAGCCGGTTCATTCACATAGTTACATAGTTCACTAAACTATGATGGAGTAAGTGACATGCTTACAAAACACATTGGGCTTATGTCCTCTGTGATGTGTGTAAATCTTCCACAGGCTACTACTGTTTAATACAGGGTACATATCTTCAATGCTAATTAGTCATTACAGGAAGTTGTGTAGAACACCATTCTTGTAGAGACTTCAGTTTGAATATAAACATCAAGGAGGTCAGACTTCATCCTACGTTCCTCTGCTTGTTTTAATTACTCATCATCTCACTACGCTACAAGAAGTACTTTACAAATATACCTGCATAAGGGAAAATAAATCTGCTTTAATGGATGCATGTGCTTGATCTAGCCCTGTGGCTTAGACAGCTAAAACCTTGACTTTTTATACCAAATGACCCACGTTTTGACTAGTGATTCAAGAACAGGATGACCTAGACAGAGAGGGGTGAGAGTGACTAAATGGCTCTTGCAATCTCACCCATCTAGGTAGGGAGGGTGTTGGTGGCTCCAGATGGAAGTCCTGCTCCTGTGCACATGCAGTCTAGCATGCAAGCAGCAGTTGTAGTACTAGGGTACAAGTCCTGTGCACATGCAGTCTAGCATGCAAGCAACAGCTGTAGTACTAGGGGTGTGAGCTCTGTGCGCATGCAGTCTAGTATGCAAGCAGTAGTTGTAATACTAGGGGTGCAAGTCTTTTGTGCACGTAGTGTAGCATTCAAGCAACAGTTGTACTAGGGGTACAAGTCCTGTGTGCATGCAGTCTAGTATGCAAGCAGTAGTTGTAATACTAGGGTTGCAAGTCTTTTGTGCACGCAGTGTAGCATTCAAGCAACAGTTGTACTAGGAATGCAAGTCCTGTGTGCATGCAGTCTAGAATGCAAGCAGCAGTTGTAGTACTAGGGGTGCGAGCTCTGTGCATATGCAGTCGAGCATGCAAGCAGCAGTTGTAGTACTAGGTATGTGAGGCATGTGCACATGCAGTCGGGCATGCAGGCAGCAGTTGTAATACTAGGGGTGCAAGCCCTGTGCATATGTAGTTGAGCTTGCAAGCAGCAGTTGTAATACTAGGGGTGTGAGCCCTGTGC
The DNA here is from genome assembly GCF_019279795.1 of Protopterus annectens. NCBI lineage: Eukaryota > Metazoa > Chordata > Ceratodontiformes > Protopteridae > Protopterus > Protopterus annectens. Next base: position 1,900,116,545 of record NC_056743.1, read on the forward strand.
ATATGCAGCTGAGCATGCAAGCAGCAGTTGTAGTACTAGGGGTGCAAGCCCTGTGCATATACAGTCGAGCATGCAAGCAGCAGTTGTAATACTAGGGGTGTGAGCCCTGTGCATATGCAGCTGAGCGTGCAAGCAGCAGTTGTAGTACTAGGGGTGTGAGCCCTGTGCATATGCAGTTGAGCATGCAAGCAGCAGTTGTAATACTAGGGGTGTGAGCCCTGTGCACATGCAGTCTAGCAT
>NC_056743.1:1900124284-1900390443 GCF_019279795.1 Protopterus annectens
TTCTATTTTAATGTTTTTTGCACACCCCGCTACATGGGTGGCTGTGCCCCCACACCCCCTGATAATTAAATATGCCAACTCTGAGATCGCAGTACATTGCGGACAAGAGTACGTTTCCCATTCTGTGCTGTACTGCTATCTCCATTCAAAATGTTCAAAGTTTCAAAACTTCGATCATATGGTCCTGACCTTTTGACTTTCAAAGTTTTGAAACTTTGATAATCTGATAGGGACCCATATATCTGTATCTGTATCAATATTTAGGGTTTATAGTAGATGAAAAAATGTTTAAAATGCTGAGTACGACATGCTCTACAGCTTTTAAGTGAACGTTCATCTAAGCAAAACCCCAGAATATTGAGACAAGGAGTTTCCAAAAGTTATAGTTGGCCAGCCATCAGGAAGCCTACGGCTGATGGCTGCAATGTACTGTACACCATAACACCCCCCCCCAAAAAAAAAAAATCGACAAAATAAACTGGGGACGTTGCTTCCCACACACCCTAATGTGGGTGACTGTACCCCCTACACCCCCCTACTTAAATATACCAACTTTGAGATCGCACCACAGTGGAGTACTATAAGAATAACGAGACAGGGTGAACGTTCTGACATCAGCTGTTGGCTTCCTCATGGCTAGCCAACTGTAACTTTGTGAAACTCCTTGTTTTGACATTCTTGGGTTTCATTTAGATGAACGTTCACTTAAAGGCTGTCGAGCATGTCGTACTTGACATTTTAAGTGTTTGTTCATCTAAAAGGGAACCAATATCTGTATCTATATCTATTGCTATGGATATAGCTATATCTGTATTTGTACCTGTAGCTATATCTATATCTACACCTATACCTGTATCTGTATCTGTATCTATATCTTTATCTGTTTCTATATCTATATCTATATCTATACCTATATCTACATCTATATCTATATCTATATCTGAGACCAGTTGGCAAAATGGTTAAGGTCTTTCCCTCCCATCTAGAAAGTACAAGGTTCAATCCTGACTTCTGACCAATGCCTCTTTGGAGTTTGTATATTCTCCCTGTGTCTCTGTGGGGTCATCCCACCTCCAAAAAAAAAAAACATGATAAGTGTTTCCACCTCAAACTCACCAATGATTGGAGCTGTGGGGTCCATTTTTCTATATCTAATCTGTGGGCAGCAACACAGACTCTACGTGGTGCCTTATAGGGGGAAGAGTTCTAAAGACCAACAGCTTAGGGCATCTACTGCGGTGTGCAGTATTCTTGAGATAGGACAATATGGGTCAGTGACATCATGCCATGAAAGGGCTAGCCACTTGATGGTGTAAAATATGGCTCTAGGTGTTTCTGCCATGTTGGCTAATGTTGCTGAAATGGGCATGGTATTTGCCTGTGATAAGTGGGTTGAGAATTCAGGGAATTAAATGGTTGGAGGGGTACATGTGCCCCTATTGTCCAGTGTGTGCCCACCATAAAGCCCATAGCCCTGGGTCAATAAGCTACTGGCCAGTCAGTGTCCAGTTGTCCAGCCTGGGTTACCTGGGGTAGCTCTGTTGAGCGAAAGCTGGATGTAAAACCTGCCAAACATGAACTGAGAATTGCTACACTTAATGTAGGTTCACTGACAGGATGCAGCTTGGAAGTGGATAACATGATGATATGAAGGAGGCTGGACATCCTATGTATCCAAGAAATGAGATGGAAGGGCAGGGCAACTTGGCTTGGGATCTAATCCTACTATTCAGGAGGAAGACAGGCAGGAAACAGTGTGGGAATTGTGATGAGAGAGAGGCTTCAGAAGGGGGTGGGGGATATCATCGAAATTAGTGACAGACTCATGGCAATCAGACTCCAGTGTAATGATAGGGCAGTATTCATAGCCTGAGCCAATGCTCCACAGCAGGGTTGTGCTAGTGAGAAAAGAGTGCATTCAGACAGCAGTTGAGGACCTACTAGATAAAGCAGGACAACATAAACTGGTGTTGATAATGGGTGACTTGAATGCACATATCAAAAGGAACAAGATATAAGAACTGCCTGGGTCCACCAAGATGAGGCAACAGAGGTCATACTAGACTTCTGTTCTGGCAAATGGCTTGATAATAGCCAAAACATGGTTCAGGAGACAGTCACAAGATCACATACAAGATCACAATCAAGAGTGGCCAACATGCAACTCAGGCAGACTTCCTCCTAGTAAGGAAAGGGTGCTGGGGTAGAATCAATAATTGCAAAGTTATCCTAGCAAAACAGTCAGCCCACACCACAGTCAGTTGCAAGCAGTGGTCAGAAAAGGCTCTTAGGTCAACAAAGACCAGGCTGAAGACCTGGAAATTGACTGGAGAGAAATCACAAGGGTTCAAGGCATTACTCCAGGTTCTAGCAAGAAGAAGAAGAAATAGGTAGAGTTGAGGAAGAATGGCAGCACCTCGAAAGAGCATGTTTGAGGACTACAGAACAGTTATGGGGCCAAGCCAGGTATGGAAATAAGGTACATACGGACTGTTGGTGGTGGAATGCAGAAATCTGGGAAGTCATCAAAAGAAAGAAAGTGTGCAGAAAAAAGAGGGAGTTAGAAAAATGCACACCAGGCTAAGAAGGAATACTGGCTGGCTAACAAAAAGACTAAGAAAAGAGTTGCAATAGCAAAGAACAAGGCATCAGAGGCACTTTACCACCTTCTGGAACATGACTCAGTAGATGGCACAAAAATGTTATATCAGGTTGCAAGACAAAGACAGAAAGATAAAGAAGGTAGTCAGACACCCTTCATAAGGGATGCCAGCAACAACCTGTTCAGCAGTCCACATGACATCAAAGGCAGATGGAAGAAGTACTTACAGCAGCTTCTGAATAAAGAAAACCCTACAGATTTTGTACTGCCCCAGACACAGCCTATGAAGAGAGAATAGGAGGAGACCACCATAGAATAAGTAAGAAACAGCACTACGGAACATGAAGTCATGGAAAGCAGCAGGCTCAGATAAGGTCACAGCAGATAAAGATACTGGGTGAGATAAGGAATAAATGGCTCCTGAGGGTACTCATTGCAGTGTGGAGAGAAAGACGTATCCCAGAAAACTAGAGAATATGCATACTCATGCCAGTGTACAAGAACAAAGTGGACATCCACAACTGTGGGCAGTACAGAGGGCATCAAACTCCTGTCACATTGCATGAAAGTTCTGCAGAGGGTGACTGACAAACAGATATGCAGAGTAGTAGAATGTAAGATGGGAGATGAGCAGTTTGGATTCAGATCAGGCTGCAGCACAACTGACCCACTGTTTGCACTGAGACAAATAATTGAGAAGACGCTAGAGATGAGGAAAGGGTCCAACTTGGCATTCTTAGACTTGGAAAAAGCATATAACAAGGTCCAAAGAAAGCTTATTTGGGCAGTGTTGAGGCAGTTTGAAGTCCTGGAAACATTGGTAGAATTAGCGCAGGCTACGTACAAGGATCCAGTGACTCAAGTATGAACAGTGTTCGGCCTCACAGAGGGGTTCCCAGTGGGAGTGGGTGTACACCAGGGTTCATCTCTGAGCCCAATGCTGTTCATACTGGTGATGGATTACATTAGCAAACAGGTCCGAGGGGCAGATCAACAAAGTTTCTGCATGTAAATGATGTGGCATTACAGACAGACTTTGAGCAAGAACTTCAGCAAAATATAGGGGAACAGAATGCAAAACTGAAAGCACTTGGGATGAAACTAAGCACAGATAAGACAGTGGTGATGGCAGCAAATTGAAGAAATCAGAGGAAGTTGAGAACTGAGATAGAAGGGAACATAGTGGAACAGGTTTACACCTTCAAGTATCTGTGAGTGGTGGATGAAGAGAAGGGAAGTCTGAATGAGGAGGTCAAAGCTAGAATCAGAGGGGCTGCAGCCAACTGGCACAGAGTCTCAGGTGTAGTCTATGATAGAAGAATACCAAAGAAGCTGAAATGTAAGGTGTACAAGACAGAGGTGTGCCCATTACTACTGTATGGTACAGAAACCTGGGCAGAGCAGATGAGGAAACTAGAGATGATGGAAATGAAGCGCCCAAGAAAGGTGATAGGATGCACACTGTGGGACAGATTAAGAAATGAGGACATAAGAGCAGAAGCTAAAGTAGCTCCAATTGCAGGAAATATCAAAAGGAACAGACTATGGTGGTTCAGACATATGTGCAAAAAAGCAGAAGATAATCTAGTGAAGAAGATTTGAGACAGGCAAGAAGACAAGGCCACCAGCAATCAGTCATCTGGGACACCAATCTATCCCCTCACCTCCCTGTTATTCTCGGGGTCCCCCAAGGCTCCATCCTTGGCCCCCGACTTTTCTCCCTTTTCATCAACTACCTGCACACTGCCACCAAACATGCCTCCCTCATACAGTATGCAGATGATTCCACCCTCATCTGCTCATCCCCAACTCTAACAGAACTCCAACAGATCAACCAATAATCTTTCTCTTCAGTTGAAAGCTGGCTATCCAATGCCCAGCTTCTCTTCAATCTAAATAAAACCAAACTTCTCATCTTCCAGTCCAACAAATCTACCCCAAACACCCCACACTTCACTATTCAAGCCAAGGATTATACCTCCATTTCACCAACAATCTACACAAAAAATACACGGTGTACAGATAGACAATAATCTCATATTTGACAGCCATATATCACTAGCAATAAAAAAGTTAACAAAAAACTGGGTGCCTTATATAGAAGCTGCCAATACCTCACCAAACCAGCAAGAATCTCTTTTGCTAATTCCCAACTAATCTTCACCCTACTGTACGCATCTTAAACAGTCAGACCTACACAAACTCGAAGCCTGCTACAATAAAATTGCAAAATTTGCCACTGGTGCCTCCTGTCACAGCCACCACTGTCTCCCTTAGAGACATTGACTGTCTTGACCTCCACAACTCCTACACCAAACAATTCACCTTTCCTCTTAAACTAGTAAACCACCCTCTCTGTATCACATCGCTCCATACAATTCTCCAACCCTACCACTCTTCCAGACCACTACACTCCTGCAACAAAAATATAATCCAGGTCACCAAAGCCAAAAACTCAGCAGGTGAAGCACTATTTTCCTGTGTTATAGCCAAGCTCCGGAACAACCTTCCCGCTAAAATAACTACCCTTCCTTACTGCAATCTTTTCAAGACGGCACTTAAATCTCACCTAAATTCTCACTGGCTTTGTCCTTGTCCAAACCCAATCTAATAACCCGCCCCTTCAACCCTTCTCTTCTTTCCCAGATTTAGATAGAGTGTCCCCTCTATCACTATAAAACTGACCTGAAGATTAGTCACTGCTTGTTAATCTTTCCAGGATTTAGTTATTTATTTAGTCTGTTATTATTGTTATCTAGTTACTGTTTAATCCGTCCAGGATTTAGTTATCATTTAGTCTGTTATTATTGTTATCTAGTTACTGTTTAATCCTTCCAAGATTTAGTTATCATTTAGTCTGTTATAATTGTTATCTAGTTACTGTTTAATCCTTCCAGGATTTCGTTATCCTTTAGTCTGTTATTATTGTTATCTAGTTACTGTTTAATCCTTCCAGGATTTAGATATCCTTTAGTCTGTTATTATTGTTATCTAGTTACTGTTTAATCCTTCCAGGATTTAGTTATCATTTAGTCTGTTATAATTGTTATCTAGTTACTGTTTAATCCTTCCAGGATTTCGTTATCCTTTAGTCTGTTATTATTGTTATCTAGTTACTGTTTAATCCTTCCAGGATTTAGTTATCCTTTAGTCTGTTATTATTGTTATCTTGTTACTGTTTAATCCTTCCAGGATTTAGTTATCATTTAGTCTGTTATTATTGTTATCTAGTTACTGTTTAATCCTTCCAGGATTTAGTTATCATTTAGTCTGTTATAATTGTTATCTAGTTACTGTTTAATCCTTCCAGGATTTCGTTATCCTTTAGTCTGTTATTATTGTTATCTAGTTACTGTTTAATCCTTCCAGGATTTAGTTATCCTTTAGTCTGTTATTATTGTTATCTTGTTACTGTTTAATCCTTCCAGGATTTAGTTATCATTTAGTCTGTTATTATTGTTATCTAGTTGCTGTTTAATCCTTCCAGGATTTAGTTATCATTTGGTCTGTTATTATTGTTATCTAGTTACTGTTTAATCCTTCCAGGATTTCGTTATCATTTAGTCTGTTATTATTGTTATCTAGTTACTGTTTAATCCTTCCAGGATTTAGTTATCATTTAGTCTGTTATTATTGTTATCTAGTTACTGTTTAACCCTTCCAGGATTTAGTTATCCTTTAGTTTGTTATTATTGTTATCTAGTTACTGTTTAATCCTTCCAGGATTTCGTTATCATTTAGTCTGTTATAATTGTTATCTAGTTACTGTTTAATCCTTCCAGGATTTTGCTGTTTAATCCTTCCAGGATTTAGTTATCATTTAGTCTGTTATTATTGTTATCTAGTTACTGTTTAAGCCTTCCAGGATTTAGTTATCCTTTAGTTTGTTATTATTGTTATCTAGTTACTGTTTAATCCTTCCAGGATTTCGTTATCATTTAGTCTGTTATAATTGTTATCTAGTTACTGTTTAATCCTTCCAGGATTTTGCTATCCTTTAGTCTGTTATTATTGTTCTCTAGTTACTGTTTAATCCTTCCAGGATTTAGTTATCATTTAGTCTGTAATTATTGTTATCTAGTTACTGTTTAATCCTTCCATGATTTAGTTATCATTTAGTCTGTTATTATTGTTATCTAGTTACTGTTTAATCCTTCCAGGATTTCGTTATCCTTTAGTCTGTTATTATTGTTATCTAGTTACTGTTTAATCCTTCCAGGATTTAGATATCCTTTAGTCTGTTATTATTGTTATCTAGTTACTGTTTAATCCTTCCAGGATTTAGTTATCATTTAGTCTGTTATAATTGTTATCTAGTTACTGTTTAATCCTTCCAGGATTTCGTTATCCTTTAGTCTGTTATTATTGTTATCTAGTTACTGTTTAATCCTTCCAGGATTTAGTTATCCTTTAGTCTGTTATTATTGTTATCTTGTTACTGTTTAATCCTTCCAGGATTTAGTTATCATTTAGTCTGTTATTATTGTTATCTAGTTACTGTTTAATCCTTCCAGGATTTAGTTATCATTTAGTCTGTTATAATTGTTATCTAGTTACTGTTTAATCCTTCCAGGATTTAGTTATCCTTTAGTCTGTTATTATTGTTATCTAGTTACTGTTTAATCCTTCCAGGATTTAGTTATCCTTTAGTCTGTTATTATTGTTATCTTGTTACTGTTTAATCCTTCCAGGATTTAGTTATCATTTAGTCTGTTATTATTGTTATCTAGTTGCTGTTTAATCCTTCCAGGATTTAGTTATCATTTGGTCTGTTATTATTGTTATCTAGTTACTGTTTAATCCTTCCAGGATTTAGTTATCATTTAGTCTGTTATTATTGTTATCTAGTTACTGTTTAATCCTTCCAGGATTTAGTTATCATTTAGTCTGTTATTATTGTTATCTAGTTACTGTTTAATCCTTCCAGGATTTAGTTATCATTTAGTCTGTTATTATTGTTATCTAGTTACTGTTTAACCCTTCCAGGATTTAGTTATTTTTTAGTTTGTTATTATTGTTATCTAGTTACTGTTTAATCCTTCCAGGATTTCGTTATCATTTAGTCTGTTACAATTGTTATCTAGTTACTGTTTAATCCTTCCAGGATTTTGTTATCCTTTAGTCTGTTGTTATTGTTATCTAGTTACTGTTTAATCCTTCCAGGATTTAGTTATCATTTAGTCTGTTATTATTGTTATCTAGTTACTGTTTAATCCTTCCATGATTTAGTTATCATTTAGTCTGTTATTATTGTTATCTAGTTACTGTTTAATCCTTCCAGTATTTAGTTATCATTTAGTCTGTTATCATTGTTATCTAGTCACTGTTTAATCCTTCCAGGATTTCGTTATCCTTTAGTCTGTTATTATTGTTATCTAGTTACTGTTTAATCCTTCCAGGATTTAGTTATCATTTAGTCTATTATTATTGTTATCAAGATACTGTTTAATCCTTCCAGGATTTAGTTATCATTTAGTCTGTTATTATTGTTATCTAGTTATTGTTTAATCCTTCCAGGATTTCATTATCCTTTAGTCTGTTATTATTGTTATCTAGTTACTGTTTAATCCTTCCAGGATTTAGTTATCATTTAATCTGTTATTATTGTTATCTAGTTACTGTTTAATCCTTCCAGGATTTAGTTATCATTTAGTCTGTTATTATTGTTATCTAGTTACTGTTTAATCTTTCCAGGATTTAGTTATCATTTAGTCTGTTATTATTGTTATCTAGTTACTGTTTAATCCTTCCAGGATTTAGTTATCCTTTAGTCTGTTATTATTTTTATCTAGTTACTGTTTAATCCTTCCAGGATTTAGTTATCCTTTAGTCTGTTATTATTGTTAGCTAGTTACTGTTTAATCCTTCCAGGATTTAGTTATCCTTTAGTCTGTTATTATTGTTAGCTAGTTACTGTTTAATCCTTCCAAGATTTAGTTATCATTTAGTCTGTTATTATTGTTATCTAGTTACTGTTTAATCCTTCCAGGATTTAGTTATCATTTAGTCTGTTATTATTGTTATCTAGTTGCTGTTTAATCCTTCCAGAATTTAGTTATCATTTAGTCTGTTATTATTGTTATCTAGTTACTGGTTAATCCTTCCAGGATTTAGTTATCATTTAGTCAGTTATTATTGTTATCTAGTTACTGTTTAACCCTTCCAGGATTTCATTATCCTTTAGTCTGTTATTATTGTTATCTAGTTACTGTTTAATCCTTCCAGGATTTAGTTATCATTTAGTCTGTTATTATTGTTATCTAGTTACTGTTTAATCCTTCCAGGATTTAGTTTTCATTTAGTCTGTTATTATTGTTATCTAGTTGCTGTTTAATCCTTCCAGGATTTAGTTATCATTTAGTCTGTTATTATTGTTATCTAGTTACTGGTTAATCCTTCCAGGATTTAGTTATCATTTAGTCAGTTATTATTGTTATCTAGTTACTGTTTAATCCTTCCAGGATTTCGTTATCCTTTAGTCTGTTATTATTGTTATCTAGTTACTATTTAATCCTTCCAGGATTTAGTTATCCTTTAGTCTGTTATTATTGTTATGTAGTTACTGTTTAATCCTTCCAGGATTTAGTTATCATTTAGTCTGTTATTATTGTTATCTAGTTACTGTTTAATCCTTCCAGGATTTAGTTATCATTTAGTCTGTTATTATTGTTATCTAGTTACTGTTTAGATAATTTGTAGCTCTGTGTTTTACTTCTAATTCTCAATGTTTGCAATTAGAGCTTCTACTCAATTGTACCAATTTTGGTCTTGTATTTCTCCATGTCATGATCACTTCTACTGTATACGTACCTTGATTGTTACTGTTTACCATCTACCATGTCATTCTGTGGAGCTTTTCTCCACAGGCCTCCACTGAAAAAGGACCTGTGTCCAGTCGGAATTTCCTGGTAAACAAATTAAAATAAATAAATAAATAAATAAGTTAATAATAGAAAACAAGGACATCCAGCAAAGAGGTGGATGGATTGTATGAGAGAAGATATGTGACAGTCAGGCATGATTGTCAAAGAAGGCAGGAGTGTGGTATTGAATCGAGAGAGATAGCGACAGTTAACATGACCACCCTGACCACATGTAGAAAAATGTGAAAAAAAAACGAGGCTGATGATGATCATCATCATCATCATTATCTGAATGTATATCTATATCTATATATATATATATATATATCTGTTAAAATCAACGAATTTAGTTCCAAAACACCAGCACAATTATGAGACACCACAAGTTGTTTTAGCGCTTTCATTCACATTTAATAACCAGTGAACTTTTTCAGAAACAACTTTACCATCCATTCCACTTGTTTAAATATCAAACAAATTTACATAATTAATTAATCAATTAATCAAAATTTAAAGATATATAACAGCAACTATAAAGACATTGCAAAAAAACTTATAAAATTCTATATCAAATGACATAAACATTAAAACAAACTTTAAATAATGTAAACATAATATGAAGACATTATTATGAATTCATTTCTAAAAAACATTTCATGTTTATAGTTTCATTTAGGCCAGGAGATCTATCAGCGCCTAAATAAATTTGCCAGAATGATTCTTTACATTCTAGTAGGAATTTAAAATTTCCACCAAACATATAAATATCTATGCTGTCTATTACTGCAAAAGTGAAATTTTAAATTCACTACAACACATAGAGTGCTTTACTAGTGCATTATTAGGATCTTTCTTTTTGATAGCTAAAAGATGTTCACTAATTCTAATTTTTAAAGTCCTTGTGGTCATCCCTACATAGTAACTCGGACATGTTTGACACTGAGCTAAGTAGACAACCATGGAACTGTGACAAGTGTAATATTGTTTTGACCAATAAGTGGTATGCAAATGTTGAAAATACACAGATGATGAATTTATAATGTATCTACATTGTTTACAACAATGGCATGAAAACGTACCTTTGGTCTTGATGGCACCTAAGTTGTTTTTCTTGCCAATATTTTCCTTTCTCTCTAGTAAAGTTTTTAAAGTAACTACCCTTTTAAAGGTGAAATTTGGTTTGGTACCTATAATTTTAGCTAAGTCTTGGTTACCTAGTATTATCTTCCAATTGTTTTCTATAATTGCTTTGATTAACCACATTTCATTACATATAGGCAATACAAAAGCCCAAGTGAATTTTTTATTTTCAAAACTATTAGAATTAACCTTCGGTAATCCTAATGTCAAAATGGGTCCTGCTTTATTATCACGAAGTACTATAACCTCTTGTTCTATTTTTTTAAACCATGATACTTCATAACCCCTATTAAGGAAAAAACTTCTTAAATTACTCATTTCACTAAGAAAAAACTTCTGTATCAGATGTTAACCTACTTAAACGAATATATTGTCCTTTGACAACTCCTTTTTTCATGTGAAAAGGGTGTATACTGTTCTTGTGCAAATACTGGTTAGCAAAGGTAGATTTTCTATATATATATAGCACTAGTAAATTTATTTGATGCACAATTATAGTTTAATTGTAGATCTAAAAAATTAATATTGGTTCCAAACTCAACAATGGAAAATTTTAAACAGTCAGTGGTGCCATTCAAATATTGAACAAATCTTTGAAATTCATTTAGAGTTCCATTCCATATAAAAAAAAAATCATCTATGTAACAAGTATAGAAAATTATTTTATTACTATAAGCACAATTTTCCAAATAGATATTTTCCCAGTGGGCCATGAATAAATTTGCATAAGCTGGAGCTACACGTGCTCCCATGTTTGGTGGAAATTTTAAATTGCTACTAGAATGTAAAGAATCATTCTGGCAAATTTATTTAGGTGCTGATAGATCTCCTGGCCTAAATGAAACTATAAACATGAAATGTTTTTTAGAAATGAATTCATAATAATGTCTTCATATTATATTTACATTATTTAAAGTTTGTTTTAATGTTTATGTCATTTGATATAGAATTTTATAAGTTTTTTTGCAATGCCTTTATAGTTGCTGTTATATGTCTTTAAATTTTGATTAATTGATTAATTAATTATGTAAATTTGTTTGATATTTAAACAAGTGGAATGGATGGTAAAGTTGTTTCTGAAGAAGTTCACTGGTTATTAAATGTGAATGAAAGCGCTAAAACAACTTGTGGTGTCTCATAATTGCGCTGGTGTTTTGGAACTAAATTCGTTGATTTTAAAAGTTACTTGGTTTATTATATATATATATATCTGTACCTGTATCTGTATATATCTGTATGTTTATATCTATATCTATATATATATATATATATATATATATATATATATATATATATATATATATATATCCTACACAAATGCACTTTATAAGCACTTACATGAGTGCATGGATCGTGCTATCCCTAACAGAACCAAGATGCTATCCTCCAAAAAAGGAAGTCAATCTGGTGCCCCCCTGCCATAAACAAACCCTACAACAGAAGAAAGAAACTGTTGCAAAAAATGAGTAAAATCCCATGACTGGAAGAACTCCCTGGCCAGCTTCAGTAAGAAGCTGAGATCCCTCATAAAGTACTCCAAAGCTAGTTATGAAAACAAAATTACCACTGATTCTAAAGACAACCACAAAGCATTCTATAGCTATGTCAAGAATCTCAATGGCAACACTCAGATCTGCTCTGAGTTACAGCACAATGGCACTAAATATACAGAACCAATTGATATTGCCAACGTCCTGGCAGATAGTTTCAGTGCTAACTTTACCCCCCACACCCCCCTAAAGGGCCCATCTCTATACCGGAAGAATGCAAAGTTCCTGTAATCAAGGCTGTACAGGTAAAAAACACACTCTCCAAAGCCAAGAACACAGCATCCATGGGACCTGACAACATCCCAGGCTGTGTTCTACATGAACTACAGAATGAACTGGCACCCCACCTAAGCACCATGTTCAATCTTAGCCTCACCTCAGGCTTTGTGCCCACTGAATGGCGTACACCGATGGTTATCCCACTCCACAAAGGGGGAGCCACCACAGACCTCAGTAACTACTGCCCCATTAACCTAATGAGCCTGGTCTGCAAGGCCATGGAATGTATCATCATGGAACTTATAAACAAAGACATTGGTAGTCTCCAAACTCTGAACCCTACCCAGTTCGGGTTTGTAAAAGGCAGATCATGTCTCTTAAACCTGATTGACTTCTTTGAAGCAGTCACCAAAGCCGTAGACGAGGCTAAGGTGGTTCACACAGCCTATCTAGATCTCACCAAGGCTTTTGATACCATTCCCCCACTCTGGCATTATAGATAAACTCACTAAACTAGGTATAAATCCCTATGTCACAAGATGGGTTGCCAAATGACTCACTGGCAGAACCCACACTGTGAAAGTAGCAGATTCCAAATCTGGCTTCAGACCAGTGATGAGTGGAGTACCACAGGGTTCAGTCCTGGGTCCTCTTCTGTTTGGTATCTACTTTTCTGAAGTACAGACTAACACAGAAGGTCTCTGGCTAATGGAGTTTGTAGATCACTGCAAACTAGGAGCCATAATTGAAACTCCTAACAATGTGGACATCCTACAAAAGGGCCTCATTGAATCAGATGCCTGGTGTGAAAGCCATGGCCTCAAGCTCAATGCCAAAAAGTGCATTATCATCCCCTTTGGTAAAAACTCTGTACTCATGAGCTAAGAGACCTTGGGACACAGGTGGACAGTAGTCTCTCCTTTGATAATCACATCACCACAGTGGTCAGGAAATCCTTCTATGTGGCACACCTCATCACAAAAGGTTTCCCATCTAGGAAAAAAGAGGTCATTGTTCCCCTCTACTTGTCACTCATTAGACCCATTATAGAGTACAATGCCCCTTTTGGTATCTACCTCACAAGACATCTACAACAACTCGAAAGGCTGCAGAAATACCTCACAAAGAGGATTACAGGCCTCAAACAGATGCCCTACGCAGACCGTCTCAAAAAAAATCCAGCTTTACTCCATTGCATATTGCCTATTCAGAGGCGATGTCTGCCTAACATACAAAGCTATGTTAAACCCAGAGCTGTTGGACATGTTCCACTTATAGAAATCCCAGTCCCTCTGAGCTACATGCCTTAGGGACCTAAACCTTGTCACCACAATAAACAGAACATGCTGGAGGGATAGATCCCTGTCCCAGAAACCTCCCATACTCTGGAACAAGCTACCTATCTATATCAAACAAAGTTCTTCATTGGCACTCTTCAGGAAAAATCTTGATGATTGGATGAGGAATAGGAAATTCACCCCAGGGATCACCTCTGTGGCTCTGCTCAACAGGGGCACAGGAAAATAATTTTCTTGGGTGGCGAAAGCCAGGGTACCTTTTTGGCTAGGCTTGTGTAGGCCCTAGGACTGATAGCCTAGTACCTACCTATGAACGTATGAATCTATAACTGTATCTGTACTTGTACCTGTATCTGTATATATCTGTATCTATGTCTATGTTTATATCTCTATCTTTAAGTTCATAGGTTCATAGAAGGTTACCTTACAAGCCTAGCTGTGTTAACCCCAAGTATCCCATTTGTTCTTTCTGGGTAGTTCTCAGATCAAATTTATGAACAGAGTGAGTCTCTGATCAACACTGGCTACTCCTGTCCATGAGGGCATGGGTGCCACCCCAGGGGCGAATTTGCGGTCTTCCACCCAATTATCTAGGTTGTGTTTGAATAGTGTCAATGAGGAGCTCTGTTTTACATGAATAGGAAGTCATTCTACAGAAGCAGCAGTCTCTGGGATACATATATATCTCTCCAACATGTTCTATTAATGTCACAAGCTAGGTTGAAATCCCTAGAGTGAGTAACTCTTGTGCCATTTGACTTGCGGATGTGCAGCAATTCTATTAGGGCAGGGTTGGAGAGTACTCTGTAGACCAGGCACAAGTCATCTTTGAGGAACCTATAAGATGCAGAGTAAATTGACAGGGCTTTCAGCCTGTCCATGTTGGTCATGGTTTGGAGTCCCTGTATTTTCTTAGTGAGAAACCTCTGAAGTCTCTCCAGCTGCTGCAGGTGGCTGGTGAGGTACTTGCCAAAGGGTGCATAGTGGTCAGATGAGGGTTGAGTACAGTGGAGTTATAACATCCCTTGACCTGCATATTATGCCCTTGCTTATGAGGTGCCCCAAATAGAAGGTTTTCCTTACCACTGTGGAAACTTAGAGGTCAAAGTCAGATTGCTATCAACCTGTGTTCCCAAGTCTCACACCACTGGCTTAGAAGTTAGGGGGGTGCTGTTAATATTGTAATTTACAGGGAATTCTGTTTTGCCAAAGTGAATAATAATACATTTTTTGCATTTAGTTTTAGACCATGGCTTTGGCACCAATCATTTGTTTATGTTCGCACTTCTTGTAATATGTTGACATCGTTGGGGGATTCAATGACTGCTCTCAGTTTGCCAGGCAGTCTACTTTGGCCTGCACTTCTGAGAAATAGATGCCAAACAGTAAGTGCTCAGCACAGACCTCTATGGTACTCCACTGGTGATGGGTCCACTGCTAGAGGTGGAGTCACCAATTCGGACAGTGTGTTCTGTCTGTGAGCCAACTGGCTACACATTTAGTAATGTAAGGGTTAATCCCTGTCTGAGAGAGTTTCTCAAACATGCCAGAGTGGTGAATTGTGTCAAAAGCCTTGGCAAGGTTGAGATACGCTGTGTGTATTGTCTTACCTTTGTCCATGGCTTTCGTGATAGTCTCCAAGAATTCCACCAGGTTTAATACGCATGATCTGCCTTTAATGAAACCAAACTAAGTTGGATCCAATGTTTGGAGGTTGCTTATGTCTTTGTTGATAAGGTCCATGATAATTCTTTTCATGGCTTTGTAGATGAGGCTAGTTAGATTTATGGATCTGTAGTTTCCAAGGTCAATTGATGGCCTCTCTTTATGCAGGGGGATTACTTTTGCTGTTCTCCATTCTGTAGGAACGTACCCAGATCTCAAGCTATGATTAACACCAAACAGTCTACTAGGTCTTGTTTTAGATTGTTTAGAAAACAACATGGGATGTTAGCTGGTCCCATTGAGGCCATGTTTTTAGCCTTGGCGAGTGCAGAGATGACTTGTTCTTTAGAGATACTAGACAGTGGACGGGTGCTAGGTATGTTTGGGACAGAGATGACCTGTTTTCTAGAGATACTAGACAGTGGACGGGTGCTAGGTATCTTTGGGATATGGTAGGTGGGGATAAGGAGGTGAAGTTTGCACTGAATCTGTCAACTAGCAGGTTGGTGATATCTTCTGGTGTAGTATGAGTGATTCCATCTACAACCATTTTGGCACATAGCCGGGCATTCCCTTTTATACTTT
This sequence comes from Protopterus annectens, assembly GCF_019279795.1. NCBI lineage: Eukaryota > Metazoa > Chordata > Ceratodontiformes > Protopteridae > Protopterus > Protopterus annectens. The sequence continues at coordinate 1,900,140,207 of NC_056743.1, forward strand.
GGATGTAGTTAAAGAATGCCTTGTGATTATCCTTGGCTAGAGATGTGATTTTAGTTTCATAATTTGCTTTAAAAGACTTTACAAGATTTCTGATTTTCTTGTTTAGGCTTAGGAGGAACTCTTCCTCTGCAGAGTGATAGCCATCTTGCTTTTGGACAACAATTTCTTTCTCTTCTTATATAATCTGTTTATGCTTGAAGTCCACCACAGTGGCTTGTTTTTATGGGCAGACCTGGTTTTCATTTGGTCAGGTACAGCGAGTTTATGCAGTTACTTAAATTTTGTACAGGGTATTTGCATACATAGTGATCATGGATGTCTGTGATTGTGGGTGGTATGAAGCTTTTATACCATCACTTTATATGCTTCCGTTAGCTTTGGTAAAGTTGTTTATAATTTTTGTTTCTGTGAGGGTGTCAGTTCCAGTAGTTACTTCAAACGAGCCTGATTTGTGGTCTGACCTAACCAGGGAGGGCATCACACATGGGTGACCTAACCAGGGAGGGCATCACACATGGGTGACCTAACCAGGGAGGGCATCACACATGGGTGACCTAACCAGGGAGGGCATCACACATGGGTGACCTAACCAGGGAGGGCATCACACATGGGTGACCTAACCAGGGAGGGCATCACACATGGGTGACCTAACCAGGGAGGGCATCACTCATGGAAAAGTACCTTGGTTCCTGATGCTGCTGAGTACAATGTCCAGAATATTAGAGCCCCTAGTTGGGGTGCAGACTCCCTTTTCCAGAGCAGTTGTGTTAACAAAGTCCAGGAACCTCTGGATGAGTGTGTTTTTGCTTATGTATGTCCCCCAGTCTATGGACATATAGTTATAATCTTCCATGACTAAGGTGTTGGGCTGTATGGTGATGGATTCCAGTAAATCAAGGTTGGAGGTGTACTTATCCTGGTTCATGGTGGGGGATCTATAGCTAGCAATGATGTGGTCTGGTACTTTCCCGATAGTTAATTGGACATGGAGTAGTTCGAGAGAGTCATTCTGTATGACCTGTATCGAAGTGTATTTGGTTTAAGTGAACATGGGTACACCTCCATCTTTGGTTCCTTCATGCTGATTTTGATGTTTGAACATGTGGAAGGCATTGAAGTCTTGCATGGCTGGGTGTGCTCAGTGATCTTGAACCATGTGTCAGTAACTGCACAGATATCAGCATCCTCTAAGGTGAGAAGTGCTTCCAGAGAGTGCAGCTTTGTGTTTAAACTCCTGCATTAAGCAGCATGACTATGAGTTTGTCTTGATTAGAGTCTGTTATACTGGAAAATTTGCTATTTTGACATTGTCTATAAAAAGGTACTATGGGGAGGCAAGGGCCTTTGCTAGTATATATCTATATCTATATCTATATCTATACCTATATCTATATCTATATCTATATCTATATCTATATCTATATCTATATATGTATCTATATCTGTATCTATATGTATATCTGTGTATCTGCATCTGTATCTATATCTGTATCTGTATCTATATCTTAAGTGAGCATCTATGTCTATATCTATTGCTGTATCTGTATATATATATATATATATATATATATATATATATATATATATATATATATATATACCTATTATATATATATCTGTATCTGTATCTGCATCTATATTGATATCTATAGGCGTAGTTCTCTATTTATATCTATATCTGTATCCTTTGCCTTTTTATCAGTTGAGAAATGGCTCCAATACTCACAATTACTTCTCAGTCCCCAGAAACAAAAGTAAACCTTTAATCCTCAGTCAAAACTTGCATATTTTCTGTCTTTAACCTAGCACTCTTGTGTGGGGTCATTTACTGCACTGTTATAACTTGATATTACTTGTGAACCTCTGCTATCTCTGAAAAAACAAAATCAAAAAAAAATCTTGCTTTTTTCCCACTTTTCTGAAGATTTAAAAAAGTTCAAGTTACAGGCTTGCTGTTCTTGAACTGTTTTGTAAGTTTCTGTGAGGCCATTTTTGCTTGGGCTAGAGGAAAGTCTCTCTGTTGATCAGTGGCAGTGTAAAACATTGAGCTGCTTCCCTGCCCCCGTGGGAGTGGTTACTGACTTGAAACTGTAGTTTTATTGGCCAAAAGGGGTCATTTCCAAAACTCCTTCATCTTCCTCTCTTAAAACCTAGTTGCCTCGTGGTTTTGGTGTCTTTTCAGGCTTGTTGGCTGTTGGTGAAGCACCCACCAAGAGGAGAAAACGCTGAGAGAAGAAAGGAGCCACTTTTGAGATTTTAAGTATTTTTTCCTCTGTTTATTTGATAAGTTTTTCTGCTTAGCTGCCTAGTTTGAGCATTTTCTGGCTTGTTAAACTTGATTTCTGCATTAGTAGCTGTATTTAGAGCACAACCAAAAGCTGTTTACTGAATTTCCTGTTTGCATTTAATTTTAAAATCGTTTTTTTCTCAAAACTTGCATATTTTCTGTCATTGACCTAGCACTCTTGTGTGGGGTCATTTACTGCACTGTTATAACTTGATATTACTTGTGAACCTCTGCTATCTCTGAAAAACAAAAACAAAAAAAAAATCTTGCTTTTTTCCCACTTTTCTGAAGATTTAAAAAAGTTCAAGTTACAGGCTTGCTGTTCTTGAACTGTTTTGTAAGTTTCTGTGAGGCCATTTTTGCTTGGGCTAGAGGAAAGTCTCTCTGTTGATCAGTGGCAGTGAAAAACATTGAGCTGCTTCCCTGCCCCCGTGGGAGTGGTTACTGACTTGAAACTGTAGTTTTATTGGCCAAAAGGGGTCATTTCCAAAACTCCTTCATCTTCCTCTGTTAAAACCTAGTTGCCTCGTGGTTTTGGCATCTTTTCAGGCTTGTTGGCTGTTGGTGAAGCACCCACCAAGAGGAGAAAACGCTGAGAGAATAAAGGAGCCACTTTTGAGATTTTAAGTATTTTTCCTCTGTTTATTTGATAAGTTTTTCTGCTTAGCTGCCTAGTTTGAGCATTTTCTGGCTTGTTAAACTTGATTTCTGCATTAGTAGCTGTATTTAGAGCACAACCAAAAGCTGTTTACTGAATTTCCTGTTTGCACTTAATTTTAAAATCGTTTTTTTCTCAAAACTTACATATTTTCTGTCTTTGACCTAGCACTCTTGTGTGGGGTTATTTACTGCACTGTTATAACTTGCTTGGGCTAGAGGAAAGTCTCTCTGTTGATCAGTGGCAGTGTAAAACATTGAGCTGCTTCCCTGCCCCCCGTGGGAGTGGTTACTGACTTGAAACTGTAGTTTTATTGGCCAAAAGGGGTCAATTCCTGGCTCTTTCCAGCCCCTGCTATCAAGCACGCTTTAGAGTGTTTTAGCACGATTTAGCTCGGAGTTGCCACTAGAGCAGCATCGGGCAGCGCCGGTTTAACAAGGTTAAACTTTTTCTGGCTCCATAAAGTCTGTTCTTCATTTTTTCCTTTAGAACTGCTCTACTAGTAATCTAAACAGTATATCCCTTAACTAAAAAGTGCAGCACTTGTTCCTAAAAACTTTTACTTGTCTTAAAAGCATCTTCTTTTCAGGTTTAGCACTTCTGTATTATACAAAGTCCCTCACTAGCAACCCCCCCCCCAGGAGTACCCACTTCCTTACTAAGTCCTCTCTTATTCAGTTACACTCCAAACTTCTAAATTTCTCTAGCATGTCGAAGGGCCAGATGCTGGCATCCTCTCCTGTCTAGTTGGTGAATTTGGGAATATTGAGGCAATGTTACAATTGCCTCATGTACACTGACAACCCTCTCCTCCTCCCACATAACACAAATACTTGCGAGAGATGCAGCTATTTAGCCAAACTGGAGGCTGAGCTCTCTCAACTGAGGACAGGAGGAGAAGGCAGCTACACACACCACAAAACCAGTCTCACATAAAGCTATCACAACAATGAATCAACCACAAAACCAGTCTCACATAAAGCTATCACAACAATGAATCAAACACATAAACACACAAAGTCATACTCGGAGGCTCTGAGCAAAAATGTACCTAAACAGCAGAGGCCTCCAAAGCAGACATCCAAGCAACTGCCACCTCATGACACACCACAGGCAACACATAAACCACAAAATCAGTGTGCAAAGCAGTCACAGCCCTTAAGGCCAAATACAACAACAAACATACTTGTCATAGGTGACTCCATAGTCAGACACACTGACGTCCCACTCACCAGGCTGAACAAGGAGAGGGTCACAGTAAGCTGCCTATCGGGCGCTAGAATCCACCACATAACACAAGCACTTGGGTCACTCCACAGCAAGTACAAATATGACACAGTCATTGTCCATGCTGGTGTGAACAACCTGAGACATACCTCCCTGGACTACATGAAAAAAGACATAGAGGAGCTCTCTGATTATGTAGCCCAGGCAGGTATGACCCTGACCCTGAGCAGTATCCTTCCTTCACCAAGAATGATGCCACAACATAGAGACAAGATGATCAGCTTTAACAATTGGCTTAATTTCTGGTGTCATTCAAAGGGGATCCAGTGTCTGTCTGCCTGGGATGACATGCTTGACAAGCCACGCTGCTTCGCAAGGGACGGCTTGTACCTGTCACCCCTGGGATTCCCGATATTGGCTAAGGCTCTTGCCACCCCAATAGTGCCTTTTTTAGGCAAGGCTCAAATTCTAAACCTACCACCCTAGAAAACAAAAATGGGAAGAAACTAAGGGTAATGCTGCTCAATGCCAGAAGTCTAAATCTCATAATGCACGCACTCAAGGCCCTTCTCAGTATGGAGAACATTGATGTCTGTGCTGTGACTGAAACCTGGTTCAAAGCTCCTGAGAGCACCTCGGCACTATCAGGTTTTACCTCATATCATGCGTTCCGGCCCCAAAACCCGGACCACACCACAAAAGGAGGGAGTGTATCCATATTCATCAAGGATACCCACACCTCCAGGTTGGTGGCAACGCACGAAGCATCGGAAACCATCCAGGTGCAATTAACCATAGGCAAAACTGCTCTACAATTTGTAGCATGCTACAGGCCACCCTCTCAAACTCAGGAACCCCACACAGCCTTCCTGAAGACACTGGAGGGTATAAATGTATCTCCAAACACCATTATATCGGGTGACTTCAACTACCTGAATATAGACTGGGAATATTACTCAAGCCCCAACTTTCTAGCCCAAAGGTTCCTGGAGTTCATAAATTCAAATGCCATGGAACAACTAGTCACCGTTCCCACAAGAGGAGAAAATATACTAGATCTCATCATCACAAACATGGGGACAAAATGCTCCACACCGGAAGTATATCCCTCATTGGTGAGATCAGATCACAAACTTATCTCACTGGAAATCCACATCCTGCCCCCACCCCAAGCAAAAAAGACCACAGTGAAGAACTTCTCTAAAGCAAACTTCACACTACTCAAGACTGGTGTGGTATCCTTCAAGGCCCCCGAGCCAGTGGAAACCACAATCCAAGCTGCGGAAGCCCTTACAAATGCCTTCTACGAACACCTCCAGGACTGCATGTATCAGGCAATCCCTAATAAAACCAAGACTCTTTCCACCAGGGGCAAGCATCCAGTCTGGTGGACCCCGGCCATAAACAAACTTTACAATAAGAGGAGAAAGCTGTTACATGATAGACCAAAATCCATAAAAGAGAAGACACCCTTGATCATTATTAGTAAAAAAATACGAGCACTCATAAAATCATCCAAGGCCAACTTTGAGAGAAAAATTGCAATAGATTCAAAAGACAATCATAAGGCCTTCTTCAGCTATGTTAGAAACCTGGGTGGGAACTCCCAGATATGCACAGAATTAGTCCAAAATGATACAAAAATCACTGAACCCACAGACATTGCCAACATACTGGCAGACAGGTTCAATGCAAACTTCACCCCCCTCTCCCCCCCAAAAGGAGAGATAACTATCCCAGTGGAGTGTAGCCTCCCAGACATCTCAAATGCGCAGGTGAAAGTTGCTCTCTCTAAAGCTAAAAACACAGCATCAATGGGACCGGATGGTGTCCCCGGCTGTGTGCTACACAAACTCAACGAGGAACTAAACCCGCATATAAGGCAGCTGTTTAATCATAGCCTTACCACAGGATACGTGCCCAAGGAGTGGCGTACGGCAACTGTGGTCCCACTCCACAAAGGTGGTGCCTCTACGGACACTGGTAATTACCGCCCCATAAGCTTAACAAGCCTGGTCTGCAAAGCTATGGAGAGGATCATAATGGAACTCATAAACAAAGACATAGGGGACTTGCAGACATTGGACCCGACCCAGTTTGGCTTTGTCAAGGGCAGATCATGCCTTTTGAACTTGGTCGACTTCTTCAAAACAGTCACCAAGGCCATTGATGAGGGAAAGGCAGTCCATACAGCCTACCTTGACCTTGCAAAAGCTTTCGACACAATACCCCACTCGGGTATTATAGAGAAACTTACCGGCTTAAATGTAAACCCATATGTCACAAGATGGGTTGCAAACTGGCTAAAGGACAGAACCCACAGGGTTAGAATTGCTGGCGCCATGTCAGACTTCAAGCCGGTCACAAGTGGTGTCCCACAGGGCTCAGTCCTTGGCCCCCTGTTGTTCGGCATCTACTTCTCAGAAGTACAGGCAAACATAGGAGGACTATGGTTGACAAAGTTTGCAAATGACTGCAAACTGGGCGCCATAGTGGAAAGTACATCGGACACAGATATCCTTCAGAGGGGTCTCACAGAAACTGAAAACTGGTGCCAGAGCCATGGCCTGAAGTTAAATGCCAAAAAATGTATAGCCATACCCTTCGGGAAAAACAAGGTAACCCCAAGCTACCATATAGGTGGCAATCCATTAAGCACAGAAGAGGTTATCAGGGACCTGGGGACCCAGGTTGACAGTGGCCTTTCTTTTGACACTCACATTGCTAAAGTGGTTAGAAAGACCTTCTACACTGCCCACCTGATCATTAAGGGATTCACATCCAGATCAAGTGAGGTCATTGTTCCCCTGTACTCTTCACTTATCAGACCAATGATCGAGTACAATGCCCCATTCGGGATGTATCTCACCCGACACCTGCAGCAATTGGAGAGACCCCAAAAGTTCCTCACCAAAAGGATAAAGGGACTCCAAAATCTGTCATATGCTGCCAGACTGAAGAAACTCCAGCTCTATTCAGTCGCATACCGCCTGCTCAGAGGTGACCTGTGCCTGACATACAAGGCCATGTCCAACCCGGAATTAATGGACATGCTCCACCTCAAAAAATCCAAATCTACCAGATGCACTAGAGCAAGCGACTTAAACCTTAGCACGGATATAAATAGGACATGCTGGAGGGATAGATTTGTCACCCAGAGACTCCCTATGCTGTGGAATAAAATCCTGGTCCATGTGAGGCAGAGCACCTCGCTGGCTCTGTTCAAGAGAAATCTTGACCGGTGGATGGGAGATCGTAGGTTTACCCCAGGAATCATCTCTGTGTCACTGCTGGACAGAGGCACAACAAACTAATGGGCACAGTATTTTTTAACATAAGGGGTGGTGTAAGCCACAAAACTTTGGGCTAGGCTTATAAATGCCTTAGGGCAGATAGCCTAGTATAAACCTATGAACCTATGAACCTAAAAAATTCTTCCTCTACAATGAACATAAACATATGCACTACCAACAGCAGTAAGACTAAGCAAATAAATCTCTCATAGCTCTTTGGTGATATTACTCATGAAACATTTAAATCTAATCATCACACCCAAAATGTTGTGTTACAGATGGATTGTATAGGTCACCTGAATTACCTCACAAGCTTTAATAGTACAATCACACCAGGCTGCCTTCTACTACCTGGTTTACTACATGCTTCTTTCATTTTCATAAACTTACAACTAGATCAGTTTTCAAACTGGAGCAACGCTACACCAAAATTGTCAGAAATCAAAGCAGCTTTCAAGATTTTACACTAACCGGGCATGATCCCATCTAGTGAAAACATACTCTAATTGTACATTCCTGCATGAAGCTTCAGTCTAAGGATTAGCGTTGAGCCCAAACTCACATAGCCGGTAACAGCTAAAGCAAAGCTCTTTTCTCTGTATACATCTCCAAACTCTAGAATAATATCCTAACCACAATAAAGCAGGCAAAAGTTATCAGAGCTTTAAGCCTGAGTTAAAAAAATACTTAAGCAACATCTATCCATCCATCCATCCATCCATCCATCCATCCATCCATCCATCCACAACTCCTTTTTCCCATTTTTGCACATGGGGTCAAGGTGTCACTTCAATGGTCACAATCATCTAGAGGCAAGGTTTACACCACCAGATGGCTAGCCCTACCACAGTAGTTCTTCCATATTACACACTGGCATGCACACTCACACCTATGGCCAATTTAGAGTGTTTAATCCACCTACTGCATGTCTTTGGAATGTGGGAGTAAACTCAAGCACCCAGAGGAACCCCATGTAAATACAAAGAGGACATGCAGACTCTGCATAGAAGGTACCCCAACCAAGAACCAAACCAAGGATCTTCTTCCTGTGAAGCAACACTTAAGCAGCTCATGAGTCTGCAATTCCTCTTGCCCCTCCCACTGGCTAGTTAGTGTCTTATAAGCAGACATCTGACTCAACTCTAAATGCTCCTCTGAGAGCAGTACTTAGTCTCTAATCCTCATTTGTAAGGATTGCATACCACGTGTATTCCAAAGGAGGAAAAAGGTTTGTATGCGTACAATAGAAGGAATTATGTATTTATTTGCCTTTGTTGACTGGGAAACGTTTGACTGGGTAAAACCCATTTTCAGCAGAGGCCATGGAGAAAAGCTTCACATTTAAGGTACACATGATGCATGTTTATAATCGCAGTGTACAAGCATCTTTATATGTGCTTATTTACATGATTTTTAAATAGCTCTTATATTTTCAGGAATATAAATGCGATAAGTACTTTCATTGTAGGTATGCTATGCTGCGATTAAGTGCCATGTACTTTTCACAATGACTTTATCTCTTATTTTTGTTTTCTTACTTTAAAATCTCTGTGTTATATTCACTCATTACAATTGCATTGTCTGTAATTTTGCACCAACTGTGATTTCTGTATCTATGAAGCTTGTCATTCTGGGACACCCCTAAAAAAGGATAACCTTAATTAGTCTGACCAACAACAAATTTTAAATTCTCAGTAAAGAGATTTCCATGTCTGATCAACGTTCTAATTTCCTTTGGACACAGTCCAAGTAAACCGTTTAAAATGTCTGCAGTTAAAACTGAGGATTGCAAGCAATTTATGAAAGTGTAGTAAGTCAAGTAATTTGTAGCTCGGAATTGAACCTGGATCTTGCATCTGTTAATGACATAAAGGTGTTAATCTGAAAAATAAAGTTAACCTTATAATCAAGCTTCTGGAAAGGTTAACCCTTAATCACAACTAAGATATACTACACGTGGTTTGGAAGTTTGCCAAAACACTCAACTGTTCAGGAGTTTTCTGTCTTAGATCCATTTATACATGGCATTTAAGGAAACACATACTGATATTTCATTTCAACATACTTAACATGATTAGGAAATAATAAAAGCAAAGCATAAACAAAAACTTCCAGTTGTGGTTAAATCAGAGGCACACACTACAGTCTTATTCTTCCTTCATGGTCGGAGTGCGTGTCTTGGATTTAACCAGAACTGGAAGATTTTGTTTAGCAGTTGTGTTGGCTTCCTGGCTCAGAGCTATTGGTTTCACTAAAGCCTAAGCTTACATAACATGGGGAATGGTTTAGATAATTAATTTATTAGTAGAACTCTGTAGATTTGCCTTTTAAAGGTTCTACAGTGGTATCATTTGAATTCTGCCGCATTATGTATAGTTATTTAGTAACACAACAGACTTTGACACAAAGTTTAAGCCTCCAAAAACAGCAGGTCAGCACATGCCCACTTTAATCTGGCTGCTGTGGAAGTTTCAATGGCGGTCAGTTTTCTTATTTTTAGCACCGTTCTCACAGCTCAGGACAACACATTAACAGCATTATTCTTTTTTTTACAATATTCTCTTTACTTATATCTAACCCTCACTAAAACAAATTTACGATAAGTAACGCATCTCAGTCTGATTAATTTTCATTATGACATAATATAAAAATGACATAACAAAACTGATGACTGATGCTTCAGCATACATGAACAAATACAGATGTCATCAAAATAGTTAAAACAATGACTGCTCATATACAAAGTCAGTTAAAGTGGGGAATTGTTTACTAAACAATATAACATCCTAATAACAATCGAGACTCTTTAATAACTAAGAAACAATTAAATGTTCCTGATAAACAAGAAATAATTAATTTAACATTTGTTTGCTGGGAATGTCCGACTTGGAATGAGTCAATTTTCAGCAGAGGCTCTGGGAAAAACCCTTCAGATGCACGTCTTTGTAACGTGGGAGGAAACCCATGCTAACGTAGGGAGGACATGCAGACTCCTGACAGAAAGCAGCCCAGCTGAGAATGGAACTGGAAAACCTCTTGCATGAGGTGACAGTACAAACCTTTGCACCACTGTGCCATCTAATAATATGTATAAAAAGGGAACATACAGAGATTATGGTAACAGCATTACACAAATCTATTTGCAGTTTTACAGTGTAGCCTAATTGTTATCTAGTCTGAAACTTGTTTATTGCATTAATAAGCAAACATTATTCTTAATAGAGGAATTAAAATGCCATATAATTTCCCATGTCTTTATACTACTAGGTAAATTCCAATACCAAACCGAGTCTTCAGTCCTGCTTTACAACAAACCTTCTTCTTGCAATGCCTCTATCAGTAAAGAAAAGGTGCATACACCAACACCTAAGTAAAAAATACAGTTTTATTTTTATGTATTCTTTAGTGACTGGGTTCATCCTACTAGATTAGTGGCCTCTTTTCTGGGGAGACCCCAGGTGATATTTATACTACTAGTGAAAATTTGGGCAGAGCATTAGGAAAAGTCATAATAAGGAAAAATAGAAATACAAACGGCTTAAAGCAAGGCTGGTGCAGATATAAGAAGAGCCAAGCAAGTAAAAAACTGCACCAAACTGACACATGAAAGTATTTATTTAAACAAGACAAAAAAGTGAGCGCTTTCACAACAAACTTGTCGCTTCATCAGACACAAGAATAAAAATGAAGCTAGTATTTATAGTGTAGTTAACAATCAGATGACACTTAAGGTCACATGTTTGTTAAGGCTCATTACAGACTCTCATTAAAAGCAGATAAAAACAGATGTAAAAAATACATGTAAGTATAGATAAGAAATTCATAAAAAAATACAATATATATAGATATACATATATATAAATATATATATATATATATATATATATATATATATATATATATATATATATATATATATATATAAAAGGTAGCATAGATACATCTCTATATACAGACTCTATATATATATATATATATATATATATATATATATATATATATATATATAAACAAACATCCTCACATACATATATGTAAAAATATGTAACTATTAATGTTTCAGATGACGAGACTTCAAAAAAGGTTTCAGAGTAAACATACCATTTAGTCCAGGATACCTCTCAGCATTTAATGAGAGAATCCATTTCTGCTCAATGCTGTCTGTTAAATTTTCTCTGTCGCCCCCTCTTATATTAGGATAGACTACCTGAATGGCAAAAAATCTAAAAGTGTGTGTCGGGTCATTCTGTTTAACGTGAATGGCTAAAGCATTCGTTTCATTGCCATTATTTATGTCTCGAATGTGCTCGACAATCCTGTCCTTGAACATTCTATTTGTCTTCCCTACATAGTACACATGACATTTCTGGCAGAAGGAAAAATATACAATGTTTTCAGTTCTGCAGTCTACATAATTATAGCTTGTAATAGTAAATATGCGTATAGGATGTGTAAATGTCCTATTACTATACAAATATTTACATGCAGAACACCATCTGCATGGGAATGTGCCTAGGCGTACTGATTGAGTAGGTCTATGTAAGTCCATTTTATTACATAGATGTTATTTCAAGGGCTTATTATTTCTAAAAGAAAAGGATGGAATGCTTCCAATTTTGTCCAGAAGCCCTGGTACTTCATACAAAATATGCCAATTATTCTTAATCATTTTAGTGTATTCATTAACATCACTTGAGTATTGGAATACAATCCTAAATCCTTCACTATCCAGGGGGTGACCATCACCATAGTCCTTCTGTGTCCCATTCGTTAAATAAGGTTTACATCTATTTCCTCTTTGTTGCTGGGATTGTTCTATAGTAGAAGTAATCTCCTGTTCAGAATAACCACTCTCTAGAAAGTCACATTTCAAGTTATCTAGGGCTACTTATAGGTTCATAGGTTCATAGGTTCATACTAGGCTATCTGCCCTAGGGCATTTATAAGCCTAGCCAGAGTGTGTGTGGCTTTCACCACCCCTTAGGATGAAAATACTATACCCATTAGTTTTCTGTGCCTCTGTCCAGCAGAGACACAGAGATGATTCCCGGGGTAAACCTACGATCTCCCATCCACTCGTCAAGATTTCTCTTGAACAGAGTCAGTGAGGGGCTCTGCCTCACATGGACTGGGATTCTGTTACATAGTGTAGGGAGTCTCTGGGTGATGAATCTTTCCCTCCAGCACATCCTATTTATATCCGTATTGAGGTTTAAGTCTCTTGCTCTTGTGGCTCTGGTGGATTTGGATTTTTTGAGGTGGAGCATGTCCATTAATTCCAGGTTGGACATGGCCTTGTATGTCAGGCACAGATCACCTCTGAGCAGACGGTATGCGACTGAATAGAGCTGGAGTTTCTTCAGTCGGGCATCGTATGACATATGTTTGAGCCCCTTTATCCTTTTGGTGAGGAACTTTTGGGGTCTTTCCAACTGCTGCAGGTGTCGGGTAAGGTACATTCTGAATGGGGCGTTGTACTCAATCACTGGTCTGATAAGTGAAGAGTACAGGGGTACAATGACCTCTCCTGATCTGGATGTGAATCCCTTCATGATCAGGTGGGCAATGTAGAAGGTCTTCCTAACCACTTTGGCAATGTGAGTGTCAAAAGAGAGGTTACTGTCAACTTGGGTCCCCAGGTCCCTGATAATTTCTTCCGTGTTTAATGGATTACCACCTATGTGGTAATTAGGGGTTACCTTGTTTTTCCCAAAGGGTATGACTATACATTTTTTGGCATTTAGCTTAAGGCCATGGCTCTGGCACCATTTATCCATTTCTATGAGACCTCCCTGGAGGATGTCTGTGTCTGATGGAGTGTCAATTATGGTGCCCAGTTTGCAGTCATCTGCAAATTTTGTCAGCCACAATCCCCCTATGTTTGCCTGCACTTCAGAAAAATAAATGCCGAACAAGAGGGGGCCCAGGACTGAGCCCTGTGGGACACCGCTTGTGACCGGCTTAGAGTCTGACTTGGCACCAGCAACTCTAACCCTGTGTGTTCTGTCCTTGAGCCAGTTTGCAACCCATCTTGTGACATATGGGTTTACATCTAAGCTGGTGAGCTTTTCTATGATGCCCGAGTGGGGTATTGTGTCGAACGCTTTTGCTAGGTCAAGGTAGGCTGTGTGAACTGCCTTACCCTCATCAATGGCCTTAGTGACTGTTTCGAAAAAGTCGACCAAGTTCAAGAGGCAGGATCTGCCCTTGACAAAGCCAAATTGGGTAGGATCCAGTGTCTGTAGGTCCCCAATGTCTTTATTTATGAGTTCCATTATGATCCTCTCCATAGCTTTGCAGACAAGGCTCGTCAAGCTTATGGGGCGGTAATTTCCAGGGTCTGTAGAAGCACAGCCTTTGTGGAGTGGGACCACAGTTGCCGTACACCATTCTTTGGGTACGTATCCTGTAGTAAGGCTAAGATTAAACAGCAGCCTTATGTGTGGGTTTAGTTCCTCACTGAGTTCATGTAGCACACAGCCGGGGACACCGTCCGGTCCCATTGATGCTGTGTTTTTTGCTTTAGAGAGCAGCTCTCACCTGGGCATCTGAGATGTTTGGGAGGCTAGACTCTGGTGGGATAGATATTTCTCCTTTGGGGAGGGAGGGGAGAAATTTGCACTGAATCTGTCTGCCAGTATGTTGGCAATGTCTGTGGGTTCAGTGATTTTTTTATCATTTTGGACTAATTCTGAGCATATCTGGGAGTTTCCACCCAGGTTTCTAACATAGCTAAAGAAGGCCTTATGATTGTCTTTTGTGTCATTAGCGATTTTTCTCTCAAAGTTGGCCTTGGATGATTTTATGAGTGATCGTAGTTTTTGCTAGTATTGATCAGAGATGCCTTCCCTTTTAGGGATTTTGCTCTGTCATGTAGTAGCTTTCTCCACTTGTTGTAGAGTTTGTTTATGGCTGGGGTCCACCAGACCGGGCGCCTGCCTTTGGTGGAAAGGGTCTTGATTTTATTAGGGATTGCTTGATCCATACATTCCTGGAGGTGCTCGTAGAAGGCATTTGTAAGGGTTTCAGCAGCGTGGGTTGTGGTTTCCACTGGCTCGGGGCCTTGAAGGATACCACTCCAGTCTTAAGAAGTGTGAAGTTTGCTTTTGAGAAGTTCTTCAGTGTGGTCTTTTTTGCTGGGGTTGGGGGTGGGATGTGGATCTCCAGTGAGATTAATTTATGGTCTGATCTCACCAATGAGGGATATACTTCCGGTGTGGAGCATTTTGTCCCCATGTTTGTGATGATCAGGTCTAGTATATTTTCTCCTCTTGTGGGAATGGTGACTAGTTGTTCCATAGCATTTGAGTTTATGAACTCCAGGAACCTTTGGGCTAGGGTGTTGGGGCTTGAGTAATGTTCCCAGTCTATGTTTGGGTAGTTAAAGTCACCCAATATGATGGTATTTGGAGAGACATTCATACTTTCCAGTGTCTTCAGGAAGGCTGTGTGGGTTTCCTGAGTTTGAGAGGGTGGTCTGTAGCATGCTACAAACTGTAGGGCAGTTTTACCTATGGTTAATTGCACCTGGGTGGTCTCTGATGCTTCGTGCATTGCCACTAACCTGGAGGTGTGGATATCCTTTATGAATATGGATACTCCCCCACCTTTTGTGGTTCGGTCCGGATTTTGGGGCCGGAACGCATGATATGAGGTATAACCTGATAGTGCCGAGGTGCTCTCAGGAGCCTTGAACCACGTTTCAGTCACAGCACAGACATTGATGTTCTCCATACTGAGGAGGGCTTCGAGGGCGTGCATCTTGAGGTTTAGACTTCTGGCATTGAGCAGTATTACCCTTAGTTTTTCTCCATTTTTGTTTTCTAGGGCGGTAGGTTTATCATTTGAGCCTTGCCTAAAAAAGGCACTATGGAGGTGGCAAGAGCCTTTGCCAATATCCGGAAGCCCAGGGGTGACAGGTGCAAGCCATCCCTTGCGAAGCAGTGTAGCTTGTCAAGCATGTCATCCCAGGCAGACAGACATTGGATCCCCTTAGAATGACACCAGTAATTAAGCCAATTATTAAAGCTGATCATTTTGTCTCTGTATTGTGGCATCATTCTTGGTGAGGGTAGGATACTGCTCAGGGTCAAGGTCATACCGGCCTGGGCTACATAATCTGAGAGCTCCTCTATGTCTCTTTTCATGTAGTCCAGGGAGGTACGTCTCAGGTCGTTCACACCGGCATGGACAATGACTGAGTCATACTTGTACTTGCTGTGGAGTGACCTGAGTGCTTGTGTTATGTGGCGGATTCTAGCACCTGACAGGCAGCTTACTGTGATCTTTTCCTTGTTCAGTCTGGTGAGTGGGACGTCAGTGTGTCTGACTATGGAGTCACCTATAACAAGTGTGTCTGGCATTGTGTTTGGCCTTAAGGGCTGTGACTGTTTAGCACACTGACTTTGAGTACTATGTGTTGCATGTCTTATGTCTTGAGGTGGCAGTTGCTTGGGTGCCTGCTTTGGAGGCCTCTGTAGTTTTGGTAGATTTTTGATCAGTGCCTCCAAGTATGTCTTTGTGTGTTTATGTGTTTGTTTTGCAGTTGTGATAGTTCTATGTGAAACTGGGTTTGTGGTGTGCGTGGTTTCCTTCTCCTCCTGTCTGGTCTTGCCAGTCCTGAGTTGAGAGAGCTCAGCCTCCAGTTTGGCTATATAGTTGCATCTCTCACATGTATTGTGTTTTGTGGGAGAAGGAGTGGGTTGTCTGTGTACATGAGGCAATTGTAACATTGCCTCAAGATGCCCAGATTCACCAGCTGAACAGGAGAGGACGCTAGCAACTGACCCTTCGACATGCTAGAAAAAGTGAAAAAGTTTGCTGTGTAACTGAGTCAGAAGGGACCTATAGGGAAATGGGTACTCAAGGGGATTCTAGGCTAATGTAGTACTTTGTTTAGTATATAAGTACTTTACCTGTATAAAAATGCTTTAGGAGCAAGTGCTTCATCATCCTTGTTATGTAACCGCAGCACTCTATGGACCTGACCTTTAAGTACATTCCTTGAGATATGTCTATGGTGCATACTAGTTTTGTGTAGGAGAGCATTCCTTCTAGTGGGTTTTCTATAGATGCTATTACTAATCTCGTTCAAATCAGATTTCTTGACTTTAACATCCAGGAAATCAATATCAGTGTTAGAATACTGGTATGTAAACCTCAGGAACTGGGTTTGGGAGTGTAGATAATAAACAAAATCAGCAGGTTCATTCACGTTCCCTTTCCATAACATAAAGACATCATCTACAAAACACACATACCATAGGACATTATGTAGGAATGGGTTAGTCTCAGAAAGTATAGTCTGTTGTTCTGAGCTCACTAGAGCTAGGTTGGTGTAACTATTTGCACAGACAGTGCTCATAGCCACACCAAACTTCTGGAGAAAAAAACTCATTCTCAAACACAAAGATGTTATTGTCTAGTATAATTTCAAGAAGATTACAAATGAGTTGTATCGTTCATTGTGATAGCATCTATTTAACGTAAGGAATTCCCTAACTTTCTCTATTCCCCAGTCATTAGGTATGCATGCAAACAGTGACTCTATATCCATAGTAACAAAACAATAATCTTCTTTTATAGTAGTAATTCTATCATGGAATCTCACTAGAAATATTTTAGTATCTCGTAATATAGTTTAAAAAGTAGAGGTATCCTGGACTAAATGGTATGTTTACTCTGAAACCTTTTTTGAAGTCTCATCATCTGAAACATTAATAGTTATATATTTTTACATATATGTATGTGAGGATGTTTGTTTTTATATATATATATATATATATATATATATATATATATATATATATATATATATATATTGTATTTTTTTATGAATTTCTTATCTATACTTACATGTATTTTTTACATCTGGTTTTATCTGCTTTTAATGAGTCTGTAATGAGCCTTAACAAACATGTGACCTTACGTGTCATCTGATTGTTAACTACACTATAAATACTAGCTTCACTTTTATTCTTGTGTCTGGTGAAGCGACAAGTTTTGTCATGAAAGCGCTCACCTTTCTTGCCTTGTTTAAATAAATACTTGGTGTGTCAGTTTGGTGCAGTTTTTTACTTGCATTAGGAAAAGTCCACTATTCTTTTCAGTAGAGGCCATGGGATCCTTTATATCTACCTGACCTTCCACATAGTCAGGCAGATGGGGCCTCAGTTTAATATCCCATCCAAAAGAATATGATATGCTCCAACTATAAATATATCCACCGTGGTTAAGAAAGCCTTCTGAATTGCTCATCTAATTTCCACAAGACATCTCTTCTAGCACCAAAGTATTCTTGATAATCTTCTTGTCTCATTCTCCCTACTTCAAGTTTGCTTAGTATTATCTTGCCATCTTAAGTGTGTAATCTACACGTCATTCCTTAGTATGTCTCTGATCTTGTTTCAAAGACTTTTTGTATGCTGCTTTAACTGTTACATCATCACCTGTTTCAGCTTATCCAGTCCAACAAGTAATGACAGATCCTCATCAGTAAAATTCTGAACTGTGTCGATCCTTATTAGTAGCATTAATAACATTCTGAACTGTGTCAATCCTTATTAGTAACATCAGTAACATTCTGAACTGTCTGTCCTTATTAGTAACATCAATAACATTCTGAATTGTGTCTATCCTTATTAGTAGCATTAATAACATTCTGAACTGTGTCAATCCTTATTAGTAACATCAGTAACATTCTGAACTGTCTGTCTTTATTAGTAACATCAATAACATTCTGAACTGTGTCGATCCTTAATTAAATGGACTAGATGCTACTATTGACAAAAATAGTGATGGTATACAGACTAACGAAGGGAATCCATGTTATTGTTTGTCAAATAATGATGATGTTGCAAACTGTTTTTTGGATACAGGAGGGACTTTTACCATGTCTAATTGTAGTATTAACAATGTTGGTATTGAAATTAACCCTGACCCTGTTGGACAAAGAACAGAATTGTCAAACATGGAAATTGAAGAACAATGTATTGTTACTAGGAAGGGTAACTTTTGCATTTATAACTACAGCGACATGGTACTTAGTGAAGATTTTATTCGTTTGTTTGTTAAAGGATTTTCATTTGTCCCTTCTTTTAAACATGACACAGCAAAAATCCTGATGTCCTTAAAACTTTTTTCCAGAGAACTCAATTTAAAAATGTTTTTTGCAAAGCAGGGTGGCCAGGTTATGTACTATACCCCTCAACTTAAGAGGAAGAGTACATTTATTCCCCCTTCTAATTTGAATGTTTATTTGTTTGAACAAATTTGTGAAAATTTCTTGAGGAGACACCTTAAGTCTAACCTTGCCCACAAAGATAATCTTACGCAAGGGGAAAGGTTTTGTTTACAGGAACTAACTTCAAAAAATGATTATAGAGTTATGAAGCCAGACAAGGGAGGGGGGGTAGTCATTATGACATCTATTGATTATAGCAGTAGTATGCAGGAACTACTCAATGATACTAATACTTATTTGAGAGTTTCTAAATATGACGTTTACAAAGCATACACAAGATTAGATTGGCAGATTTATGAATGGTTTATGGAAGGAATTTTAGACAAGGATGAATACGAATATTTAGTTGTTAATTCACCTGTAATTCCTTCCATATTTGGTATACCTAAGATTCATAAATCTATGGTAAACCCTCCCTTCCGTCCTATAGTTTCTGCAAGAAAGTCTAAAACAGAAACACTGGCTTCATTTATTGACTTTCACTGTAAAGAAATATGTGCAAAAGCCCCCCAAGTCATTAAGGACTCTTGGCACTGTTTGGACATTATTAGGAACACCTTGTGGGATGACAATTATATTTTTCTAACTATTGATGTTATTAATTTATTTTCGGTTATTCCCAATGATATAGGTTTGAAAATGTTTAAGAACAGTTTAGGTAGACTTTCTACTCTTCATACAGTGAAACAACATTTATTGGTGGACCTTTTGGAAATGGTCCTAAATAACAATTTTATTCATTTTGAGAGGGATTATTATAAGCAAACTACAGGTGTGGCAATGGGAGCAAAATGTGCCCCATTGTATGCGAATTTGGTTTTAATAGACTGGGAAATGGATTTTGTTACCACCACCAGATTCCAAAAAGACATAGCATTATATGCACGCTTTTTGGATGACATATTGATTTTCTGGAGGGGTAGCGAAAATGATATTGTTGAATTTGTTGAAACCTTGAACAATAGTACATCTTTTTGAAAGTTTACATACAATATACAACGAGAGAGATGTGAATTTCTTGACATTATGTTAATGAAAGATATGACAAATCGGACACTTATTTCTAATATATTTCGTAAAAAAACCTACTCTAATTCCTTCCTCCACTTTGAGAGTTGTCACCCCTATTTTCAAAAAAAGAACATTATAAAAGGACAGATGGTAAGACTATCTAGGTTAATCAGTGAAGACAGGCTATTTGACAGTGAAACAACCATATTGATTGACATGTTACAAGAGAGAGGATATCCTTATGATATTTTGAGTACGACCAGGGACGAGATTGCTGTGAAGAGACATACTATATACAAACCTATTTTGACAGCAGGGTTATTAGTCACGAACAACAAGGAGAAACTCAAAAAGTCTGGTCATTCAATGATTTTGCCATACAATGAGGACAGTTATAATATTATGCACACTGTTCAGGATACATGGGTAGGGACACTAACAATGGAGACCATTAATGTACTAGGGGCCTTACCATCATTTACATTTAGTAGAGGCAGGAATTTAAAAGAACTCATGGAGAGTGCTGATTTGCAGCATTCTTTTAGACATTGCATGATGAAAAAATGTGGGTTTTGTAGTACCTGTAAATATATTAACAATGGCCCGTATGTGACAGTACATAATTTCAATAGAACCATTCCTAGTCCAGGTCATGTAAATTGTAACACCAAGATGGTGGTTTATTTGGCCACCTGCTTAACTTGTACCTCTTTCTATGTGGGTAAAACCACTAGGAAATTGAAGCTTAGAATTCTGGAACATGTTAGGGATATTAAAAATAGAAAAACCACGAATGCACTTTACATGCATAGTAGGACATGCAATGACTTTAAGAGATTTTTGTTTTTCATAATTGATAGAATTCCCTACAGGGACAATGGTGGCGATGATAAAATTTTGCTTGAGGTAAAGGAGTGCCTGTGGCAGCTCAGGCTCAATGCATCTAGACCACCAGGTATTAATGAACATGTTTCCCTATCTAGTATGTTAAAATTTAGAGCACAGTGTATATGAACTAACTGATTTTTGTATACTGTTACCAAAAATATTTTTAAAAAATGTTTTATTCATTTCATTAACATTTAGATTATTTGATATACATATGTATTTTTGTTACTGTAGATTTTATGTATTTTATACTATTCATACAATGTATGGATTTTACATTTAATTATTAGTTTTTAAACTGGTACTGTTTTACTAAAAAAGGACAAGAACCAGTATTTCCATCGTTTAACACTTCATAGTGATGATTGGTTTAAAAAGGAGGTGTGTGTGTTACGTTTTGGTATTTAAATCATTGACTCTCATGGTTATTCAACTCTGATGATGCCCTTTTGAGAAGGGAGAAAGCGCTAAGTTACTCCTGTTATTTCACAATAAAGACGCTAGTTGTTGCTGAACGGCTTGTGGTTTGCTGCTAATTTCTTTTGGGACGACAGCGTGTTGCAGTTCCCTACTTGGTTATTTTTTCAAGAACATTCTGAACTGTCTGTCCTTATTAGTAACATCAATAACATTCTGAACTGTGTCGATCCTTATTAGTAGCATTAACAACATTCTGAACTGTGTCAATCCTTATTAGTAACATCAGTAACATTCTGAACTGTCTGTCCTTATTAGTAACATCAATAACATTCTGAACTGTGTCGATCCTTATTAGTAACATCAATAACATTCTGAACTGTGTCGATCCTTATTAGTAGCATTAATAACATTCTGAACTGTGTCAATCCTTATTCGTAACATCAGTAGCATTCTGAACTGTCTGTCCTTATTAGTAACATCAATAACATTCTGAACTGTGTCGATCCTTATTAGCAGCATTAATAACATTCTGAACTGTGTCAATCCTTATTAGTAACATCAGTAACATTCTGAACTGTCTGTCCTTATTAGTAACATCAATAACATTCTGAACTGAGTCGATCATTATTAGTAACATCAATAACATTCTGAGCTGTGTCGATCCTTATTAGTAGCATTAATAACATTCTGAACTGTGTCAATCCTTATTAGTAACATCAGTAACCTTCTGAACTGTCTGTCCTTATTAGTAACATCAATAACATTCTGAACTGTGTCGATCCTTATTAGTAGCATTAATAACATTCTGAACTGTGTCAATCCTTATTAGTAACATCAGTAACATCAGTAACATTCTGAACTGTCTGTCCTTATTAGTAACATCAATAACATTCTGAACTGTGTCGATCCTTATTAGTAACATCAATAACACTCTGAACTGTGTCGATCCTTATTAGTAGCATTAATAACATTCTGAACTGTGTCAATCCTTATTAGTAACATCAGTAACATTCTGAACTGTCTGTCCTTATTAGTAACATCAATAACATTCTGAACTGTGTCGATCCTTATTAGTAGCATTAATAACATTCTGAACTGTGTCAATCCTTATTAGTAACATCAGTAACATTCTGAACTGTGTCAATCCTTATTAGTAACATCAGTAACATTCTGAACTGTCTGTCCTTATTCGTAACATCAATAACATTCTGAACTGTGTCGATCCTTATTAGTAACATCAATAGCATTCTGAACTGTGTCAGTCCTTATTAGTAACATCAGTAACATTCTGAACTGTGTCAATCCTTATTAGTAACATCAGTAACATTCTGAACTGTCTGTCTTTATTAGTAACATCAATAACATTCTGAACTGTGTCGATCCTTATTAGTAGCATTAACAACATTCTGAACTGTGTCAATCCTTATTAGTAACATCAGTAGCATTCTGAACTGTCTGTCCTTATTAGTAACATCAATAACATTCTGAACTGTGTCGATCCTTATTAGTAACATCAATAACATTCTGAACTGTGTCGATCCTTATTAGTAGCATTAATAATATTCTGAACTGTGTCAATCCTTATTCGTAACATCAGTAGCATTCTGAACTATCTGTCCTTATTCGTAACATCAATAACATTCTGAACTGTGTCGATCCTTATTAGCAACATCAATAGCATTCTGAACTGTGTCAGTCCTTATTAGTAACATCAGTAACATTCTGAACTGTGTCAATCCTTATTAGTAACATCAGTAACATTCTGAACTGTCTGTCTTTATTAGTAACATCAATAACATTCTGAACTGTGTCTATCCTTATTAGTAGCATTAACAACATTCTGAACTGTGTCAATCCTTATTAGTAACATTAGTAGCATTCTGAACTGTCACTGGATCTGTTCCTGTAATAAACCTGACTAACAATCTTACCTTTACTCTTTTTTCTTCACCTCTACTTTCTCCCCTTTACTATTCAGCCCCTATGCTTGTTTTAAACTATCTCTATAACTAACTCTCGCTTTATGTATTGTTTAATACCTCAGATCTGCTTTATTTTTTTTTTTTGCATCTATTTCTCCTCTCTTACTCAACTGACTTTTGTTCTTCTCTTTTGACCGTTTCTAAATCTTATTAACATTCAAATGTACTTGCACTCTAATAGGCTACCCAAAATGAGATGCTATTACTTTTATACTTTTATCCATGAAATGTCTTTCTTTTGTAATTTGACTAGGTATTTTTTATGTCTTTGTTTGCTGTAGTTTTGTATTGTTGTTTTTTTTCAGTTTTTTTTTTTTTTTTTTTTTTTACTAGTATGTTTTACTAGTATGTTTTGTGGAGCTTTTCTCCCCGGGCCTCTACTGAAAATGGAAATATTCTCCAGCTAGACTAGCCCGGTCAACAAATGTAAAATAAATAAATAAAATAAAATAAACTGTGTCTGTCCTTATTAGTAACATCAGTAACATTGTGAACTGTGTCAGTCCTTATTAGTAACATCAATAACATTCTGAACTGTCTGTCATTATTAGTAACATCAGTAACATTCTGAACTGTGTCGATCCTTATTAGTAACATCAGTAACATTCTGAAATGTGTCAATCCTTATTAGTAACATCAGTAACATTCTGAACTGTCTGTCCTTATTAGTAACATCAATAACATTCTGAACTGTGTTGATCCTTATTAGTAACATCAGCAACATTCTGAACTGTGTCAATCCTTATTAGTAACATCAGTAACATTCTGAACTGTCTGTCCTTATTAGTAACATCAATAACATTCTGAACTGTGTCAATCCTTATTAGTAACATCAATAACCTTCTGAACTGTGTCAATCCTTATTAGTAACATCAATAACATTCTGAACTGTCTGTCATTAGTAACATCAATAACATTCTGAACTGTGTCAATCCTTATTAGTAACATCAGTAACATATTGAACTGTGTCAAACCTTATTAGTAATGTGAGAACCCTCTCTCTGAACCAGTAATCAAGGAGCCTGAATCCTCACCACTGACACTGGAGAGGGATGCTCACTTGGTATACAAATGGATACACTCAGTATTTCCAGATGCAGCTCTCTGTAGCAAGTACAATTTATGTTAAAAGCACAGAGGGGACACACTCAGCCTGAGGGTCTGGATTTCTGTATATCTATCTCCATTCAGGTCCCCAATAAGACTTACACTGGTACAGCTGTAGGGTTAGGTCCTCAGTCAAGTGTCAAAGCCAAGTCCTGCAGCACCCTCCTTGTGAAACCAGTGCTTCATGTCCCTGCCCAAGTAGCTGATGCAAACACTCTTTGAGATTTAATTTTTTACACACACAACTGGGAAAGGCTGGCACAGATTTACCTGCTGTACCCCCTTTGGCCCAGAGTATAAGCTAGTAATCACTGCAACTAGATACTCCACAATCAGCTTCTTTAAGGACCTTAACAAAAGGTGTCCTATCATACTGTGCAATATTAATACTAATACAAATGGTAGTAGTCGACCAAGACAGCTAGGCCTTCAGGAGTGGCCCACACAGTGTTACCAAATAAATATAAGCACTTTCAGTGGTTAAATACTTTCTAAAAGGGCCAACCACAGTACAAGTTTTAAATATGTTTAATAATAAATAAATGAACATGAAATAGTGAATACATATTTACAGTAAACCACAGAATTCAATTCACAGGAAATGCTGAAAATAACATTGATGGACAGACTCAGACAAACAAAGAAAAACAATATCTAAACTAAGCTTCACTATATTTTTCCTGACTGAATCTTGGAGAATTACTATTCTCTACTTAATTAATAAAGCAAGGCAGATGATATGATGAACAGTCCTTCTTGTTGTGAGGTCCAATACAGAATACTCAATGCTGAGAGATTTCCCAGTGTAATATCTAAAACATAATTTCTAAGATGGTTGACAGAATGACCTCATCTGATCACCCGACTCTAGGTTCTCACAGTATCCCCCCTTTGAAAATGAGACAGGAATTTAGCATAGACGGCTACAATAAACATCTAAATATTTATGGCATTGCCCTGGAACCATTAAATAGTTACAGTATTTCTCCTCTTCTTTACAGAGGTTATTATAGAATGGCCTCTCTCAGACCTACTGACTCCAGTTCCATTGAGCACAGTGGGGTGCTGTGTTGATGGCTTAACTGCTAATTTAATTTCAAGGATTTTCTAAAACTAACTGGACTGACATTAACTGTTTTTCTTCCTGTGTCATTTGTTAACATATATACATACAGTCTCACATGTATATTCCCTCTCTGTCCAGCAGGACCCACTGTTGATACATTTTTTAACACTAGCAACTTTATAAACACATTTTCATTTTCAAATGCCATGCAGTTCTAATACATTTGTAAGATAAGCATTTGTGCTAATCAGTTTGATATTCAAATACCATACGGTTCTAATGCATTTGTAACACAAGCATCTTGTATAAATCAGTTTGATATTCAAAAATATCATTCTTTACAAAACTCCAGCTAGTTGTGCTGGCATTAGCCCATATAATCACAAGTAACATCAGTAACATTCTCAATTGTGTAAATCCTTATTAGTAACGTAAGTAGTATTCTGAATTGTGTCAATCCTTATTAGTAATGTCAATAACATTCTGAATTGTGTCAATCCTTATTAGTAACATCAGTAACAGTCTGAATTGTGCCAGTCCTTATTAGTAACATAAGTAGCATTTTGAATTGCCACCAACTGCTTGCATCAGTTTACAAAATGTTCCTTTTGTAAACAATAAACTGGAGTCCTTCAGTGATATTCTGATACAAAGGGCAGAGGAATCCTAAAAGTGCATAGTCAGAATGGGGTGTGTGATAATTCATACTAATAAGTATGAATACTCATCAGAAATATATTTTCTTACTATTCCGGAACTTGATCTATACCTCTTCATAGGTTCATATGTGAATATTAGGTTAACTAATCTGAAGGACCATTTTAAATCTAGCAAAGTTATCCAATTAGGCATTCAAAATCCCTGTACCATGATATTTATTCATATACTTCTTTCTCATTTATGAATGAACAATTCTGGGGTCATACTGATGAGTATTCAAGGAGAATCTTGCTGCAGGATAGGATATTTAGGCACTGCCTCTGTCCATTAGTAGCACAGCGGGCAATCCTGTGGTACATTTCCTTGTTCCTGTCTACTGATTTAAGTTGCATTTCAACAGGGACAGGGATGTGTTGTGTTTTACATGGATGGGGGTATGTTCCAGAGTAGTCATATCCTTTGGGATATGTACCTGTCCCTGTAAACCATTTTGTTATGTTGAAGAAGAGGTTAAAATGTCTGAATTGGGTTTTCTTGATACCATTTTACTTGCAGATGTGTACTAACTCCATTAGTACTAAGCATGCACAGATCACCTCTTAATGGACTATAAGAGACAAAATTTAGTGATAGGGTCTTCAGGCTGTCTGTGTAGGCCTTGTGGTTTAATCCCTATATTCTCTTTGTGAGGAAACTCTAGGGGCATTTATATGTCTAAACAGGTATGTAGCAAAGAGGACATAATATTGAATGACTGGCCAGATGAGGCCTGAGTAGAGTGGGACAATAACTTCTCTGGACTGAGATGCTAGCCTTTTGCTTATAAGCTGAGCAATATAGAAGGACCTAATCACAACAGTAGACATATGTTGCTCAAATTCTAGGTCACTGTCTATGTATGTTTCCAAATCTCTAGCTACGGTATCAATTATTTGGGATGTATATTCAATATGGTAGTTTTCCTAGGCAGTCAGTTTCCCAAATGATACAATAATACATATTTATGCATTTAGCTTCAGACCATGACTCTGCTGCCAGTTATTTGTTTGGTACAATCCAGCCTGGAGGATGGCTGAGTCATTTGGAGATTCAATGACTGCTTCCAGCTTCCGTTGTCTGTAGACTTGGTCAACCAAAAACACTTGATGTTGGCTTGGACATATGAGAAGTAGATTTCAAACAGGAGTTGTCCCAGCACTGAGCCCTGTGGGACACCACTAGTGATTGATCTTTTTGTGACAATACCTTCCCCTATCTTGACTTCTTGTGCCCTTTCTGTGAGCCAGTTGGCAATCCAGTGGGTGATGTAGGGTTTTATTGCTAAATTCATAATCTTTTCTACAATGTATGACTGGATATTGTATCAAAAGCTTTGTCCGGGTCTAGGTAGGTGGTTTGTAACACCTTGCCTTTGTCTGTTGCTTTGATGACTTTTTGAAAAAGTCCACTTAATCAATAAGAATGACCATCTTTGATGAAAGCAAACTGAGTTGGTTCTGGTGTTTGGAGGTTTTCTATGTACTTATAGATTAATTCCATGGTAAGTCTTTTCATGGCTCTACATATAAGGTTGGTCAGACTTATGGGTCAGTAGTTATCTGATGTCGGTGGGTGGTCCTCCATTGTGCAGGTGTACGACTGTTGCTGTCATCTTTTCACTTGATATAAAGCCTGCTTGAAGGCTGATGTTGAAAAGTGTTCTTAAGGGTGCGGCTATCTATGCTTCATGCTATTCAGAATACATTTAGGGATATTGTCAGGATCTAAAGATGTATTTTTGGCTTTTTTTTTTTTATTTTGGACCCTCTCACTCATCATTATTACTGTTTTGCTCTCCAGTGCCCCATGACCATGCTGGTTCTACAAGCCATCCTCTTACCTTTCTTAGACTTACTGCAGTATTACTCATGCCATTTGTGGACCGATTGTCCTAGTGGCTCCATTTGGTATTTTTTTTTGTGCGATTGTGTGTGTGTGTGTGTGTGTGTGTGTGTGTGTGTGTGTGTGTGTGTCTGTCTGTCTGTCTGTGTGTCTGTGTGTGTGTGTGTGTGTGTGTGTCTGTCTGTCTGTGTGTGTGTGTGTCTGTCTGTCTGTCTGTGTGTGTGTGTGTCTGTCTATGTGTCTGTGTGTCTGTGTGTGTGTGTGTGTGTGTGTGTGTGTGTGTGTGTGTGTGTGTCTGTGTGTCTGTGTGTGTGTGCATGTGTCTGTCTGTGTGTGTGTGTGTGTGTGTGTGTGTGTGTGTGTGTGTGTGTGTGTGTGTGTGTGTGTGTGTGTGTGTGTGTGTGTGTGTGTGTGTGTGTGTGTGTGTGTGTGTGTCTGTGTGTCTGTCTGTCTGTGTGTCTGTGTGTGTTATATACCATACCCATTTTTCTTTTCACCATCTTCATGCTATTTGGGCATATCCAAGGGCAACTCCCTTCTTTGGACCACCCCTCCTATTAGGTAACATTACGAACGAGTACCTACCCCCAGAAGGGGTACACCCATCCCTCCATGCAGCTCCATCAATTACCTGAGCTGCTAATTGAACTTGGGTTGGCTGGGAAATAGTTGTGGATTTATCCCGCTATGCCACTGAAGGAATCCGGTACTTTCTGCGTTTGCGAGAGTTTCCAGGACTTCATTCTGTATCATACCTGGAGCATACTGGTTTCTGATATTTCTTGAGAGATATTTGGGAGTAAGGGGGAGGGGAGTTCCAACTACATTTACTGGACAGCACATTTGCTGTTGATTTTGGTATAAGTGGTTTCATCCACAATCAGCTCAGTGTATGACTAAATAGTATTTGTGAGATTACAAACATAGACGCAAAAGGTCTTATTGTTGTCTTTGGCTTGGGTGCCTATTTTTGCCTCAGATTTGGCCTTGGTGGTCTTAGTTACATTTCCAGGCTGCTTATTGAATTTAATGATAGAATTTCTAACATGCTGGGTGATGTTCTGTTTTTGGCACAATTTTCTTATTTTGTTATAATGCTTGTATTGGTATTGTGGGTCCACCAGGTTGGTTTGTTTTTAGATCTCACCCTGCACTTATTTCTGCTGGGTACAGCTGCTTCTTTACAGTTGTTTACATGCTGATGTAAGTTAGTGGTGTACATTTCCCCATATGCAGAAGAGGTTTCTGGGTTCGGGTGAGATTTGATATTTGCCAGGGATGTATTACTTAGAAGTAGGAAGTTTGCCACAGAGACATTTCTAAATGTTCCAGTCACAGGAAGATCTTGTGTTTTAATTTTACTTCAAATACATTTATTTCAGAGATCTTTTTACAACTGGCAGCATTGAAAATTTTCATAAATTCAAAGAGGCCCTTAAACATCTCTCCAGTCTCAGGTTCCTGTCCATATGAGATCCACCCCTCACACATCTGTCTTTCTGGAATTAATCATTATATTCCAGTCAGCCACAAGAATTACTGCCCCATTCATGAAAGGCAGTCATTATTTGCACATTTGCTTCCTAAAATCTTATGGTATTGTACCTGGCAGACAATAAATGCGTATGACCAAAAAATGCTATCCCCCAAAGAAGTCATTTCTTCCCCTCTCCCCAACAAAATGAAAATTCTCTTACATTACTGTTTCTACAATTGTAAAATGGTAAAATGGTATATAGTCACTATAAGGAAAATCACTTCATTTTTCCTCGGTCCTCAGAAGAACAAAGACATACTTTGCTACCACATACCTTTAATTAAGGCTTTAGGCCCTTACTCAGCTAAGTGTGTTTCCTGTAACATCACCATCCAGGCTCCATCTCCATCACCCAGTCCAGCAAACATCTGCATGTCTGTTTCGATCTCAATCAATAACAAACTGCAAAGCCAAGTGTATTCTATAACTCACTTACCTGGAGCTCACCCCATGGTTCCTCCCTCTTTTTTTAACCAATAAAGCCACAAATAATCCTGTTATAACAAGTAAAAAGGGCACTTATACACTGGACTTAACCTCAGTTTGAACAGGCTAGTGAAATTGTTTTGGCTGATCATGCAAACTTGAGCAGTTTACAGTGACACGCACAACATAAATATTTTCTTGATGTTACACAAATATGAATAATTTGAGTTACATTCCTAACTGTTATTTTGTAACCAAACCCTGAATTCCTTCAGCTGCAAATATAACTCCAAAACATATTTCAGAGAGGAAGGGAGAAAGGGTTGGGGAGTTAATCGTTTCCAATGCTTTCTGAATTTTAAACAAAGTCTTCTCAGCTGACCAGCAGAGACAAGGAAAGGGAAAAGTGCCCAGTTACTGTTTAGGTTATAATGACAGCTCATAACAGCAGTTAATTTCCATCAGCCACAATAGAGCATTGTTGACATGCTATTGTATTCAAAGGGGCACACAAGATTCTCATACATAGTCAAAATGCCATATATTGGAGTATGCAATGCTGGGTGACATATGAAGGGTACCTCCTTGAGTTGCTCCTAGGACCAGCCTTTGCTCAACTACTGCCCTAAGCTAAAGGGCTCCAAGACACCCCACTAGCACCACCAGATTACTGGAAAAGTGCACCTGCTAGAGCAGCACCGTAGGTAGCCACCTAGTTGGCCTATGCCTAAGGCTGGCTATGGTTGCTCCTGCTTGAATTAAACCTCAGTCTAAAGAAGAATGGAGGCATCAAGCCTTGAACCCTGTTACAAGAGAGAGAAATGGTGTACTAACTGAAGAGGTATGAGCGAGATGAGGAAGAAGAAGAGGTATGAGCGAGATGAGGAAGAAGAAGAGGTATGAACGAGATGAAGAAGAAGAAGAGGTATGACCAAGATGAGGAAGAAGAAGAGGTATGAGCGAGATGAGGAAGAAGAAGAGGTATGACCAAGATGAGGAAGAAGAAGAGGTATGAGCGAGATGGGAAGAAGAAGAGGTATGAACGAGATGAGGAAGAAGAAGAGGTATGAGCGAGATGAGGAAGAAGAAGAGGTATGACCAAGATGAGGAAGAAGAAGAGGTATGAGCGAGATGGGAAGAAGAGTACTCATGTTCTTATGAGAGCTGAAATGGCATCTTAAGAAGCTTCGCAACAGTGTAGAAGCAATTAAAGTTAAATTCTGCAACCAGGACTATCTGATCAATTATCCAAATATTTAGAGTTGGTTGGAAGTGATAAGGTGGAAAATCTACAGGGACAGTGGGAAGCCATAGATAAAGAGCCATGAAAAGGTGAATGTTCTGGTTAAGCACTCTGATTAAATGAAATGCTGCAGAAGACAAAATGAGAAAGTCATAAGCAAGCAGCCCCCTGAGGTCAGCAGAGGGTGAGATGAGCATCACACCTGATGAAGCTATGTGAAAGTGCTTGTGTTTTCTATTAAACTGGTACCTGATTTTACCCTTCGTGGATTTTATTCATATTCTTGGACATATTCTCAGCCTGGAAATATTGCCTCTTGACCTCAGGGGGCTGCTTGCTTATGTTTTTATAACAATTGTTCTCTTGGCTCTGTGTTTATCAAAATGAGAAAGTCAATCATGACAATTTGTGGTGTTTTTGAAAAAGAGAAACAGTTGGATATACTGGATGCTGTATGTTAAAAGTAAAATTGTGGATTGGAAAGGGTTTGCCATGAAATAGGCCTTGAATCAGTTAAAAGACAAGAGTTGCCAGAGACCGAGTTGAAGTTTAGAAAATCTAGATAGATTTAACATTGTTATGAAAAGGGCAAGTAATGCAGACACTGTGGCAGTTAGAATATAAATTGCTGCTTCAGATCCACCACTATTCATAGAGAGTGATTATTTAGAAATGAAATTGTAACATAGAGAACACTTTATAAATGTGGTTTGAGAGTAGAGAAACACAAAGCAAGTTTGAATTGTCTTTTCTGGTGGTGTTAAAATTGTAAACTATTGAATGAATACTTTTAATGAACCAGAGAAGCATCTCTTGCAAATTAAGACATGCTCTGTACATCTGAAAAAAGTATGGGTAAAGAAAGACAAAAATACATAAAATATTTGTCAGTACATGTCATGGATGATGGGAGGAAAACTATATTTATGACTGTTTATTAGTTCACACGTAGGGTCAAAATGGTGGAACGGGTCCAACTGCACCATTGTTCATGGTATAACAGATATACATATGCCAGCACAGTTAAAGAAGCAGGCAGTAACATTATGGCACGCTGCCGTCTAAGACATGATGTGTGGCACATAAAAATGACCACAAAGTTTTCCTAATTCCTTTGCACAAGTTGATGAGACTGCATAAAGAAAGGAGTGTAACATCCATTAAGTCTCGACACAAGACCACCTAGGATGAACAGAGAGTTGGTGCAGGTTATTCTTTAATTGCAGTGGAGTGAATGTAACTTACCCAAGAGCAGTATCAGCTCCATTAATTACATCATCCAATGCAGGGAGAACCTCCCAAGCTGTGCTACATTTGGGCGTATCGATTCTACTATTCCTAACAATGTACCTGTGAGAAAACGGCTAATAGAATATTTACAGCCATTCTGAAACCTGAAAGAATTATAACTGCAAGGTGTCAGCAGCTTGAAAGTGCCACAGGTAACCATTTGTATTGCCTCATCCACTCAGTG
Source organism: Protopterus annectens (assembly GCF_019279795.1). Taxonomy (NCBI): domain Eukaryota; kingdom Metazoa; phylum Chordata; order Ceratodontiformes; family Protopteridae; genus Protopterus; species Protopterus annectens. Next base: position 1,900,172,609 of record NC_056743.1, read on the forward strand.
CATTAACTGTATACTAAGAAATGTATTATTCATGCAGAACAAAACACTCAGCCCACAACTAATCATTACTTTGGTGTCAAAACTATAGAATCTGTAAAATTTAGTAACTCATTCATCATATAAAAATATATGATCATACAATAATAACAGGTGTGCTGCATGTATACACCTATAAAAAGGAAATGGTTAGTGAAAAAGCTCAGCCAGACTCTCTCACAACTTTTGTGAGGGAATGGTTAGTTTGCTTTTCCTTTATTGCTTTCTTCTGTTTCATATAATGTGATTTGTTTTCTTTACACTGTGTTTTACTTGTATTCTACTTTTAATTGCATACTAAAACTTGGAAAGAAACCACAGCTCTGTCTCTTATGAGTCAAACAGAAATTAGAACAGGTCAATTAAGGAGTCACACAGAAGCTAGAACAGCTCAATTAAGGTTAATTATCTGTAAACTGAGGGGATGGAGCTTGGAACTAAAGCTTCTATTTAAGGGGTAAAATAAAACATTTGAAAGCTTTACTGGAAAAGCTCACCCAGGCTCTGTCCCAACTTGTTGTAAGGGAAAGGTTAGTTTGTTTTTGAGTTGTTATATTTTGTATTACTTTATTGCCATCTTCTATTTTGTATACTGTGATTAGATTTCTTTACTCTGTGTTTTACTAATATTCTGCTTTTAATTGCATATTAAAACCTGTAAAGAGACTAAAGCTGTGTATCTTGTGAGTCACACAAAAATATTTTAAAATTTTCCCATACCCCCCTTTCTGTTGCTGTTGGGTTCTTAAACACAACTGTCTTTCTAGCTGCCCATCCCTTAGGTTAATTTGACCACATATCTCCTTCCCTCTCCTCTTTCACTGACTGTTGTAAGTAAGCACAAAATTGTCATTTTGTGAGATCACTCTCCATTAGCTATTTAAATTTATTGGCCATCCCAATGTATTCCAAACAACCAGAATACAAAGTGCCCACCTCCTTTCAATCTATCTTTGTCTTTTAAAATTAGTGGCTCTCCACTTAGACAGGTAAAGCTTAAATTACTCCTTTTTTCATATCTAACTGCTTAGTGCACACTGCAGTGCTTAAAAAATTAACCCATTTTTTCTTCTTATCTTAAAAATCTGCAACATCTATTGCAAGACCACCAATTATTGGAAAGCCCACATTCAGCCTATCAGTAGTCATCCTGGGATTAGTGCTTCTGTTTTCTCCTAGTGAGGGAAGGAGCACAGGGACATTATTTCCTGGAGACTGCTGATCACCAGAAAGCCTGATAAGTGCTTCATAGGTGAGTGACAGTTTGGAATGTGTGCTTATATTCTTCTCCTGGTGAGAGAAGTAGCAGAGTGCATTGACTCCTAACTGTTTCTGGTTGGACAGTGAGTGTCTGTGCTTAATGTTCCCGAGTGGTCTGTTTGCTATTTAAGACATCTACCAGGGAAAGGCTACAAGAAGCCTACAGGCTCTTGCATTATGTGAGACACTGTGGATCACCTAACAGGCTGCGGCCTGCTCCTCATCTTGGGGCGATGCTAACGTTTTGCTTCTAGTGAGAGAAGAATCAAAGGAGAATTGTATCCTAGCAGAGTGAAGCCACGGTGAGACCAGCCGTGGTAGCCAGGCAGTAGCCATGCACGTCACTCCCCACTTTTCAGCATTCTTGACAAGGTAATTCTTTGTTTTCAGTAAGTACTTTGTGATTTGTTTCTAACTTCAGAATATCTGCTTAAATACTTCATCCTTACATTTTCAGCGTCTACATATTAGTTTCCACTTCAGTGTTTGGCAGTGCTTTGTACAGACATAGACACCTTGAGTGACATTTTTCCTATAATAGTGCAATTGAAATTTCACCAATACCTAGTTGCGCACAGGACAACTAGCTTGCAGTTATAAGCACTGTCCCCAGAATTGCAGTCCGGACACTCCTAACATTGCTTTGTATTCTCACTCCAACTGTCTAATCAATAAAAAATGGTCTGTTGCCATAGATAAGATCTTTTCCACTATCTCTGTTACCAGCTTGGTGGATATGGACATCCTGAGGCAATATATAAATTGTCTCATATTCATTGACAAACAGTTAATTCTCAAACAAACTTATATAGTATGTGACAGATGTATCTACACAATGTCGCTGGAGGCAAAGCTCTCACATAAAACACTCCTAATGTCAATAAGATTGTCAGTAGTACACATACTGCACCCATCACACACAATTCAAAGCAGGCATATAGACCCACATATACTGAGGCACTTAAATGTAACCTTTCTAACCCCAAAGACAACCTAAATGAAGTACACAATAACAAATACCCTCAGCAGCCACAAATGCACTTTTTCAAAACAACACCCACATCAACACGTAGAGCCACATCTCATGGAGCCTCTACCTGTAAGCCCATAAGGCAAGTCACCACACAATCCAACATTCTTGTCATTGGATAGTCTGTTGTGAGACACACTGATGTCCCTCACATTAGGCTGAGTAAGGGGAAAGTTATGTTATTTGCTTATCAGGGGTTAGGCTCCACCACATTATGCACTCACTAGGTCATTGGACCACAAGTACCAGAATGACTCAGTCATAGACCATGTGGGAGTAAATGACTTGAGATGTACCGCATTAAACTGTATGAAGGAGAGATATCATGGAGCTCTCAGAATATGTGTCTCAGTCTGGTATGAGCCTAGCATTGAGCAGCATTTTACCTTCTCCGGGGATGATGCCACAATATGAACAAAAGATGACCTACATTAATAACTGGCTTAATTGCTGGTGTCATTCTAAGGGGTGCAATATTTGCTAACATGGAAGGAGATGGTGAACATACCATGCTGCTTTGCCAGCAATGGTCTCCATCTCTCCCCTCTAGGCATTTGAATAGTAGATAAAACATTGTCTTCCCTCATAGTGCCTTTTTTTAGGCAATGCCATACTGAAAGTACTTCTGACATAGCAAATCAAAACCAAGAAAATCTAAAGGTATTACTGCTCAATGCTAGGAGACTAAACAAACTGGATACTTACTAATACCCCTCAACAAACCTATATAGCAGGAACCCTTCCTGATGACCTAAGTGACCATTCACTAACTTATATTATTAGACATAAAACCAACATAGCCTTCCCTAACACTTTCAGAACAGTACGCTCTAAAAAGCAATTCAACCCAGAACGTTTCCAAATGGAAATTAAACAATGCAATTGGTCACCATTAAAATCTCTCCCTCTAGATGAAGCAGTTGAATACTTCAATTCTACATTCTTAACTATCCTCGACCACCATGCCCCATTATGCTCTATTAGAAATAAAGCTAAACCTGCCCCTTGGCTCACCAATAATACTAGGCAAAAAATCCATCTTAGAAACAAGTCTTGGTCAAAATGGTACAACACTAAGAATTCCATTGATCACCAAACCTTTAGGGAAAACAGAAATAATACAAAAAAAGCCATCCTGTTAGACAAAAAGAAATTTTATCACCAACTACAGCAAACCTCCCACAAAGAACCTCGTAAATTCTGGTCTAGCATTAACAGACTTCTAAACCCAGGCCAGACTTTCACACCTAACCCACAAGGCTCGAACCCTGAGAAGCCCTTACAAACAGCTAATGCCTTGAATGCTTTCTTCACAGGCACCATCCAAACTCTTGCTACCCACCTATCTCCTGATACCTCCAACCTGCCAACTTCTACTACAAACCCACCCCCATCATTTGTTACAACCTGTATCTACCTCCTTTATTTGTTCCCTTCTCCAGAAATTAAAACCTACCACCCCCTCAGCTGACCAACTCCCAGCAGAATTCCTGCAAAAAGGAGCCAAAGCCATTGCCTCTCCCATTTCCATTCTGATAAATAGAACCATAACTGAAGGAACTATCCCATCCATCTGGAAAATGTCTCATATCATCCCACTACATAAAGGGGAGAACTCCAATGACTTCTCTAACTTTCGTAACATAGCACTGCTATCCCCTCTTGCAAAAATTATGGAAAAGTGTATCCATAACCAACTACTTGACCACCTACTCCATAACAACCTACTTGCCAACTGTCAACATGGCTTTAGACCTTCCCACAGTACCACCACAGCCCTGCTATCCTTCACAAACTGTATCAACAAATTCCGCAATAACAATATTCTGTCCTCTGCACTCTTTATTGATTTATCTAAAGCTTTCAACATGGTTAATCACCAACTCCTCCTATTTATACTAAAATCTCTTTCACTCGATCCTATGTCTGTGAACTGGTTTACATCCTACCTAGAAAACCGACAGCAGGCTGTTCTCTGGCAAAATAAACTATCTAATCTCCTTCCTATCTCCCTCGGGGTCCCCCAGGGCTCCATATTAGGCCCACTCCTATTTTCCATTTATATTAATGACCTGCAATCAGCTATTCCACACACCACTTGTATTCAATATGCAGATGACTCTACTATTATCTGCTCGGCCACTTCTCAAACTAAACTGCAGTCTATTACCCAAAAAGCTTTCAACTCTGTAGAACAATGGTTCTCACACCGCTGCCTTCTCTTAAATCCCAAAAAACTAAACTCTTACTCTTTACACCAACCCATAAGTCTACCCCTTTACATTTCACTCTTACATCTAACAATGGAACTCTTATCTCTCCTGACCCAACCACTAAACTTCTAGGAATAACAATTGACAACCACCTTAACTTTGATACTCACATTAACACCACAATAAAAATAGTTAACAAAAAACTAGGATCCCTTTATAGAATCAAACCCTTTCTTACACCACTAGCTAGAACCGCTACAGCCAGAACCCACCTAATCTCCACTCTACTCTATGCATCTCCTATATATACCAATCTTTCTAAAAATAACCTTAACAAACTAGCTATATCCTATAATAATATTGCTAGATTTGCCACAGGTTCTCCATTTAGAACCCATCACTGTTTTAACCTAAAACAACTAGACTGGCTAGAATTTCTTAACCAACTTCAATTACAGCAGCTCACAATGGCCCACAAGACCTTGTTACAACCCAACAGCACACCTATATTTTCTAGCCTCATAACACCCTATAATAATCTCAAGAATCTACGCTCCTCAAACAAACTGCTGATCAAAACCACCAAATCCAACAACTCTGCAGGTGAATCCTTGTTCTCTAACTCTGTTGGGAAACTATGGAACAAACTACCCTCTGAAATCACATCACAGACTCATCACTCTTTTACTTTTTAAAAGGAATCTAAAACTATATCTCAATAAACACTGGCTATTCTCCTGTACCAACCCTGACTAACTTTTCTCCTGTTACTACTTTTCTTTCTAAACTATACCCTCTATTATCTTCCCTTCATAGTCTCACCATTTTATATTATTGCATACAAATTTGCATATATGCAATAACTATGACTATTATAATAAAAAAAAATAATAATAATTTTGTAACGCTTCCTGTTTTTATAATATATGTCACAACTTTTAGATTAATTGTATAAGTTTTTTACTTGGAGCTTTTCTCCCCGGGCCTCTACTGAAAATGGACATGTATTCAGCTAGACTAGCCCGGTCAACAAATGTAAAATAAAAATAAATAAATAAATAAATAAATAAAAATAAATTAAAAAACTCCACTCCCTAGAAGCTCTCTTTACCCTGGAGAATGCTGATGTCTGTGCAGTCAGTGAGATGTGGTTTAAAGCCATGGAGAGCACACCAACAGTGCAAGGTTATAATGCCTTCCACACATTTAGACCAGCTACTTCACAGGCAGGGACTAAAGGTGGAGGTGTCTCTATTTACATCAAACCTTTATCTTTCATCTTACCTTTAAGCATCCCTGTGACTAGCACTTTCTCTAATACCCACTGAAAAGCACTAGGAAGCCTTAAACTGATACAATCACTCAACTCTCCTTGTTAATAAGGAGAAATTAATAGTAGGCACTAAACAGCCTATAATTGCAAAGTACCTTGCTAAGGTAAGGGAAAATAGCTCATGTACTTTACAATAAAAAAAAAAAGCACCAAACCAGGCATGTCCAAGGGTCAGCTTCCGGTGATTTCTTCTGTCCACCTGGTGAATCTGGGCATACTGGGGCAATGCGGCAATTGCCTCATGTACCAGACAACCCTCTCCTTCTACCACCCAACACTACAACCTGTGAGAGATGCACTTACATAGCCAAACTGGAAGCAAAGCTCTCTCCACCCAAGATTGTGCTAGACAGTCAAGAGGAGATGGTTAACACCCACACTACACCTCAAGCAACACATAGCCCTTCTAATTCCACACCACCAACACCCACATATAGCAACACTAAAGCCACATATGCAGAGGCCCTTAACTGTAACCTGCCCAAGCAACAAGGACCTCTGAAGCTGAAACGCAAACAAACACCAATCACAACCAAAATGTCACATAGTTCAAAACACCTGTGTGCCACCCAGCAACAGCCCCTAAGGCAAGACAATGTACCTAACACTTTAGTCATAGGTGACTCTATAGTCAGGCACACTGATGCCCCTCTCACTAGGTTGAACAAGGAGAAAATTACAGTCAGCTGCTTGTCGGGTGCCAGGATCCGCCACATAACGCATGCACTCAAGTCACTCCACAACAAGTACAAATATGACTCTGTCATTGTCCATGTTGGAGTGAATGACTTGAGATGTACCTCCCTGGACTACATGAAAAGAGACATGGAAGAGCTCTCGGATCATGTGGCCCAGGCAGGTATGACCCTAGCCCTGAGTAGCATCCTGCCTTCACCCAGAATGATACCACAATGTAAGGACTAAATGATTGACTTCAACAATTGGCTAAGCTTCTGATGTCATTCAAAGGGGATCCAGTATCTGTCTGCCTGGGACAACATGATTGACAGACCACGATGCTTTGCCAGAGATGGTCTGCACCTGTCACCCCTGGGATTCAGGTTACTGGCTAAGGCTCTTGCCACCCCTATAGTGCCTTTTTTAGGCAAAGTTCAAAGGACAAAACCACCACTGTAACAGGTACAAGCATGCAAAATCTGAAGGTAATGCTACTCAATGCTAGAAGTCTAAACCTCAAAAGGCACTCTCTCGAGGCACTCCTAAAAATGGAGAACATCGATATCTGTGCAGTAACTGAGACCTGGATCACAGCTCCAGAGTGCACCCCTGCAATACAAGGCTACAACTCTTACCACACTTTTCGGCCACCAAACCAGGACCAAAACATTAAAGGTGGAGGAGTGTCAATATTCAGCAAGGATATTCACACCACCAGGCTAGTTGCCCAACACAATGTGTCTGAAATTCTCCAGGTGCAAATAACACTAGGTAAGACTGCAATCAAAATTGTAGCTTGCTACAGATCCCCCACCATACCCCAAAATTCTCACTACACCTTTCTAAACATACTGGAAAATATTAAGATAGAACCAAACACCCTAATACTGGGTGATTTTAACTACCCTGCCTTTAACTGGGAAAACTACTCACGTACCAACACCTTTGCCCAATGGTTCTTGGAATTCATAAATTACAACGCCCTGGATCAACTAATCCATAGTCCCACCAGGGGCTCCAATATCCTAGACCTAGTCATTACCAACATGGGAAATCGATGCTCCACACCTATGGTCACCCCCTCGTTAGTCAGGTCTGACCATAAGCTAATCACCCTTAACATCCACATCCCACCCTCACCCCCCCAGTAAGGAAACCTCCATAAAAAACTTCTCCAAAGCCAACTTCATGCTACTCAAGTCAGAAGTGACAAACTTCATGACACCCATGCAGATGGGAAGTGAAAGTTCAACTGCTGAATCCTACACTAAGGCACTGAACGAGCACATCCACTCATGCATGAATCATGCCATCCCAAATAGAACCAAAGTGCTCTCATCCAAAAAAAGGAAGCCAATCTGGTGGTCTCCTGCCATAAACAAACTTTACAACAAAAGGAAGAAACTGTTGCAGAAAAGAGGAAAATCCCAGGATGCAAAAAAACTCCCTTACCAGCCTCAGTAAGAAACTGAGATCCCTCATAAAATCCTCCAAAGCTAGTTACGAAAATAAAATTGCCAAAAATTCCAAAGACAACCACAAGGCATTCTATAACTATGTCAAGAATCTAAATGGCAATGCTCTGATCTGCTCTGAGCTAAAACAGAATGGCATTAAATATACTGATCCCAAGGATATTGCCAATATCTTGTCAGATCGATTCAGTGCCAATTTCACCCCCTCTCACCCCCTAAATAGCCCATCTCAATACTGGAAGATTGCAAAATTCCGGTAATAACGGCCACACAGGTAAAAAACGCACTCTCCAAAGCTAAGAATACAGCATCCATGGGACCAGATGACATTCCAGGCTGTGTACTACATGAACTACAATATGAACTGGCACCTCACCTAAGTGTCATGTTTAATCATAGCCTCACCTCAGGTTTTGTGCCCAGTGAGTGGCGCAGAGCTACAGTTATCCCACTCCACAAGGGGGGATCCATCTTGGATCCCAGAAACTACCCAGTCTGACAAGCCTTATCTGCAAGGCCATGGAGCGTATTATCATGGAACTTATAAACAAAGACATTGGCAACCTTGAAACACTGGACCCCACCCAGTTTGGGTTTGTAAAGGGCGATCTTGTCTCCTGAACCTGATTGACTTCTTTGAATCAGTCTCCAAAGCCATGGACAAGGGTAAGGTGGTCCACACAGCCTATCTAGACCTTGCCAAGGCCTTTGACACCATCCCCCACTCTTGAATCATAGATAAACTTACTAAGCTGGGCATTAATCCCTACGTCACCCAAGGGGTTGCTAACTGGCTTACTGATAAAACCCACACTGTAAAAGTAGCCGACTCCAAATCCAGCTCCAGATAAGTGACAAGTGTAGTACCTCAGGGTTCAGTCCTGGGACTGCTCTTGTTTGGCATCTACTTCTCTGAAGTACAGGCCAACACTAAGGGACTCTAGCTAACAAAATTTGCAGATGACTGCAAACTGGGAGCCATTATTGAATCCGCAAATGATGTGGATACTCTACAAAAGGGCCTTACAGAAACAGATGCTTGATGCCAGAGCCATGGGCTCAAGCTCAATGCCAAGAAATGTATAGTTATCCCCTTTGGGAAAAAAAACATGTATCTGTGAATTACCATATAGGTGGCAGTACACTAAACACCGAAAGTGTGATAAGAGACTTAGGGACACAGGTGGACAGTGGTCTCACCTTCGATAACCACATTGCAACAACAGTCAGGAAATCCTTCTATGTGGCACACCTCATCACTAAGGGCTTTTTATCCAGAAAAAAGGAGGTCATTGTCCCACTGTACTCATCCCTCATTAGACCCATTATAGAATACAACGCCCTGTTTGGTATGTACCTCTCAAGATGTCTGCAACAACTGGAAAGGCCACAGAAATACCTCAGTAAAAGAATCGCACACCTAAAGCAGATGCCTTACACTGACCGCCTTAAAAAACTCCAGCTATACTCTGTCGCATACCGTCTACTCAGAGGCGATCTCTGCTTAACATACAAGGCCATGTCAAACCCAGAGCTGTTGGACATGCTACACTTAAAGAAATCCCAATCCCTCAGAGCCACATGCTCCAGGGATCTAAACCTTGTCATCGCAATAAACAAAACATGCTGTAGGGATAGGTTCCTGACCCAGATACTCCCCAGACTCTGGAATAGATTGCCCATACATGTCAAGCAGAGTGCCTCTTTGGCCCTCTTCAAAAGGAACCTTGACGAATGGATGGGAGAAAGGAAATTCACCCCAGGGATCACGTCAGTCACCTTGCTAGACAGGGGTCCAGGGAAGTAAATAGTGTGGGAAGAAATAGCCAGGGAATTGTTATGGCTAGGCTTGTATAGGCCCTAGGGCTGATAGTCTAGTACCAACCTATAAACCTATGAAAAATAAATATACCTCAAGGCTGGTCAAACAGGACAATGCACTTGAGCTTCTCCATGTTGAAATCACCACAGGCAAAATGCAAAATGACTTCCTTTGCAAGCTATGACTCAGGAAACCCATACCATGCATTTAAACTTATTGGAAACACTCGTCATCCAACCCAAAACCATATTCATGGGCAACTTTAATTACCTTACTATTAACTGGAAATCCTATATAACATCAAATGTACAGGCACAGAGATTCCTGGATTTTGTAAAAACAAACTCCCTGGACCAGCCTGTCAATACACCAACCAGGGGTGCAACTGTACCGGACCTGGTTCTCACTAATATGGAGAGTGTTGCACACCTTCCACTATAATGTCATCCCGGGTAAGGTCAGACCACAAAATGGTCTCCTTTGAAGTAAAAATAAAACCTGGACCCCCAGCTAAACCTGGAATATTTCGAAACTACCCTAAGGCTATCTTCCTGCTACTAAGTGATAACCTGACAAAATGTCAAGCCCCCATTAACCATGACAATGCTGCTGCCTATGCAGAACTGCTCACAGAAGCCCTGTACAAGCATGTTAATAGCTGCATAGAGGTAGCTGTACGCATCAAGAAGAAGTACAGAACTAACTGAAAAAACAAGCCACCCTGGTGGAATCACAAAATCAATACACTGTATACAGAAGGAAGAAAATCAGGGCAAAAATTAGGAGGTGCAGCACCCAGCAGGATAAAAGTATTCTCATCAAACTAAATAAACAACTCAGAGGACAAATAAAATCTAGCAAAGAGGTCGATTTGAGGTAAATTTAACCTCACAGGCCAAGGACAACCACAAGGCATTCTTTACATATGTATGCAACCTCAATGGCAATACACAATTTTGTGCAGAGCTCATTGTAAATGGAGCCACCTATACTGAGCCAGAAGATATAGCAAACCACCGGGCTGATAAATTCAGCTCCAACTTTACTCCCTTCTCCCCGTCAACTTTCCCTCAGGAAATATCATCAAATATAACTCCTCCTACTATCACTAGGGAGCAGGTCCTTAATGCTGTCTCTAAGGCCAAGAACACTGCATCAATGGGCCCAGGCAATATCCCAGGATGCCTTCTAAATAGCACTAAACATGACCCATCAGGCCTCCTGGAATTTCTATTTAACTGTAACCTCCAAACAGGCTTCTTGCCTCATGAATGGAGAACAGCAACAGTCATCCATCTGTGCAAAGATGGGCCACCTACAGACCCAGGAAACTACAGACCCATAAGTCTCACTAGTCTTATATGTAAAGTCATGGAAAGCATTATCATGGAAATGATCAATAGTGATATAGTAAACCTCCAGACACTGGACCCAACCCAGTTTGGTGTTGTCAAGGGCAGGTCATGCCTACTCAACCCGGTGGGCTTCTTTGAGAAGGTCATCAAAACAATGGATGATGGCAAAATGGTTCACACTACCTACCTTGATCTGGCCAAGGCATTTGATACAATACTCCACTCAGGCATTGTTGGCAAATGCAAGAGGTTGGGTACAAACCTGTATGTCGTATGTCACTCAGTGGATAGCCAACTGACTCACAGAAAGGACCCAGGAAGTTAGGCTAGTCACAAGTGGAGTACTTTAGGGATCAATCCTTCAACGCTTCCTTTTTTGGCATTTACTTCTCTGAAGTCAAGGCCAATGTCAATGGTAAAAATCAACTAAAAATACTTGGAAATACAACTGGATCAGACCAAAAAAAAAATCCAAAATTGTAGTGAACAGAGAGTCCAATCAGCAAAGCAGAATATAGCACAGTTACTTTATTAAAACAACAAACAAAATAAAAACTAAAACATTTAATGAAGCACCTGTGATGGGTGTGAAATAGCTTATCATTTAGTTTTTATTTTGTTTTATTTTGTTTGTTGTTTTAATAAAGTGACTATGACTTCACTCCAATGTCAATGGCCTCTGGCTGACTAAATTTGCAGATGATTGCACGTTAGGAGCTGTCATTGAATCTCACACTGACACAAATGTTATCCAGGAGGGGCCGACACAGACAAACAACTGGTGTCAGAGACATGGACTAAAATTAAATGCCAAGAAATGCATAATAGTATCCCTTGGGAAGTCATCCACCCCTGGTAACTATCATATTGACAACATACCCCTTAGAGTTGACTCAGTAGTCACGGACTTAGGGACACACATAGACAGTAATGTATTCTTTGACCATCACATTTCTACAGTAGTGAGGAAAACATTCTATGTTGCACAACTTATAAACAACTTATAAACAAAGGTATGACTTTTAAATCCAAGGAAGTCATTGTTCCACTGTATTTGGCATTCATCAGACCTATCACTGAAGTACAATGACACCTTTGGTATGTACCTAGCCTGACATATCCAACAATTCAAACATCCACAGAGATTCTTCACTAAAAGAATACAGGGTTTAAGTAAAACGTCCTATGCAGACCACCTCAAGGCTCTATTCCTGTATTCTGTCTCCTACAGGCTTTTGAGGGGAGATCCATGCCTGACATACAGGGCATTGTCAGACCCCACTCTGATAGACCACTTGCATGTCCACAAAACAAACAGTACCAGAATTCCCATTCTAAAGTCTTAAACCTTGCCTGTGAGATAAATAAGACCTGCTGGAGGAACAGGTATGTATCCCAGGGACTACTCCATCTCTGGAGCAAGCTCCCCATCCATGTGAAGCAGAGTTCTTCTCTAACCTAATTCAAGTGCAACTTGGACAAACTGTATGGGGAACAGGAAATTCATTCATGGTTTGGCAGTTATACCTCTAATGGGCACAGACAACCTGTAAATGTTTAATCTCCCAAGTCCTTGCTTACGCTTATCAGGGGTATCAGAACTTGTCAGAGATTTGGGATGCACAGCTAGGCTTAAAAAGGCCCTTGTGGTCATTAGCCTAGTAAGTACCTATGAACCTTTTCTTAGTAAGGCACAGTAACCTGCCATTTGCATAGTGAGTGGAAATAAACCCAAAAGGGTTAGTGTTGCAAGTCTGAGCTTAGGTATTTTTAAGCATTATTTTTAAAGCATTTTCATTTAGCAGGTTCTCAAAGCAAATCACAACAATATAGCTTGGTCTGATTCATTAAATTAGCTGATAAAAAGAAAAGAATGAATGCAATGAAATTCTTCTGTAAGAAACTTTAACAAAGCTGTTACAAAAATGAATAATAAGTGTAACTGCAAATTGTATAAACAGAATAAGGTGAATCAGCAAAACATTTCTATGGGTGATTGTTAGGTTAAATGTATTTATTCCCTTTATGAACATTATAAAACAACATAACTAGTTCTTCTCAGTTCTAGCTGCCTGGACTTCTCCAGACCACATAGGCTCACATAAGTTTCCCAGTGCAGTGTTTACAGTAATGCTATTTCTAATCGGATATTGTTTCCTTTAAGGAAATACCTCAAAGCAAACAGAAAAAGGGACATGAAGATTTATTTTTTTCTGTATTTTACCAATATACTTTCAATCATAGGTCATTCTGTCATCATATGGTCAGTGTTACAAGTGTTTTAAATTTCACAGTAGAGAAAGCAATAAATAAGTGGTGATGCAGTCTTGACTATATCTGAGTCATGCTGCAGTTTTTTGCTGCAGGTATCTTTTCCTTGGTGAGATTCTCTGACTGTTTAATCTGGGACATTTGTGACACCTCAACACCCCAACCTGTTCCCAGTATTACTTTTATGCAGTTAGATAATGATTTTGTACCAAAAGGAATATTTTAGTTAAAGACTTTATTTTAATTTTTAATATCATGCATAATTCGGTATGATTGTTTAAATTGTATTTGTTTTTTTTTTGTATTATTTTTAAATACCGTAAAATTATTATTCTTAAAATGTTTTGTAATACTTTGGAGTTTTTCTTCATGGTCTTCCACTGAAAATGGCTTCTACCCAGTTAGACGTTCACGGTAATCACGTCAATAAATAAATAAAATAAATAATTTAGGTGTGCTGCTTTAATTGTGTGACAGTTATGACTTTTAACTTAATTATTTTATTTTATGGTGTATTTTTGTATTGTGCAACCTTTCATTATGATACATTTGTAAAAGAATTGTTAGTTCTGCATCCAAAAACATCTGGAAATTAGCTTGTCAGTTCTGTATCCTAAAAACATCTGGAACTTAGCAGGATAATTAATTTAGTGCCTTTCTGGCTATAGCTTTAGAAGTTACGTAATAAAAACAGCAATGCTGATAAGCACCCACTGCACATTTCAAAGTACTGCAAGTCTTCATTTCACATTTGGATTTTTCATGTGCTTCACCCAGATGTTCCACTACCCTTTTAATCCAATCTAAAGAGTCTTCTTTCAGAACTTCATCATTTACTGTCTCTGTGCCAAACGTCCTCACTTCCTTGCCAAACTGAACATGGAACAATGAACTCCACAGAGGAGGCAAACATAAGTTAGTAACCCAAACCTTTGAATTAATCCAATTGTTAAAAGCACATTAGAACAAACAGGAAAGGCACAAATCAGCTCTGCAACCCCCCCTTGAAAGCTTTTTATTTTTAAAAATAAAGAAACAGAGACAGGATATTGTTCACTGTCAGTGCATAATTCGCTTGGCGCATTCCCTGTTGGCCTTGGCTATTCTAATATATTCCTTATTGCTTGCTTGCTGACTTAGTGGTCCCTAAAGGACAGTCAGATAACCATCTCAGTTGCATGCATTTCTTTAAGTAAGAGAGACAGCAGTCAGCATGTGACTGTTCTGCCCTTCAAACTGACCACTTCTGACACTGTAATAAATAATCTGCAGTTTAAACAACAAAATAAAAGTGAATTAAAACTCACTATTGCAACTTTGAGGCATTTTTAAATATGCAGGGTTTGCCCTCTTACACCCATTGACATGAGGGTCTATGATGTTCACACCTTTATCATTTACATATGTCTGACAGCACTGTACAGCTGAATAGTGGGACACCACCAGCTCAGACACAATATATGTCACCCTTATTTGTACATGCATTTAAATACTTCAGAAGATCATTATTATGGTACCAAGACTTTTAAGGTACTCTTCTAAAAAATTAAAAATATATATATATTGCTATGTATTTAACTTGCTACTGAGAACTGTCTCACTTCATCATTTATAGCAACAGTGTATACTTCTGAAACACCCACTGCAAGTTACAAAAAAGCAGCTTCTTTCTGTGAAATCCACACAAAGCACACTGCACAGCAGCACGTTAGTAAGATATACATCCCACTAATGACAAATCCACATAAAGCACACTGCACAGCAGCACGTTAGTAAGATATACATCCCACTAATGACAAATCTGCCTAAAGCACACTGCACAGCAGCACGTTAGTAAGATATACATCCCACTAATGACAAATCCACACAAAGCACACTGCACAGCAGCACGTTAGTAAGATATACATCCCATTAATGACAAATCAACCCAAAGCGCCCTGCACAGCAGCATGTTAGTAAGATATACATCCCACTAATGACAAATCCACACAAAGCACACTGCACAGCAGCACGTTAGTAAGATATACATCCCACTAATGACAAATCTGCCTAAGGAGAGGGATGTCTAGATGTGGCTTCTGTAAGTTTTGTAATAATGTTCGGACAGGAGAGACATTTCAGGTAAGGGATAAAAAGTATGCTATTAGGTTTGCACTCAATTGTGAGAGCAAATCTATTATTTACATCGCCATGTGCAACTGTTGCCAGGCGTTCTACATTGGAAAAACGGATAGGCGTATCCGAGATAGAATGTATGAGCACCTATATGCAATCAGGACTAGTAAAGATGATAATGCACTGGCTAAGCATATTGCCCTGTACCCAGGCCATAGCTTCCACTTCATGGCCATTGACCACATTCCCTTAAAGACTAGGGGTGGTCCTTTCTCTTTAATTTTGGAAAATTGTGAACTGGAATGGCAGTTGCGTTTAGACGCTTTTAGCTATCCTGGGCTAAATAGCAACTGCAACATTGCCCCTGTACTTAAATTGAAAAGTTACTTTAGGTAACTTTTAGGCTTTTTGTTTAAGCCATTTTTTATCTTGTTCTTATTATGGGTAGGTAACTAGTATTGTTACTTAATGTAAACATACAGCCGTGTTTTGGTCAATATATGTATTATGGACCAGAGGGATCAATTAGGCTGACTTACTTAATAGAAGGGTTTTACATCCTATTAACCCTATAGCTAAGTATATATTTTTCATTTTTTAGGAACCTACACTTTAGTGCAGTATGTTTATAGATGCATGTACTTTTTGAAGCAGGGTGGTTCCTTTCCTTTTAGTGGTGCTTTTATAATGTACACAATATACTTGCATTACGTCTGCATTTTTGTATATATATACATATTTACATTTTTTGTATATATTACATTCTTTATATACTGGTTTACATTTCTGTATATACATTTGCAAAGTGGTGGAGTCCTTACCCGCTTGGTATATAGGTTATTTTATTTTATTTTATTTCATTGATGTCTGTATATGGCATTTAAATATTTTTGTATTTTTAAATACAGCTGTCGTTTGCAGGAAACAGGAAGATGTCACTTCCTGGTTTAATTGTTTTAAATGGAGTGTTTGATGTTTAGAATTGTGAATCTCTGAAGAAGCCACGGTGTTCCGTGGCGAAAACGCTCTGTTGGTTTGTTCTAATAAAAGCGTTTAGGATTTTTATGTGACTGGGTGGCGTGATTTCTGCAAACAAGGTTCCTCTTTTTGTTGCGTACTTGGTTTGGTTTTGCATCTTCTTTTACTGTGGTTTGTGCTTTGAGGATTCCTGTTGGTTTGCAGCATTCAGCAAACCCAGTTCGTTCCTGTTTATTCGGCAGCTTTTTTTGTAAACCGAGCGGATGGCTAGTGGCAGTACTGCCATGGACAAGGACTTAACTGCGCTGATAGCAGGTCTGTCAGCTAGACTGGATGATATCAACTCAAGGATGGATGTCATGCAGGCCACGTTTCAGGCACTATGAGACGTACCGGCTGGGAGCGGAATGATGTCAGGACAGAGCCAAGGAAGCCCCGATGACTGGATTCCAGCAGCACAGCCGGAGCATCGGAACTCGTTGACCGTTAATGTTGCTGGTGTGAACAACAGTCAGGGAGGTGTTTTGTCACTTTCCGGACTGGGTGCAAGCAGCGAGGAGGATGTGGGATGCCCAGCTTCGTATGCTGTAGCAGTATCGAATGATCGTACTGTTGTTCAGTCCATTTCACGGAGAGGTGTAGTGGATCAGACTAATACTGCTAATCGAGACATTGGGTCTGATAACAGGCTTCCAGATCTGGGCGGCTGGTTATTGGATACCACTACCTTTTCGTTTAACCAGCAAGGGATGAATGCAGGTACTGTTGCAAATAATGATAACATATGCCTATCAGAAAAACTTAAAGCTTTTGACTCCAAACTGCTTAAACTAAAAAAACTGCAGTTGGAGTCGGCATATTTTAAACAATGCATCAATGAAAACATTGTACCAAAAGGCCTACGGAACAATTTTATGCCTTCTGGCTTAATACCAGACCAGGACTTTTTAGTTGATTTAGAGGCATTATTTCAGAAACATGGTGCTGAACTATTGGATTTGATTATTAAACATTATTCAGTGCATGTTGATGTTTTAATGAAGGAAATTAATGATTTAGACAAAGAGATCAAACAGGACTTGGACTTTAATAGATATCGTTTTGATTATGGACGTATATTGTCCAGTATTGATACTCTTTTGTTAAAATTGAAAGGAAACAAGAGCAAAAAATTGATTAGGGACAGGGATGCTTATACTAAGAAATCTGCTTACCCCAACTTAAAGGGAACTAGACATTCCCGTTTAAACAGTAACAGTGACAATCTCATTTCTCAAACAGGTGAGGATGAGAACAGGTTAGATGATTTGATTGAAGAGGACATCATAGAAAATCACGTTAACCCAACACCTAGAAGGAGTAACAGAATTAAGGGTTTCACTAAGGATAAAGGCGGACATGAGAGATGTGATGATGGCCCTAATGCCAATAAAGGCCATAATACGTATAACACAGGGAACAACAATAATAATTTTTTAGGGCAACGCAGCAAGAAAGTTTACAAGAACAGGAGAAGGAATTAGACATGCCTTTGGTGGATGTTACACCAAGTAGGATTGAGGCACTAACTCCCTTTGTGGCGTACACTGACACATCTGGCCTAACCACACGAACAGGTTATCCTTCTATTCTCACCAATAAGAAAGGTGACTTTAAGATCTACAATTTCTCGGACATCACAGTAGATGAACAACTGGTAGAACTTTTAGCCTTTGGCAACACCTTCGTCCCAAGTAGAAATGGGAGTGTTGCAAAGGAAATTATAGAACTTAAGTGTTTTGTAAGAAAAATGAATCTTAAGTTGTTATTTAACCAAACATCTGAGGGTGAGAATCCAGTTGAAGCAACTACAACTTTCAACACATGTTCCTTGAAATTGGCCAGTGTGTTCAATCCTCCGTTACACTCGACTTTGGAACTGTTTGAGAATATGTGTGAAATTGACTTTAGATTCTTAGGAAGCAACATTAGTGATAGAACTAAGTCCAAACATTCCAACATTACCAAAGAACAATGGTCACTGTTGGATGAGATTAGCCAGTTGCCTATACGAGTGTTAAAACCTGATAAGGGAGGAGGGTTAGTGATTTTTCATAATTCCACTTACAATGAGAAGATGTCCTCCCTGTTGGAGAGTGACGCTTACACCAAATCTTCAATAAACGAAGTTAATGGTAGTACACAGAGGATTAGGGGATATTTTAGGGACCTTTTTTTGACGGGGAAAATTGATATTAAGACATGCAACTATATTGATATTAGTTGTTCCAAGATCCCCGTCATGTTCGGGATCCCTAAAATTCATAAAAGTATCAGTGATCCCCCTATGAGAGCATTAATTGACAGTAGGTCCTCTATTATTTATCCATGTTCCAAACTCATTACACACATTTTGGATAAATATATTAAAGGGATTCCTAGTGTGTGTAAGGATTCATGGACATTTTTGGAAAGTGTTAATAAACTACCATACAACAGTGATGACAACTTTCTAACCATAGACGTCATTGACCTATACACCTCTATACCGCATCAAGAAGCGGTTGAATGGATAGGGTTAATGTTACAGGCTTTTGGGGCGTCTAAATTGGAGGTCGACTTGGCCACTGAATTACTGGAGATAGTTTTAACCAGTAATTATTTTACATTCGATGGTGATTTCTTTTTACAGAGACGTGGGGTGGCGATGGGCTCCCCATGTGGGGCTGGAGTGGCAAACTATGTGATGGGGTATTGGGAAACCAACATTTTACGAAAGCTCCCTGGCATTATGACTCCTGTCACATTTTACACCCAATTCCTGGACGACATGTTCTTGTTGTACAGGGGTTCGGAAGCAGAAGCCACAACCTTTGTTGAAACCATCAGTACCACTACTGAGTTCTTGAAATTTACTTTTAAATTTTCTTCCATGGAGATAGATTACCTCGATGTTAAATTAACAAAGGACATTGACCAACAGACTTTTAAGTCCACTGTATATAGGAAAACCACTTACTGCAATTCTTTTCTGCACTTCACCAGCTCTCATCCTTATAAACAGAAGAGATCTATTGTGAAAGGACAGCTGGTGAGGGCAGGAAGAATGTGCAGTACATTAGTGGACTTTTCTAAGGAATGTTCTTGTTTGAGGGAGATGTTTATTAACCGAGGGTATCCAGACAAAATGGTATTAGAGCTCATAGAGGAAGTTACCTCTAAAAGAACTAGGGGCTTCTACACTCCTTTACTTTTTAAGCAAAATGTTCTGCCCTATGACGCCAGTATCAACATAGAAGACAGAATGCTTTCAACGAGTAATGTTGTGAGAGACAGGGAGTATCCTAGGGGGACAGATACTGATTTGTCCTTGAGTTTTATTACTACCTTTAGCACTAACTCTAAGGGTATCCTGGATATAGTCCGAAAGAACTGGCGCCTGATTTCTTCTAACGCTTTACTGGCAGGCAAACTAGGACTGGAACCTAGATTTATTTTCAAAAGATCTAAAAACCTTAAAGAATTATTACAAAGGGATGTACATCAGGACACATTTTATAAAAGGAGAGGGATGTCTAGATGTGGCTTCTGTAAGTTTTGTATTAATGTTCGGACAGGAGAGACATTTCAGCTAAGGGATAAAAAGTATGCTATTAGGTTTGCACTCAATTGTGAGAGCAAATCTATTATTTACATCGCCATGTGCAACTGTTGCCAGGCGTTCTACATTGGAAAAACGGATAGGCGTATCCGAGATAGAATGTATGAGCACCTATATGCAATCAGGACTAGTAAAGATGATAATGCACTGGCTAAGCATATTGCCCTGTACCCAGGCCATAGCTTCCACTTCATGGCCATTGACCACGTTCCCTTAAAGACTAGGGGTGGTCCTTTCTCTTTAATTTTGGAAAATTGTGAACTGGAATGGCAGTTGCGTTTAGACGCTTTTAGCTATCCTGGGCTAAATAGCAACTGCAACATTGCCCCTGTACTTAAATTGAAAAGTTACTTTAGGTAACTTTTAGGCTTTTTGTTTAAGCCATTTTTTATCTTGTTCTTATTATGGGTAGGTAACTAGTATTGTTACTTAATGTAAACATACAGCCGTGTTTTGGTCAATATATGTATTATGGACCAGAGGGATCAATTAGGCTGACTTACTTAATAGAAGGGTTTTACATCCTATTAACCCTATAGCTAAGTATATATTTTTCATTTTTTAGGAACCTACACTTTAGTGCAGTATGTTTATAGATGTATGTACTTTTTGAAGCAGGGTGGTTCCTTTCCTTTTAGTGGTGCTTTTATAATGTACACAATATACTTGCATTACGTCTGCATTTTTGTATATATATATACATATTTACATTTTTTGTATATATTACATTCTTTATATACTGGTTTACATTTCTGTATATACATTTGCAAAGTGGTGGAGTCCTTACCCGCTTGGTATATAGGTTATTTTATTTTATTTTATTTCATTGATGTCTGTATATGGCATTTAAATATTTTTGTATTTTTAAATACAGCTGTCGTTTGCAGGAAACAGGAAGATGTCACTTCCTGGTTTAATTGTTTTAAATGGAGTGTTTGATGTTTAGAATTGTGAATCTCTGAAGAAGCCACGGTGTTCCGTGGCGAAAACGCTCTGTTGGTTTGTTCTAATAAAAGCGTTTAGGATTTTTATGTGACTGGGTGGCGTGATTTCTGCAAACAAGGTTCCTCTTTTTGTTGCGTACTTGGTTTGGTTTTGCATCTTCTTATACATCCCATTAATGACAAATCAACCCAAAGCGCCCTGCACAGCAGCATGTTAGTAAGATATACATCCCATTAATGACAAATTCGCCCAAAGCACACTGCACAGCAGCATGTTAGTAAGATATACATCCCATTAATGACAAATCAACCCAAAGCGCCCTGCCCAGCAGCATGTTAGTAAGATATACATCCCATTAATGACAAATTCGCCCAAAGCACACTGCACAGCAGCATGTTAGTAAGATATACATCCCATTAATGACAAATCAACCCAAAGCGCCCTGCACAGCAGCATGTTAGTAAGATATACATCCCATTAATGACAAATTCGCCCAAAGCACACTGAACATCAGCACGTTAGTAAGATATACATCTCACTAATGACAACAGAACCTCCTGGTGAATGCTCACTGAACTGTTAGCATCAATGTCTTGCACCATATCTGATTATTTTGACATTCACTGCAACATGCAAAGGATTAAAACCCATTGTTGACATGCTCAGTTCATAGATAATAGCAGAGGCCTAGCTTAAAATGTCCACTCAATTATACGTGGCACCAGAACCTGCTGCTGGCAATTCCAAATGCACTGTGTATATCAGTAGACCCTTTTGCTGACACTCGCACTGCATTATGCATATCAGAAAACCCTAAGGCTGAAGATCACACTACACTACATATTAGTAGACCCTTCTGCTGACACCCACACTGCACTACACATATCAGTGGACCACTCTGCTTGCAATCACACTGCACTGCACATATCAGAGGACCCCTCTGCTGAGGCTCACATAACACTGTGTGTATCAGTGGACCCATCTGCTGACATCCAGACTGCACTGCGTGTATCAGAAGAACCTTCTGCTGACACTCACACTGCATTGTGATTAATAGTAGAACTTTCTGCTGACACCTTACATTATTTATATCAGTAGACCCTTCTGCTCACACTCACACTGCACAGTTTATATCAGTAGAACTCTCTGCTGACACTCACACTGCACTGTGGGTTTCAGCAGACCCTTCTGCTGACACTTGTACTGCACTACATCAATCAGTGAGCCCTTCTGCTGAAACTCACACTGTGCTGTTTATATCAGTAGACCAATCTGCTGGCACTCACACTGCACTGCACATGTCAGTGAACATTTCTGCTGACACTCCCACTGCACTGTGCATATTGGTCAACACTTCAACTGACAGTCACACTGCACTGTTTATATCAGTGGACCATTCTGATTACTCTCATACTGCACTGCATATATCAGTGGACACTTCTCCTGACACTCACACTGCACTGCACATATCAGTGGACTTTTCTGCTGACACTCCCACTGCACTGTGTGCATCACTGGACCCTTCTGCTAACACTCACACTGCACTGTGTGTGCCAGTGAATCCTTCTGCTGATACTCACACAGCACTGTGTGTATCAGTGGACCCTTCTGCTGACACTCACGCTGCACTGTGTGTATCAGTGGACCCTTCTGCTTTCACTCACTCTGCACTGCACATATCAGTGGACCTTTCTGCTGACACTCACACTGGACTGCAAATATCAGTGGACTCTTCTGCTGATACTCTGAATGCACTATGTGTATCAGTGGACCCTTCTGCTGACACTCACACTGCACTGTTTATATCAATAGATCCCTGTGTTGACACTCAGAATCCACTGCATGTATCAGTGGACCCCTCTGCTAACACTCACACTGCACTGTTTATATCAGAAGGCCCATCTGCTGACACTCACACTGACCTGCACATACCAGTGGATTTTTCTGTAACACTCCCACTGCACAGTGTGTATCAGTGGACCATTGCACTGACAGTCACAATGCACTGTTTATATCAGTGGACAGTTCTGCTGACATTCACACTGCACTACACATAATAGACTTTTCTTCTGACACTCACCCTATACTGTGTGCATCAGTGGTCCCTTCTGCTGACAGTCATACTGCACTGTACTTATTAGTGGACCCTCCTGCTTATACTCACACTGCACTGTTTATATCAGTGGATATTCTGATTACTCTCACACTGCAATGCATTTATCAGGGAACCCTTCTACTGGCACTCACACTACACTGCACATATCAGTGGACTTTTCTGCTGACATTTCCACTGCACTGTGTGTATCAATGGACCCTTCTACCAACACTCACACTGCACTGTTTATATCAGTGGACCATTCTGATTACTCTCATACAACACTGCATATATCAGTGGACACTTCTCCTGACACTCACACTGCACTGCACATATCAATGGACTTTTCTGCTGATACTCCCACTGCACTGTGTGCATCACTGGACTCTTCTGCTAACACTCACACTGCACTGTGTGTGCCAGTGAACTCTTCTGCTGATACTCACACAGCACTGTGTGTATCAGTGGACCCTTCTGCTGACACTCATGCTGCACTGCATGTATCAGTGGACCCTTCTGCTTTCACTCACTCTGCACTGCACATATCAGTGGACCTTTCTGCTGACACTCACACTGCTCTGAAAACATCAGTGGACTCTTTTGCTGATACTCTGAATGCATTGTGTGTATCAGTGGACCCTTCTGCTGACACTCACACTGCACTGTTTATATCAATAGATCCCTGTGTTGACACTCAGAATGCACTGCATGTATCAGTGGACCCCTCTGCTAACACTCACACTGCACTGTTTATATCAGAAGACCCATCTGCTGACACACTGACCTGCGCATACCAGTGGATTTTTCTGTAACACTCCCACTGCACAGTGTGTATCAGTGAACCATTGCACTGACAGTCACACTGCACTATTTATATCAGTGGACAGTTCTGCTGACATTCACACTGCACTACACATAGTAGACATTTCTTCTGACACTCACCCTGTACTGTGTGTATCAGTGGTTCCCTTCTGCTGACAGTCATACTGCACTGTACTTATTAGTGGACCCTCCTGCTTACACCCACACTGCGCTGTTTATATCAGCAGATGTTCTGATCACTCTCACACTGCAATGCATTTATCATGGTACCCTTCTATTGACACTCACACTACACTGCACATATCAGTGGACTTTTCTGCTGACACTTCCACTGCACTATGTGTATCAATGGAGCCTTCTACCAACACTCACACTGCACTGTTTATATCAGAGGACCATTCTGAATACCCTCACACTGCACTGCATGTATCAGTGGACACTTTTCCTGACACTCACACTGCACTGCACATATCAGTGACCCCTTCTACTGATACTCATGCTGCACTGCAGGTATCAGTGGATCATTCTGCTTTCACTCACTCTACATGACACATATCAGTGGATCTTTCTGCTGACACTCGCACTGGACTGCAAATATCAGTGGACTCTTCTGTTGATACACAGAATGTACTGTATGTATCAGTGGACCCTTCGGTTGGCACCCATGTTGCACTGTGTGTATAAGTAGAGCTTTCTGCTGACAATCACACTGCACTGTTTATATCAATGGATCCCTCTGCTGACACTCAGAATGCACTGTGTGAATCAGTGAACCCTTCTGTTGACACTCATGTTGCACTGTGTGTATCAGTAGATCCTTCTGCTGACACTCACACTGTACTGTTTATATCAGTAGACCCTGCTGCTGGCACTCACACTGCACTGTTTATATCAGTAGAACCATTTGCTGATAGTCACACTGCACTGCACATATCAGTCAATGCTTTTGCTGACACTCAGACTTCACTGTTTGTATTAGAAGACCCTTCTGCTGGCACTCATACTGCAATGCATATATCTGTGGACCCATCTGCTGACACCCACATGCACTGAATGTATCTGTGGACCTTTTTGCCGACATACATGCTGCATTGTGTGTATCAGGAGACCCTTCCACTGACACTCACACTGCACTGTGTGTAAGAGAAGACCCTTCTGCTGACATTCATACTACACTGCATTTATCAGTGGACCCTCCTGCTGGGACTCACACTGTACTATTTATATCAGTAAAACCATCTGTTGACACTTGCACTGCACGTATCAGTGAAGTATTCAACTGACAATCACACTGCACTGGGTGTATCAGTAGACATTTCTGTAACACTCCCACTGCACTGTGTGTATCAGTGGGCCCTTATACTGACAGTCACACTGTACTGTTTATATCAGAGGATACTACTGCTGGCACTGACACTTCACTGCACATAGTGGACTTTTCTGCTGACACACTGTACAGTGTGTATTACTGGACCCTTTTGCTGACACTCACACTCTACTGTGTGTATCAGTAGACCCTTATGCTGACACTCATACTGCACTGTTTATATCAGTGGATGCTTCTGATTACTCTCACACTGTAATGCATTTATCAGTGAACCCTTCTGCTGATACTCATGTTACACTACATGTATCAGTGGACTTTTCTGCTGACACTCCCACTGCACTGTGTGTATCAGTGGACCCTCCAACTGACACTCACACTGCATTGTTTATACCAGAGGGCCATTCTGATTACTCTCACACTGCACTGCATATATCACTGGACATTTCTCCTGACACTCACACTGCACATATGAGTGGACCTTTCTACTGACACTCACACTGCACTGCAAATATCAGTGGACTCGTCTGCTGATACTCAGAATGCACTGCGTGTATCAGTGGACCCTTTTTTGGCACCCATATTGCACTCTGTGTATAAGTAGACTCTTCTGTTGACACTCACACTGCACTGTTTATATAAATATATCCCTGTAATGACACTCAGAATGCACTGCATGTATCAGTGGACCACTCTGCTGACACTTGCACTGCACTGTTTATATCAGTAGACCCATCTGCTGACACTCACACTGAACTGCATGTATCAGTAGATTTTTCTGTAACACTCCCACTGCACAGAGTGTATCAGTGGACCTTTGCACTGACAGTCACAATGCACTGTTTATATCACTGGACAGTTCTGCTGACGCTCACACTGCACTGCACATAGTGGACCTTTCTGCTGACAGTCACCCTGTACTGAGTGTATCAGTGAACTCTTTTTGAGACACTCACACTCATCTGTGTGTATCAGTGGACCCTTCTGCTGAAAGTCACACTGCACTACACTTACCAATGGACCCTCCTGCTTACATTCACACTGCACTGTTTGTATCAGTGGATGTTTTGATTACTCTCACATGGCAATGCATTTATCAGTAATCCGCTTGCTGATACTCACACTACACTGCTCATATCAGTGGACTTTTCTGCTGACACTCCCACTGTACTGTGTGTATCAGTGGACCCATGTACTGACACTCACACTGCACTGTTTATATCAGAGGACTATTCTGATTACTCTCACACTGTACTGCATGCATCAGTGAACATTTCTCCTGACACTCACATTGCACTGCACATATCAGTGGACTTTTCTGCTGACATTTCCACTTCTCTGTGTGCATAACTGGACCCTTCTGCTAACATCACACTGCTCTGTGTGTGTCAGTGAACACTTCTGCTGATACTCACACTGAACTGTGTGTATCAGTAGACCTTCTGCTGACACTCATGCTGCACTGCATGTATCAGTGGACCCTTCTGCTTTCACTCACTCTACACTGCATGTATCAGTTGACTTTTCTGCTGACACTCACACTGCACTGCAAATATCAGCAAACTCTTCTGCCAATACCCAGAATGCATGGTTTGTATCAGTGGACTCTTCTGTTGACACTCATGTTGCACTGTGTGTATCAGTAGATGCTTCTGCTGACACACACTGCACTATTTATATTAATAGACCCCTCTGATGACACTCACACTGCAATGCATGTATCATTGGACCCTCCTGCTGGTACTCACACTGCTCTGTTTATATCAGTAGAACCATCTGCTGATACTCACACTGCACTGTACGTATCAGTGAACCCTTCTGCTGACACTCACACTGTACTGCATGTATCAGTGGACATTTCTGCTGACACTCCTACTGCACTGCGTGTATAAGTGGACACTTGTACTGTCAGTCACAATGCACTGTCTATATCAGTGGACACTTCTGCTGACACTCACACTGCACTGCACTGCACTTAGTGGACTTTTCAGCTGACACTCGCATTGTACTATGTGTATCACTGTACCCTATTGCTGACACTCACACTGGACTGTGTGCATCAGTAGACCCATTTGCTGACACTCACACTCCACTGTGTGTATCAGAGGACCCTTCCGCTGACAGTCACACTGGATTGCATTTATCAGTGGACCATTCAGCTGTCACTTACACTGCACTGTGTGTATCAGAGGAACCTCTTGCTGATACTCACACTGCACTGTTTATATCAGTGATTGCTTCTGATTATTCTCACACTGCAATGCATTTATCAGTGAACCCTTCTGCTGTTACACTGCATGTATCAGTGGACGTTTCTGCTGACACTCCACCTGCATTGTGTGTATCAGTGGACCCTTCTACTGACACTCACACTGCACTGTTTATATCAGTGGACAGTTCTGATTATTCTCACACTGCACAGCATGTATCACTGGGCATTTCTCCTGACACTCAAACTGCACTGCACATATCAGTGGACTTGTTTGCTGACATTCCCACTATACTGTGTTTATCACTAGACCCTTCTGCTAACATCATGCTGCAATGTGTGTGTCAGTGAACCCTTCTGCTGATAATCACACTGCATTGTGTGTATCAGTGGACCTTCTGATAACACTCATGCTGCACTGCATGTATCAGTGGACACTTCTGCTTTCACTCACTCTGCACTGCACATAACCGTGGACTTTTCTACTGACACTCACACTGCATGGAAAATAACAGTGGACTCTTCTGCTGATACTCAGAATGCACTGCGTGTATCAGTGGACCCTTCTTTTGGCACCCATGTTGCACTCTGTGTATAAGTAGACCCTTCTGCTGACACTCACACTGCACTGTTTATATAAATATATCCCTGTGCTGACACTCAGAATACACTGCATGTATCAGTGGACCCCTCTGCTGACACTCACACTGCACTGACTATATCAGTAGACCCATCTGCTGACACTCACACTGAACTGCATGTATCAGTGGATTTTTCTGTAATAATCCCACTGCACACAGTATATCAGTGGATCCTTGCACTGATAGTCACACTTCACTGTTTATATCAGTGGACAGTTCTGCTGACACTCACACTGCACTGCACATAGTGGACTTTTCTGCTGACAGCCACCCTGTACTGAATGTATCAGTGGACCCTTTTGCTGACCATCACACTCATCTGTGTGTATCAGTGGTCCCTTCTGCTGACAGTCACACTGCACTGCACTTTTCAGTGAACCCTTTTGCTTACACTCACACTGCATTGTTTATATCAGAGGATGTTTCTGATTACTCTCACACTGAAATGCAATTATCAGTGAACCCTCCTGCTGATGCTCACACTACACTGCACATATCAGTGGTCTTTTCTGCTGACTCTCCCACTGCACTGTGTGTATTAGTGGACCCTTCTACTGACACTCACACTGCACTGTTTATATCAGTGGACATTTCTCCTGACACACACTGCACTGCACATATCAGTGGACTTTTCTGCTGAGACTCCCTCGTCACTGTTTTTATCACTGGACCCTTCTGCTAATACTCACACTGCACTGTGTGTGTCAGTGAACCCTTCTGCTGATACTCACAATGCACTGTGTGTATCAGTGGACCTTCTGCTGACACTCACTCTGCTCTGCATGTATCAGTGGACCCTTCTGCTTTCACTCAGTCTGCACTGCACATATCAGTTGACGTTTCTGCGGACACACACACTTCATTGCAAATATTATCAGAGTCTTCTGCTGATACCCAGAATGCATGGTGTACATCAGTGGACCCTTCTGTTGACACCCATTTGGCATTGTGTGTATAAGAAGACCTTCCTTCTAACAATTGTACTGCACTGTTTATATCAGTAGATCCATCTGCTGACACTCACACTGCACTGCATGTATCAGTGGACCCTTCAGCTGGCACTCACACTGCACTGTTTATATCAGTAGAACCATCTGCTGGCCCTCACACTGCACTGCACGTATCAGTGAATCCTTCTGCTGACACTCACACTGCACTGTGTGTGTATCAGTGGAGCCTTCTGCTGACTCTCACACTACACTGCATGCATCAGTGGATATTTCTGCTGACAATCCCACTGCACTGTGTGTATAGGTGGACCCTTGCACTGACAGTCACACTGCACTGTTTATATCAGTGGATACTTCTACTGACACTCACACTACAATGCATATAGTAGACTTTTCTGCTGACACTCACACTGTACTGTGTATATCACCGGACCTTTCTGCTGACTCTCACACTGGACTGAGTGTATTGGTGCACCCATTTGCTGACACACACACTCCACTGTGTGTATCAGTGGTCCTTCCTTCTGACACACACAATGCACTGTTTATATCAGCAGATGCTTCTGATTATTCTCGCATTGCATTTCATGTATCAGTAAACTCTGTAATTGACAATCAAGCTACACTACACATATCAGTGGACTTTTCTCCTGAGACTTACACTGTACTGTGTGTATCACTTGACCATTCCTCTAACACTCACACTGCAAAGTGTGTGTTAATGAACCCTTTTGCTAATAGTCACACTTCACTGTTTATATCAGTGGACCCTTCTGTTGACACTGGCACTGCACTGCATGTATCAGTGGACCCTACTGCTTTCCCTAACTGTGCACTGCACATATCAGTGGACCTTTCTGCTGACACTCACACTGCACTACACATATCAGTGGAGTCTTCTGCTAATACTCAAAATGCAAAGTGTGTAACAGTGTACCCTTCTGTTGACACTCACATTGCACTTTGTGTATAGGTAGACCATTCTGCTGACACTCACACTGCACTGTTTATATCAGTAGATCCCTCTGCCAACACTCAGAATGCACTGTTTGTATCAGTGGACTCTTTTGTTGACTCTGATGTTACACTATGTGTATCAGTAGACGCTAATGCTGACACTTACACTACAATGCACATATTAGTGGACATTTCTGCTGACACTCAAACTGCATTGTTTGCATCTGAAGAGCCTTCTGATGACACTCACACTGCATTGTGCATATCAGTAGACTTTGCTCCTGACACTCACACTATACTACTTATATCAGTAAACCCTACTGCTGACACGTACACTACACTGCATGTATCTGTGGACCCTTCTGCTGACACTCATGCTGTACTTGTATATCTGTACACACTTTTGCTGACATTCACACTGCACTGTTTATATCAGTAAACCCCATCTGCTGACACTCATGCTGCACTGTGTGTATCAGAAGACCCTTCTGCTGACACTCATACTGCACTGCATGTATCAGTGGGCCCTTCTGTTTACACTTACACTGCAATGTTTATATCAGTAGACCCATCTGCTAACACACACTGCACTGCATGTATCAGTGGACATTTTGCTGACAGTCCCACTGCACTGTGTGTATCACTGGACCCATCTGCTAACACTCACACTGCACTGTGTGTATCACTGAACCCTTGTGCTGATAATCATATTGCTGTGTGTGTATCAGCAGACCATTCTGCTGACACTCACACTGTAATGTTTATATCAGTAGATCCCTCTGCTGAAACTCAGAATGCACTGTGTATATCAGTGGACTCTTCTCTTGACACTCATGTTATACTATGTGAATCAGTTGACCCTTCTGCTGGCACTCACACTGCACTGCATGTATCTGTGGAACCTTCTGCTGACACTCATGCTGGAATATTTATATCAGTAGACCCATCTGCTAACATGCACACTGCACTACACATATCAGTGGACTTTTTTGCTGACACTCCCACTGCACTGTGAGTATCACTGGACCTGTCTGCTAACACTCAGACTGCACTGTGTGTGACAGTGACCACTTATGCTGATAATCAAACTGCAGTGTGGGTATCAGTGGACCCTTCTGCTGACACTCACACTACACTGCCTGTATCAGTGGTCCCTTCTGCTTTCACTCACTCTGCACTGCACATATCAGTAGACCTTTCTGCAGACACTCAGACTGCACTGTTTATATCAGTAGATCTCTCTCCTGACACTCAGAATGCACTGTGTGTATCAGTAGACCCTTTTGCTTATACTCACTCTGGACTACACATATTAGTGGACCCTTCTGCTAACACTCACACTGTGCTGTTTATATCAGTAGACCCTTTTGCTTATAGTCATACTGCACTGCACATATCAGTCAACCCTTGTGCTGAGACTTACACTACACTGTGTGTATCAGTGTACAATTTTGCTGACACTCACACTGCTTTGTGTGTCAGTGAACCCTTCCACTGACATTCAAACTACACTGCATGCATCAGTGGACTTTTCTGCTGACACTCACATTGTCTTGTGTGTATCAGTGGACCTTTCTGCTGACACTCACACTCCACTGTGTGTATTATCAGACTGTTCTGCTGATGTACAGTCTTCAGTGTGGGTATCAGTGGACCCTTCTGCTGGCACGGCATACTGCAATGTGTGTTTCAGAAGACCCATCTGCTGACACTCACACTGCACTGTGTGTATCAATGGACCCTTTTGCTGGCACTCACACTGGACTATGTGTATCAGTAGACCCTTGTGATTACTTGCAAACTGCACTGCATATATCAGGGAACTCTTCAACTGACAATCACACTTCATTGTGCATATCAGTGGACTTTTCTGCTGATGCTCACACTGCACTGTTTAATCAGTAGACCCATCTGCTGACACTCACACTGCACTGTACATATCAGTGAACCCTTCTGTTGACACTCATACTGCACTGCATGTATCAGTAGACCCTTCTGCTTTCACTCACTCTGCACTGCACATATCAGTGGATCTTTCTGCTGACACTCACACTGCACTGCAAATATCAGTGGACTCTTTAGCTGATACTCAGAATGCATGGCATGTATCAGTGGACCCTTCTGTTGACACCCACTTTACACTATGTGTATAGGTAGACCCTTCTGCTGACACTTACACTGCACTATTTATATCACGAGATCTCTCTGCTGATACTCAGAATGCCCTATGTGTATAAGTGGACACATCTGTTGACACACAAACTGCACTGTGTGTCAATGGATCCTTCTGTTGAGACACACACTGCACTGTTTGTTTCTGAATACCTTTCTGCTGACACTCACACTGCATTGTGCATATCAGTAGACCTTTCTGCTGACACTCATGCTACACAATGTGTATCAGTAGAAGTGTCTGCTGACACTCACACTATGCTGCATGTATCTGTGCGTCCTTCTGCTGATACTAATGCTGCACTGTCTGTATCAGTAGACTCTTCCGCTGACACAGATGCTGCAGTTTTTATATCAGTAGACCCTACTGCTGACACTCACACTGCAGTGTGTGTAGCATAAGACCATACTGCTGACACTAATACTGCATTGCGTGCATCAGTGGACCCTTCTGCTGACACTCCCACTGTACTGTTTATATCAGTAGATACGTCTGCTGACACTCCCACTACACTGCACATATCACTGAACCCTGCTGCTGACACTCACACTGCACTGCATGTAGCAGTGGACTTTTCTGCTGACATTCCCATGCACTGTGTGTATCAGCAGTCCCTTCTATTGACAGTCACACTGCACTGTTTATATCAGTGGACACTTCAGCTGACACTCACACTGAACTGCACATAGTGGACCCTTCTGCTGACCCTCACACTACACGGCATGTATCAATTGACCTTTCTGCTGACACTCACACTGTACTGCAAATATTAGTAGACTCTTCTGCTGATACCCAGAATGCACTGTATGCATCAGTGGACCCATCTGTTGGCACCCATGTTGCACTGTGTGTATAAGTAGACCTTTCTGCTAACAATCACACTGCACAGTTTATATTAGTGTATCCTCTGCTGACACTCAGAATGCACTGTGTGTATCAGTGGACCCTTCTGCTGACACTCATGTTGCACTGTGTGTATCAGTAGATGCTTCTGCTGACACTCACACTGCACTATTTATATCAGTAGACCCTTATGCTTACACTCACAGTGCACTGCATGTATTAGTGGACCCTCCTGCTAGCACTCACACTGTACTGTTTATATCAGTTGAACCATATGGCAATACTTGCACTGCACTACACATATCAGTCAACACTTCTGCTGACACTCAGACTGCACTGTTTGTATTAGAAGACCATTCTGTTGGCACTCATACTACACTGCATATATCTGTGGACCCATCTGATGACAGTTACATGCATTGCATGTAACTGTGGACCTTTTTGCTGACATGCATACTGCATTGTGTGTATCAGTAGACCCTTCTGCTGACACTCACACTGCACTGTTTAAATCAGTAGATTCCTCTGCTGACATTCAAAATGCACTGTGTGCATCAGTGGACACTTCTGTTGACACTCATGTTATACTATGTGTATCAGTATACCCTTCTGCTGACACTCACACTGCACTGCACATATTAGTGCACATATTTGCTGACACACAGACTGCACTGTTTGCATCAGAACATTGTTCTGATGACACTCACAATGCATTGTGCATACCAGTAGACCTTGTTGCTGATACTTGCACTACTTATATCAGTAGATCCTTCTGCTGACACTCACACTGCACTGCATGTATCTGTGGACCCTTCTGCTGACACTCATGCTGCACTTATGTATCCGTAGACCCTTCTACTGACACACACACTGCACTGTTTATATCAGTAAACCCCATCTACTGACACAGATGCTGCACTGTGTGTTTATCAGAAAACCCTTCTGCTGATACTCATACTGCACTGCATGTATTAGTGGACCTTTCTGCTGACACTCACACTGCCATGTTTATATCAGTAGACCCATCTGCTATTATGCGCACTGCACTGCATACATCAGTGGACATTTTTGCTGACACTCTCACTAAACTGTGTGTATCACTGTATTCATCTGCTAACACTCACACTGTACTGTGTGTCAGTGACCCTTTGTGCTAATAATTGCACTGCTGTGTGGGTAGCAGTGGACCCTTCTGCTGACATTCACACTACACTGCCTGTATCAGTGGACCCTTCTGCTTTCACTAACTCTGCACTGCACATATCAGTAGACTTTTCTGCTGACACTCACACTGCGCTGTTTATATCAGTAGATCCCTCTCCTGACACTTAGAAAGCACGGTGTGTATCATCGGACCCTTCTGTTGACACTCAGGTTGCACTGCGTGTATCAGTAGGCCCTTTTGCTTACACTCACACTGCACTACACATATTAGTGGATCCTTCTGCTGACACTCACACTGTGCTGTTTATATCAGTAGTCCCTTTTGCTGATACTCACATTACACTGCTCATATCAGTCGACCCTTCTGCTGAGGCTTACACTGCACTGTGTGTATCAGTGCACCATTTTGCTGACACTCACACTGCCTTGTGTTTCAGTGAACCCTTCTACTGACATTCAAACTACACTGCATGCATCAGTGGATTTTCTGCTGACACTACTATTGCATTGTGTGTATCAGGGGACCTTTCTGCTGACACTCACAGTGCACTGTGTATATCATCAGGCCCTTCTGCTGACACACAGTCTTCACTGTGGGCATCAGTGGACCCTTCTGCTAACACTGCACATTGCACTGTGTGTTTCAGAAGATCCATCTGCTGACACTCATACTACACTGTGTGTATCACTGGACCCTTTTGCTAACACTCACACTGTACTGTGTGTGTCAGTGGACCATTTTGTTGACACTTACACTGGACCATGTGTATCAGTGCACCCCTCTTATTACTCTCAAACTGCACTGCATATATCAGGGGACTCTTCAATTGACACTCACACTTCACTGCACATACCAGTGAACTCTTCTGCTGATACTCACACTGTACTGTTTAATCAGTAGACCCATCTGCTGACACTCACACTGCACTGTACATATTAGTGAATCATTATGCTGACACTCATACTGCACTGCATGTATCAGTAGACCCTTCTGCTTTCACTCACTCTGCACTGCACATATCAGTGGATCTTTCTGCTGACACTCACACTGCACTGCAAATATCAGTGGACTCTTTAGCTGATACTCAGAATGCATGGCGTGTATCAGTGGACCCTTCTGTTGACACCCACTTTACACTATGTGTATAGGTAGACCCTTCTGCTGACACTTACACTGCACTATTTATATCACGAGATCTCTCTGCTGATACTCAGAATGCCCTATGTGTATAAGTGGACACATCTGTTGACACACAAACTGCACTGTGTGTCAATGGATCCTTCTGTTGAGACACACACTGCACTGTTTGTTTCTGAATACCTTTCTGCTGACACTCACACTGCATTGTGCATATCAGTAGACCTTTCTGCTGACACTCATGCTACACAATGTGTATCAGTAGAAGTGTCTGCTGACACTCACACTATGCTGCATGTATCTGTGCGTCCTTCTGCTGATACTAATGCTGCACTGTCTGTATCAGTAGACTCTTCCGCTGACACAGATGCTGCAGTTTTTATATCAGTAGACCCTACTGCTGACACTCACACTGCAGTGTGTGTAGCATAAGACCATACTGCTGACACTAATACTGCATTGCGTGCATCAGTGGACCCTTCTGCTGACACTCCCACTGTACTGTTTATATCAGTAGATACGTCTGCTGACACTCCCACTACACTGCACATATCACTGAACCCTGCTGCTGACACTCACACTGCACTGCATGTAGCAGTGGACTTTTCTGCTGACATTCCCATGCACTGTGTGTATCAGCAGTCCCTTCTATTGACAGTCACACTGCACTGTTTATATCAGTGGACACTTCAGCTGACACTCATACTGAACTGCACATAGTGGACCCTTCTGCTGACCCTCACACTACACGGCATGTATCAATTGACCTTTCTGCTGACACTCACACTGTACTGCAAATATTAGTAGACTCTTCTGCTGATACCCAGAATACACTGTATGCATCAGTGGACCCATCTGTTGGCACCCATGTTGCACTGTGTGTATAAGTAGACCTTTCTGCTAACAATCACACTGCACAGTTTATATTAGTGTATCCTCTGCTGACACTCAGAATGCACTGTGTGTATCAGTGGACCCTTCTGCTGACACTCATGTTGCGCTGTGTGTATCAGTAGATGCTTCTGCTGACACTCACACTGCACTATTTATATCAGTAGACCCTTATGCTTACACTCACAGTGCACTGCATGTATTAGTGGACCCTCCTGCTAGCACTCACACTGTACTGTTTATATCAGTTGAACCATATGGCAATACTTGCACTGCACTACACATATCAGTCAACACTTCTGCTGACACTCAGACTGCACTGTTTGTATTAGAAGACCATTCTGTTGGCACTCATACTACACTGCATATATCTGTGGACCCATCTGATGACAGTTACATGCATTGCATGTAACTGTGGACCTTGCTGACATGCATACTGCATTGTGTGTATCAGTAGACCCTTCTGCTGACACTCACACTGCACTGTTTAAATCAGTAGATTCCTCTGCTGACATTCAAAATGCACTGTGTGCATCAGTGGACACTTCTGTTGACACTCATGTTATACTATGTGTATCAGTATACCCTTCTGCTGACACTCACACTGCACTGCACATATTAGTGCACATATTTGCTGACACACAGACTGCACTGTTTGCATCAGAACATTGTTCTGATGACACTCACAATGCATTGTGCATACCAGTAGACCTTGTTGCTGATACTTGCACTACTTATATCAGTAGATCCTTCTGCTGACACTCACACTGCACTGCATGTATCTGTGGACCCTTCTGCTGACACTCATGCTGCACTTATGTATCCGTAGACCCTTCTACTGACACACACACTGCACTGTTTATATCAGTAAACCCCATCTACTGACACAGATGCTGCACTGTGTGTTTATCAGAAAACCCTTCTGCTGATACTCATACTGCACTGCATGTATTAGTGGACCTTTCTGCTGACACTCACACTGCCATGTTTATATCAGTAGACCCATCTGCTATTATGCGCACTGCACTGCATACATCAGTGGACATTTTTGCTGACACTCTCACTAAACTGTGTGTATCACTGTATTCATCTGCTAACACTCACACTGTACTGTGTGTCAGTGACCCTTTGTGCTAATAATTGCACTGCTGTGTGGGTAGCAGTGGACCCTTCTGCTGACATTCACACTACACTGCCTGTATCAGTGGACCCTTCTGCTTTCACTAACTCTGCACTGCACATATCAGTAGACTTTTCTGCTGACACTCACACTGCGCTGTTTATATCAGTAGATCCCTCTCCTGACACTTAGAAAGCACGGTGTGTATCATCGGACCCTTCTGTTGACACTCAGGTTGCACTGCGTGTATCAGTAGGCCCTTTGCTTACACTCACACTGCACTACACATATTAGTGGATCCTTCTGCTGACACTCACACTGTGCTGTTTATATCAGTAGTCCCTTTTGCTGATACTCACATTACACTGCTCATATCAGTCGACCCTTCTGCTGAGGCTTACACTGCACTGTGTGTATCAGTGCACCATTTTGCTGACACTCACACTGCCTTGTGTTTCAGTGAACCCTTCTACTGACATTCAAACTACACTGCATGCATCAGTGGATTTTCTGCTGACACTACTATTGCATTGTGTGTATCAGGGGACCTTTCTGCTGACACTCACAGTGCACTGTGTATATCATCAGGCCCTTCTGCTGACACACAGTCTTCACTGTGGGCATCAGTGGACCCTTCTGCTAACACTGCACATTGCACTGTGTGTTTCAGAAGATCCATCTGCTGACACTCATACTACACTGTGTGTATCACTGGACCCTTTTGCTAACACTCACACTGTACTGTGTGTGTCAGTGGACCATTTTGTTGACACTTACACTGGACCATGTGTATCAGTGCACCCCTCTTATTACTCTCAAACTGCACTGCATATATCAGGGGACTCTTCAATTGACACTCACACTTCACTGCACATACCAGTGAACTCTTCTGCTGATACTCACACTGTACTGTTTAATCAGTAGACCCATCTGCTGACACTCACACTGCACTGTACATATTAGTGAATCATTATGCTGACACTCATACTGCACTGCATGTATCAGTAGACCCTTCCGCTTTCACTCACTCTGCATGGCACATATCAGTGGACTCTTCAGCTGATCCTCACAATGCATGGTGTGTATCAGTGCACCCTTCTGTTGACACCCACAATACACTATGTGTATAAGTAGAACTTTCTGCTGACACTTACACTGCACTATTTATATCACTAGATCCCTCTGGTGACATTCAGAATGCACTGTGTGTATAAGTGGACCCTTCTGTTGACACTCATGTTGCACTGTGTATAGCAGTAGACCCTTCTGCTGACACTCACACTGCACTACACATATTAGTGGACCCTTCTGCTGACACTGTGTTGTTTATATAAGTAAAGCCTTTTGCTGATAAGCACACTGCACTGCAAATATCAGTCAACTCTTCTGCTGATGCTTACACTGCACTTTGTGCATCAGTGCACCATTCTGCTGACACTCACACTGCACTATTTGTCAGTTGCCCCTTATGTTGACACTCAAACTACACTACACATATCATTTAATTTTTCTGCTGACACTACCATTACACTGTGTGTATCAGTGGACCTTTCTGTTGATACTCAAACTGCACTGTGTGTCATTGGACCTATCTGTTGACATACCCACTGCACTGTGTGTTTCAGAAGACCCTTCTGCTGACACTCACACTGCACTGTATGCATCAGTAGACCTTTCTGCTGCCACTCATGCTACATTACGTATATCAGTAGAACCTTCTGCTGACACTCATACTGCACTGCATGTATCTGTGGACCCTTCTACTGACACTCATGCTGCACTGTGTATATCAGTAAAGCCTTCTGCTGACACAAATGCCACACTTTTTATATCAGCAGACCCCACTGCTGACACTCTAACTGCAGTGTGTGTCAGAAGACTATTCTGCTGACTCTTATACTGCACTGCATGCATCAGTGGTCCTATCTGTTGACAATACTGCTTATATCAGTAGACCATCTGCTGACACTCACACTACACTGCACATATCAGTGAACCCTTCTGCTGACACTCACACTGCACTGCATGTAGCAGTGGACTTTTCTGCTGGCACTTCCACTGCACTGTGTGTATCAGTGGTCCCTTCTACTGATAGTCACACTGAACTGCTTATATCAGTGGACACTTCAGCTGATACTCACACTGCACTGCACATAGAGGACTTTTCTGCTGACACTCACACTGTACTGTGTGTACAACTTGATCTTTCTGCTGACTTTCACAGTTGCCTGTGTGTGTCAGTGGACCTTTTTGCTGACACTCACACTACACTGCGTGTATCAGTAGATCCTTCTGCTGAAAGTCACACTGCACTGCATGTATGAGTAAACCAATCTGCTTTCACTTACACTGCAGTGTGTGCATCAATGAACACTCTTGCTGACACCCACACTACAGTGTTTATATCAGTTGGTGTGTCTGATTACTCTCACAGTGCACTGCATGTATCAGTGGACTCTTCTGCTGAAACTCACACTGCACATATCAGTGGACTTTTCAGCTAACACTCACACTGCACTGTGTGTGTCAGTAGACCCTTCTGTGGATATTTACACTTCACTCTTCACTATGTGTATCAGTGGACCTTCTGCTGATGCTCATACTCCACTGCATATATCAGTGGACCCTTCTGGTTTCAATCACTCTGCACTGCACAAATCACTGCACCTTTCGGCTGACAATCACACAACACTGCACATATCAGTGGACTGTTCTGCTGATACTCAGAATGCACTGTGTGTATCAGTGTACCCTTTTGTTGACACTTACGCTGCACTATGTGTATTAGTAGACCCTTCTCTTGACACTTCTAATGCACTGTTTATATCAGTAAATCCTTCTGCTGTCACTCAGAATGCACAGTTTGTATCA
Organism: Protopterus annectens; assembly: GCF_019279795.1. NCBI lineage: Eukaryota > Metazoa > Chordata > Ceratodontiformes > Protopteridae > Protopterus > Protopterus annectens. Next base: position 1,900,212,958 of record NC_056743.1, read on the forward strand.
GTGAACCTTTCAGTTGACACTCATGCTCATAGGTTTATAGATTTATAGGTAGGTATTAGGCTGTCAGTCCAAAGGCCTATGTAAGCCTAGACAACAAGGTTCCCTGGCTTACATCACCCAGGAAAGCTAATTTCCTGTGACTCTGTCAAGCAGAGCCACAGAAGTGATCCCCAGGGTGTATTTCCTATTTCCCATCCACTCATCAAGATTTTTCTTGAAGAGTGCTAATGAGAAACTTTGCTTGACATAGAGGGGTAGTTTGTTCCAGAGTATAGGTAGTCTCTGGGACAGGACTCTATCCATCCAGCATGTCCTGTTTATTGAAGTGACAAGATTTAGGTCCCTAGAGCATGTAGCTCTGAGGGATTGGGAATTCATTAGGTGTAGCATGTCCAACTGCTCTGGGTTTAACATAGCTTTATATGTTAGGCAGAGATCTCCTCGGAGTAGGCAATATGCTGCAGAGTAAAGCTGGCATTTTTTGAGACAGTCAGGGTAGGGCATCTGTCTGAGGCCAGTAATCCTCTTTGTGAGGTACTTCTGTGGCCTTTCCAGCTGCTGCATATATATTGTGAGGTACATTCCAAAAGTGGCATTGTACTCTATTCCTTTATCTTCTTCCAGCGGATTACCTGTCCACTCATGATTGACAGTAGAGTTTTACAGTGTCGAGTTGCCAGCCCGGCACCCAACCTTCCACAGAAGGCTCACAAATGCACGCACTCACACCTAGGGCCAATTTAGAATGTCCAGTCCACCTACTGCATGTCTTTAGGATGTGGGAGGAAACCAGAGCACATGGAGGAAACCCACATGACCACAGAGAGGATATGCTGACTCTGCACAGAAGGCACCCCAGCCGAGGATCAATCCAGAGAACCTCTTGCTGTGAGGTGGCAATGCTAACCACTGCACCACCGTGGCCACCTGGGCATTGTGCTCTATAATGGGTCTAATGAGAGCCAAGTAGAGGGGAACAATGACCTCTTTTTTCCTGGATGAGAACTCTTTTATGATGAGGTGTGCCACAAAGAAGGATTTCCTGACTACTGTGGCGATGTGATTATCAAAGGAGAGACTACTGTCCACCTGGGTCCCAAGGTCACTTATCACACATTTGTCATTAAGTAGACTGCCATTTATGTGGTAATTCATGGGTACAGAGTTTTTACCAAAGGGGATTACAATGCACTTTTTGGCATTGAGCTTGAGGACATGCCTCTGACACCAGGCATCTGTCTCAGTGAGGCCCTTCTGTAGGATGTCTATATCATTTGGGGACTTGACTATGGCTCATAATTTGCAGTCATCTGCAAACTTCATTAGTCAGAGGGCTTCTGTCTTAGCCTGCAATTCAGAGAAGTAAATACCAAACATAAGAGTTCCCAGGACTGAACCCTGTGGTACTCTACTTGTCACTGGTTTTAAGTCAGATTTGGAGTCTGCAACCTTCACAGTGTGGATTCTGTCAGCGAGCCAGTTGGCAACCCATCTTGTGATGTAGGGATTTATACCTAGTTTAGTGAGTTTAGCTATACTACCAGAATGGGGGATGGTGTTGAAAGCCTTGGCAAGGTCAAGATAGATTATATGAACCACCTTACCCTCATCTATGGCTTTGGTGACTGCCTCAAAAAAGTCAATCAGCTTCAGAAGGCATAATCTACCTTTCACAAACCCGAACTGGGTGGGGTCCAGAGTTTGAACGTTACCGATGTCTTTTTTATGAGTTCCATGATGATACATTCCATGGCCTTGCAGATCAGGCTTGTCAGGCTAATAGGGCACAAAGCCTCATGTGAGACTATGATTGAACATGGTGCTTTAGTGGGGAGCCAGTTTGTTCTGAAGTTCATGTAAAACGCAGCCTAGGATGTTGTCCGATCCCATGGATGCTGTGTTTTTGGTTTTAGAGAGTGCAGCTTTTACCTGCAAAGATGTGATTACAGGGACTCTACATTCTTCCTGTATAGCTATGGGCCCTTTAGGGCGTGAGAGGGTGGTAAAGTTAGCACTGAATTTATCTACCAGGATGTTGGCAATATCAGTTGGTTTTGTAATTTTCATGCTGTTGTGCTGTAACAGAGCAGAGCTGGATGTTGCCACTCAGATTCTTGACATAGCTATAGAATGCTTTGTGGTTGTCCTTAGAATCAGGGGCAATTTTGTTTTTGTAGCTAGCTTTGGAGGATCTTATAAGGGATCTCAGCTTCTTACTGAGGCTGACCAGGGAGCTCCTTCAATCATGGGATTTTACTCTCTTTTGCAACAGTTTCTTCCTTCTGTTTTAGAGTTTGCTTATGGCAGGGGACCACCAGATTGGCTTTCTTTTTTGGAGGATAGTGTCTTGGTTCTGTTTGGGATAGCACAATCCATGCACTTGTGTATGTGCTTATAGAGTGCATTTTCGTACTGTATTGTCCATAATTGTCCATGTTGCAATGTGTGTATCAGTAGACCCTTCTGCTGACACGCTGTACTGTGTATATCAGATGACCCCTCTTCTTAAACTCATACTGCTCTGTATGTATCAATGGACCCTTCTGCTGACATTCACACTGCACTGTTTATATCAGTAGACCCATTTGCTGACACTCACAGTGCATTACACATATTAGTGAACCTTTCTGCTGACACTAACACTGCACTGTGTGGGTATCAGTGGACCCTTCTGCTGACACTCACACTGCACTACACGTCAGTGCACTTTTCTGCTAACACTCACACTGCACTGTGTGTGTCAGTGTGCCCTTCTGCTGATACATTGCACTGTGTGTATCATTGGACCCTTCTACTGACAGTCACACTGCACTGCTTTTGTCAGTTTGCACGTCTGTTGGCACTCACACTGCACTGCACATATCAGTGGACTTTATTGATGACACTCACCCTGCACTGTTTATATCAGTGAACCCTTCTGATTATTCTCACACTGCACTGCATGTATCCGTGGACTCTTCTGCTGACACTCACACTGCATTGCACATATCCATGGACTTTTCTGCTGACACTCTTACTGCACTGTGTGTATCACTGGACCTTTCTGCTAACACTCACACTGCACTGTTTGTGTCAGTGTGCCCTTCTGCTGATACATTGCACTGTGTGTATCAGTGGAACCCACTGCTGGCACTCGCACTGCACTGCATGTATCAGTGGACCCTTTTGCTTTCACTCATTCTGCACTGCACATATCAGTAAACCTTTCTGTTGGCACTCACACTGCACTGCAAATATACGTGGACGCTTCTGCTGATGCACTGGGTGTATCACTGGACACTTATGTTGACACTCATGTTGCACTGGGTATATCAGTAAATGCTTCTGCTGACACTCACATAGCTCTGTTTATATCAGTAGACCCATCTGAAGACACTCACACTGCACTGAATGTATCAGTGGACACTCCTGCTGGCAATCACACTGCACTGTATATATCAGAAGAACCACTCACACTGCACTGCACATATCAATGAACCATTCTGATGACACTGCATAGTGAGTGTATTAGTGGACCCTTCTGCTGACACTCACACTGCACTGCATATATCAGTGGACATTTCTGCTGACTCTCCCACTGCACTGCGTGTATAAGTGGACCATTGTACTGACAGTCACACTGCACTGTCTACATCAGCGAACACTTCTGCTGACACTCACACTGTACTATGTGTATCACTGGACCCTTCTGCTGACACTCACACTGGACTATGTCTATAAGTAGACATTTTTACTGAAACTCACACTCCACTGTGTGTATCAGTGGACCCTTCTGCTGACAGTCACACTGGAATGCATTTATCAGTGGATCTTTCTGCTGACACTCACACTGCACTGTTTATATCAGTCAATGCTTCTGATTACTCTCACACTGCAATGCATTTATCAGTGAACCCTTCCGCTGATACTCATGTTACACTGCATGTATCAGTGGACTTTTCTGCTGACACTCCACCTCCATTGTGTGTATCAGTGGACTCTTCAACTGACACTCACACTACACTGTTTATATCAGTGGACCATTCTGATTACTCTCACACTGCACTGCATGTATCACTGGGCTTTTCTCCTGACACTCACACTGCACTGCACATATCAGTGGAATTGTCTGCTGACATTCCCACTACACTGTGTTTATCACTGGACTCTTTTGCTAACATCACAAAGCAATGTGTGTGTCAGTGAACCCTTCTCCTGATACTCACACCGCATTGTGTGTATCAGTGGATCTTCTGCTGACACTCATGCTGCACTGCATGTATCAGTGGACACTTCTGCTTTCCCTCACTCTGCACTGCACATATCAGTAGACCTTTCTACTGACACTCACACTTCACGGCAAGTATCAGTGGACTCTTCTGCTGATACTCAGAATGCACTGTGTGTATCAGTGGACTCTTCTATTGGCACCCATGTTGCACTCTGTGTATAAGTAGACCCTTCTGCTGACACCCACACTGCACTGTTTATATAAATATATCCCTGTGCTGACACTCATAATGCACTACATGTATCAGTGGACCCCTCTGCTTACACTCACACTGCACTGACTATATCAGTAGACCCATCTGCTGACACTCGCATTGAACTGCATCTATCAGTGGATTTTTCTGTAACACTCCCACTGCACAAAGTGTATCAGTGGACCCTTGTACTGACAGTGACATATATCAGTCGACAGTTCTGCTGACACTCACACTGCACTGCACATAGTGGAGTTTTCTGCTGACAGTCACCCTGCACTGAGTGCATCAGTGGACCCTTTTGCTGACACTCACACTCATGTGTGTATCAGTGGACCCTTTATCTGACAGTCACACTGCACTGCACCTATCAGTGAACCCTCCTGCTTGCACTCACACTGCACTGTTTATATCACTGGATTTTTCTGATTACTCTCACACTAAAATGCATTTATCAGATAACCCTCCTGCTGATATTCACACTACACTGCACATATCAATGGACTTTTCTGTTGACACTCCCACTGCACTGTGTGTATCAGTGGACCCTACTACTGACACTCACACTGCACTGTTTATATGAGAGGACCATTCTGATTATTCTCACACTGCACTGCATGTATCAGTGGACATTTCTCCTGACACACATGCACTGCACTGCACATATCAGAAGACTTTTCTGCTGACACTCCATCTGCACTGTTTGTATCACTGAACCCTTCTGCTAACACTCACACTGCACTGTGTGTGTCAGTGAGCCCTTCTGCTGATAATCACACTGCACTGTGTGTATCAGTGGACCTTCTGCTGACACTCATTCTGCACTGCATGTATCAGTGGACCCTTCTGCTTTCCCTCACTCTGCACTGCACATATCAGTTGACATTTCTGCTGACACTCACACTGCACTGCAAATATTATCAGACTCTTCTGCCGATATCCAGAATGCATGGTGTACATCAGTGGACCCTTCTGTTGGCACCCATGTGGCATTGTGTGTATAAGAAGACCTTTCTTCTAACAATCATACTGCTCTGTTTATATCACTAGATCACTCTGCTGACACTCATACTGCACTGCATGTATCAGTGTACCCTTCTGTTGACACTCATACTGCAATGTTTATATCAGTAGATGCATCTGCTAACACACACTGCACTGCACATATCAGTGGAGTTTTGTGCTGATGCTCCCACTGCACTGTGTGTATCACTGGACCCATCTGCTAACACTCACACTGCACTGTGTGTATCAGTGAACCCTTGTGCTGATAATCATACTGCTGTGTGTGTATCAGTAGACCATTCTGCTGACACTCACACTGCAATGCTTATATCAGTAGACCCCTCTGCTGAAATTCAGAATGCACTGTGTGTATCAGTGGACTCTTCTGTTGACACTCATGTTATACTATGTGAATTAGTTGAGCCTTCCGCTTACACTCACACTGCACTGAATGTATCTGTGGACCCTTCTGCTGACACTCCTGCTGGAATGTCTATATCAGTAGACCCATCTGCTAACATGCACACTGCACTACACATATCAGTGGACTTTTTTGCTGACACTCCCTCTGCACTGTGAGTATTACTGGACCCATCTGCTAACACTCAGACTGCAATGTGTGTGTCAGTGACCCCTTGTGCTGATAATCACTCTGCTGTGTGGGTATCAGTGGACCCTTCTGCTGACACTCATACTACACTGCCTGTATCAGTGGACCCTTCTGCTTTCACTCACTCTGCCCTGCACATATCAGTAGACCTTTCTGCTGACACTCACACTGCACTGTTAATACCAGTAGATCTCTCTTCTGACACTCAAAATGCACCGTGTGTATCAGTAGACCTTCTTGCTTATACTTGCTCTGCACTACACATATTAGGGAACCCTTCTGCAGACACTCCCACTGTGCTGTTTATATCAGTAGATCCTTTTGCTTATAGTCATACTGCACTGCACATACCAGTTGACCCTTGAGATGAGAATTACACTACACTGTGTGTATCAGTGTACCATTTTGCTGACACTCACACTGCCTTGTCTGCCAGTGAACCCTTTTACTGACACTCAAATTACACTGCATGCATCAGTGGACTTTTCTGCTTACACTCACATTGCCCTGTGTGTATCAGTGGACGTTTCTGCTGACACTCACACTCCACTGTGTGTATTATCAGACCCTTCTGCTGACATACAGTCTTCAGTGTGGGTATCAGTGGACCCTTCTGCTGAGACTCACACTGCACTGTCTGTATCACTGGACCCTTTTGCTGAGACTCACACTGGACTCTGTGTATCAGCGGACCTTTCTGATTACTCGCAAACTGCACTGCATATACCAGGAAACTCTTCAACTGACAATCACACTTCATTGCGCATATCAGTGGACTCTTCTGCTGATACTCATACTGCATTGTTTAATCAGTAGACCCATTTGCTGACACACACTGCACTGTACATATCAGTGAACCCTTCTACTGACACTCATACTGCACTGCCTGTATCAGTAGACCCTTCTGCTTTCACTCACTCTGCACTGCACGTATCAGTGGATCTTTCTGCTGACACTCACACTGCACTGCAATTATCAGTGGACTCTTTAGCTGATACTCAGAATGCATGGTGTGTATCAGTGGACCCTTCTGTTGGCACCCACATTACACTATGTGTATAGGTAGACTCTTCTGCTGACACTCACACTTCTTCTTCTTCTTCTGTTTCTTTTGGCTGCTCCCATTAGGGGTTGCCACAGCAGATCAACTGTTTCCATTTCTTCCTGTCCTCTGCATCTTGCTCTGTCACACCAACCACCTGCATGTCCTCTCTCACCATATCCATAAACCTTATCTTAGGCCTCCCACTTTTCCTGTTACCTGGCAGCTTCATCCTTAGCATCTTTTTCCCAATATACTCTGCATCCCTCCTCAGCACATGTCCAAACCAATGTAATCTTGCCTCTCTGGCTTTGTCTCCAAACCTTCCAACCTGGGCTGACCCTCTGATATACTTATTCCTAATCCTGTCCATCCTCGTCACACCCAGTGCAAATCTTAACATCTTCACCTCTGCCACGTCAAGCTCTGAATCCTGCCTTTTTATCAATGTCACTGTCTTCAACCCATATAACATAGCTAGTCTCACTACCCTCTTGTAGACCTTCCCTTTCACTCTTACTGGTACACGTCTGTCACAAATCACTCCTGACACTCTTCTCCACCCACTCCATCCTGCCTGTACTCTCTTCTTGACCTCTCTTCTGCACTCACCATTACTCTGAACTGTTGATCCCAAGTACTTAAACTCATCCACCTTCGCCAACTCTACTCCCTGCATCCTCACCATTCCTCTATCCCCCCTCTCATTCACACACATATATTCTGTCTTAGCCCTGCTGACCTTCATTCCTCTTCTCTCTAGAGCATATCTCCACCTCTCCAGGGTCTCCTCCACCTGTTCCCTACTCTCAATACAGATAACAATGTCATCTGCAAACATCATAGTCCACGGGGACTCCTGTCTGATCTCGTCTGTCAACCTGTCCATCACCATTGCAAATAAGAAAGGGCTCAGAGCAGATTCTTGATGTAATCCCACCTTAAACACATCTGTCACTCTCACTGCAGACCTCACCACTGTCACGCTACCCTAGTACATATCCTGTACCACTCTTACATACTTCTCTGACACTCCCAACTTCCTCATACAATACCACAACTCCTCTCTAGGCACCCTGTCATATGCTTTCTCTAAATCCACAAAGACACAATGCAACTCCTTCTGACCTTCTCTGTACTTCTCCATCAACACTCTCAAAGCAAACATTGCATCTGTAGTGCTCTTTCCTGGCATGAAACCATACTGCTGATCACTAATCATCACCTCCCTTCTTAACCTAGCTTCCACTACTCTTTCCCATAACTTCATGCTGTGACTGATCAGTTCAACCCCTCAGTAGTTACTACAGCTCTGCAAATCACCCTTATTCTTAAAAATCAGTACCAAAACACTTTTTCTCCATTCCTCAGGCATCCTCTCACTTTTCAAGATTTCATTAAACAATCTAGTTAAAAACTCCACTGCCATTTTACCTAAACACCTCCATTCTTCCACAGGAATATCATCTGGACCAACATCCACTGCACATTATGATTCACTATCCGCACATCATCCAACCTTCTCTCCCTCTCATTCTCTTCATTCATCAACCCTTCAAAGTACTCTTTCCATCAGCTCAACAAACTCTCCTCACTTGTGAGTACATTTCCCTCATTATCCTTTATCACACTTACCTGCTGCACATCTTTACTAGCTTAGTCCCTCTGTCTAGCCAATCAGTACAGGTCCTTTTCTCCCTCCTTAGTATCCAACCTTTTATACAACTCCTCATACACCTTATCCTTAGCCTTTGCCACCTCTTTCTTTGCCATATACCTCATCGCCTTATGCACTTGTCTACTTTCTTCATCTCTTTGACAATACCACTTCTTCTTCACCAACCTCTTTCTCTGTATACTGTCCTGTACTTTTTCTTTCCACCACCAGGTCACATTGCCCTCCTTCCTCTTTCCAGATGTCACACCAAGCACCTTTCTAGCCATCTCTCTTACTAGCTCTGCTGTAGTTACCCAGCTATTCGGTAACTCTTCACTGCCACCCAGTGCCTGTCTTAACTCTTCCCTGAACATCACCTCACAATTACTCTTTTTCAATTTCCACCATTTGATCTTTGGTGCTGCTCCACACCCATCCTCCTTTTCTTGATCACCAATGTCATCCTACAAACCACCATCCTATGCTGCCTAACTACACTTTCCCCTGCCATCACTTTACAGTCTCCAGTCTCCTACACTGCACTATTTATATAACAAAATCCCTCTGCTGATACTCAGAATGCCCCGTTTGTATAACTGGATCCATCAGTTGACACTCAAACTGCACTGTGTGTCAGTAGATCCTTCTGTTGAGACACACACTGCACTGTGTGCTTCCAAATACCTTTCTGCTGACACTCACACTGCATTGTGTGTATCAGTGGACCTTTCTGCTGACACTCATACTACACAATGTATATCAGTAAAAGCATCTGGTGACACTCACACTATGCTGCATGTATCTGTGGACCCTTCTGCTGATACTAATGCTGCAGTTTTTATATCAGTAGACCCCACTGCTGACACTCACACTGCAGTGTGTGTAGCAGAAGACCATTTTGCTGACACTCATACTGCATTGCATGCATCAGTGGACCCTTCTGCTGACACTCACACTGTACTGTTTATATCAGTAGATTCTTCTGCTGACACTCCCACTACACTGCAAATATCAGTGAACCCTTCTGCTGACACTCACACTGCACTGTATGTACCAGTGGACTTTTCTGCTGACACTCCCATGCACTGTGTGTATCAGTAGACCCTTCTACTGACAGTCACACTGCACTGTTTATATCAGTGGACACTTCAGCTGGCACTCACACTGAACTGCACATAGTGGACCCTTCTGCTGACCCTCACACTGCACTGTATGTATCAGTGAATCCTTCTGCTTTCACTCACTCTGCACTGCACATATCAGTGGACTCTTCTGCTGACACTCACACAGTACTGCAAATATTAGTGGACTCTTCTGCTGATAGCCAGAATGCACTGTGGCATCAGTGGACCCTTCTGTTGGCACCCATGTTGCACTGTGCATATAAGTAGACCTTTCTGCTAACAATCGCACTGCACGGTTGATATTAGTGGAACCTCTGCTGACACTCAGAATGCACTGTGTGTATCAGTGGACCCTTCTGCTGACACTCACACTGCACTATTTATATCATGAGACCCTTCTGCTGACACTCACACTGCACTGCATGTATCAGTGACCCTCCTGCTAGCACTCACACTGTACTGTTTATATCAGTAGAACCATATGGCAATACTCGCACTGCACTACACATATCAGTCAACCCTTCTGCTGACACTCAAATTGCACTGTTTGTTTTAGAAGACCCTTCTGTTGGCACTCATACTGCACTGCATATATCTGAGGACCCATCTGATGACACCTACATGCACTGCGTGTACCTGTGGACCTTTTTGCTGACATGCATACTGCATTGTGTGTATCAGTAGACCCTTCTGCTGACACTCACACTGCACTGTTTATATCAGTAGATTCCTCTGCTGACACTCAAAATGCACTGTGTGCATCAGTGGACTCTTCTGTTGACACTCATGTTATACTATGTGTATCAGTAGACCCTTCTGCTGACACTCACACTGCACTGCACATATTAGTGGACCCTTTTGGTGACACACAGACTGCACTGTTTCCATCAGAACATTGTTCTGATGACACTCACACTGCATTGTGCATACCAGTAGACCTTGTTGCTGACACTTGCACTACACAACTTATATCAGTAGATCCTTCTGCTGACACTCACACTGCACTGCATGTATCTGTGGACCCTTCTGCTGACACTCATGCTGCACTTATGTATCCATAGACCCTTCTACTGACACACACACTGCACTGTTTATATCAGTCAACCCCATCTACTGACGTGAATGCTGCCCTGTGTGTTTATCAGAAAGCCCTTCTGCTGACACTCATACTGCACGTATCAGTGGATGTTTCTGCTGACATTCACACTGCTATGTTTATATCAGTAGACCCATCTGCTATTATGCACACTGCACTGCACTTATCAGTGGACTTTTTTGCTGACACTCTCACAAAACAGTGTGTATCACTGTACTCATCTGCTAACACTCACATTGTACTGTGTGCCAGTGACCCTGTGTGCTAATAATGACACTGCTGTGTGGGTAACAGTGGACCCTTCTGCTGACACTCACATGACACTGCCTGTATCAGTGGACCCTTCTGCTTTCACTAACTCTGCACTGCACATATCAGTAGACCTTTCTGCCGGCACTCACACTGCACTGTTTATATCAGTAGATCCCTCTCCTGACACTTAGAATGCACTGTGTGTATCACTGGACCCTTCTGTTGACACTCATGTTGCACTGCGTGTATCAGTAGACCCTTTTGCTTACACTCATACTGCACTACACATATTAGTGGACCCTTCTGCTGACACTCACACTGTGCTGTTTATATCAGTAGACCCTTTTGCTGATACTCACACTGCACTGCACATATCAGTTGACCCTTCTGCTGGGACTTACATTGCACTGTGTGTATCAGTGTACCATTTAGCTGACCCTCACACTGCCTTGTGTGTCAGTGAACCCTTCTACTGACATTCAAAGTACTCTGCATGTATCAGTGGATTTTCTGCTGACACTACTATTGCATTGTGTGTATCAGGGGACCTTTCTGCTGACACTCACAGTGCACTGTGTGTATCATCAGGTCCTTCTGCTGACACAGTCTTCATGGTGGGCTTCAGTAGATCCTTCTGCTAACACTGCAGATTGTGCTGTGTGTTTCAGAAGATCCATCTGCTCACACTCATACTGCACTGTGTGTATCACTGGACCCTTTTGCTAACACTCACACTGTACTGTGTGTGTCAGTGGACCATTTTGTTGACACTTACACTGGACCATGTGTATCAGTGCACCCCTTATTACTCTCAAACTGCACTGCATATATCAGGGGACTCTTCAACTGACACTCACACTTCACGGCACATACCAGTTGACTCTTCTGCTGACACTCACACTGCACTGTACATATCAGTGAAACATTATGCTGGCACTCACACTGCACTGCATGTATCAGTAGACCCTTCTGCTTTCACTCACTCTGCATGGCACATATCAGTGGATCTTTCTGCTGACACTCACACTGCACTGCAAATATCAGTGGACTCCATCTGATCCTCACAATGCATGGTGTGTATCAGTGCACCCTTCTGTTGACACCCACAATACACTATGTGTATAAGTAGAACTTTCTGCTGACACACTGCACTATTTATATCACTAGATCCCTCTGGTGACATTCATAATGCACTGTGTGTGTATAAGTGGACCCTTTTGTTGACACTCATGTTGCATTGTGTGTAGCAGTAGACCCTTCTGCTGACATTCACACTGCACTGCACATATCAGTCAACTCTTCTGCTGATGCTTACACTTCACTTTGTGCATCAGTGTACCATTCTGATGACACTCACACTGCACTATTTGTCAGTTGCCCCTTATGTTGACACTCAAACTACACTACACATATCATTTAATTTTTCTGCTGACACTACCATTACACTGTGTGTATCAGTGGACCTTTCTGTTGATACTCAAACTGCACTGTGTGTCACTGGACCTTTCTGTTGACATACCCACTGCACTGTGTGTTTCAGAAGACCCTTCTGCTGACACTCACACTGCATTGTGTGTATCAGTAGACCTTTCTGCTGCCACTAATGCTACACTATGTATATCAGTAGAACCTTCTGCTGACACTCACACTGCACTGCATGTATCTGTGGACCCTTCTACTGACACTCATGCTGCACTGTGTATATCACTAAAGTCTTCTGCTGACACAGATGCCACACTTTTTATATCAGTAGACCCCACTGCTGACACTCTAACTGCAGTGTGTGTCAGAAGACCATTCTGCTGACTCTCATACTGCATTGCATGCATCAGTGGACCTATCTGTAGACACTACTGCTTATATCAGTAGACCATCTGCTGACACTCACTCTACACTGCATATATCAATGAACACTTCTGCTGACACTCACACTGCACTGCATGTAGCAGTGAACTTTTCTGCTGACACGTCCACTGCACTGTGTGTATCAGTGGCCCCTTCTACTGAGAGTCACACTGAACTGCTTATATCAGTGGACACTTCAACTGATACTCACACCGCACTGCACATAGTGGACTTTTCTGCTGACACTCACACTGTACTGTGTGTAAAACTGGATCCTTCTGCTGACACTCACAGTTGCCTGTGTGTGTCATTGGACCTTTTTGCTGACACTCACACTACACTGTGTGTATCAGTAGATCCTTCTGCTGACAGTCACACTGCACTGCACGTATGAGTAAACCATTGTGCTTTCACTTACACTGCAGTGTGTGCATCCATGGACACTCCTGCTGACACCCACACTACACTATTTATATCAGTTGGTGTGTCTGATTACTCTCACACTGCACTGCATGTATCAGTGGACTCTTCTGCTGAAACTCACACTGCACTGCACATATCAGTGGACTTTTCAGCTAACACTCACACTGCACTGTGTGTGTCAGTGGACCCTTCTGCGGATATTTACACTTCACTCTTCACTATGTGTATCAGTGGACCTTCTGCTGATGCTCATACTGCACTGCATGTATCAGTGGACCCTTCTGCTTTCAATCACTCTGCACTGCACAAATCACTGCACCTTTCTGCTGACAATAACACAACACTGCACATATCAGTGGACTGTTCTGCTGATACTCAGAATGTACTGTGTGTATCAGTGTACCCTTTTGTTGACACTTGCGCTGCACTATGTGTATAAGTAGACCCTTCTCTTGACACTCGCAATGCACTGTTTATATCAGTAAATCATTCTGCTGTCACTCAGAATGCACTGTTTGTATCAATGAATCTGAGCCTAGACAACAAGGTTCCCTGGCTTGCGTCACCCAAGAAAGCTAATTTCCTGAGCCCCTGTCAAGCAGAGCCCCAGAAGTGATCCCCAGGGTGTATTTCCTATTTCCCATCCACTCATCAAGATTTTTCTTGAAGAGTGCTAATGAGAAACTTTGCCTGACATAGATGGGTAGCTTGTTCCAGAGTGTAGGTAGTCTCTGGGACAGCACTCTATCCATCCAGCATGTCCTGTTTATTGTGGTGACAAGGTTTAGGTCCCTAGAGCATGTATCTCGGAGGGATTGGGAATTCTTTAGGTGTAGCATGCCCAACTGCTCTGGGTTTAACATAGCTTTATATGTTAGGCAGAGATTTCCTCGGAGTAGGCGATACACTACAGAGTAAAGCTGGCTTTTTTTGAGACAGTCAGGGTAGGGCATCTGTTTGAGGCCAGTAATCCTCTTTGTGATGTACTTCTGTGGCCTTTCCAGCTGCTGCAGAAATCTTGTGAGGTACATTCCAAAAGGGGCATTGTACTCTATTCTTTCTTCTTCTTTCAGCTTTTTCCCAGTTAGGGGTCACCACAGCAGATTACCTGTCCACTCATGATTGGCAGTGGAGTTTTACAGTGTCGTGTTGCCAGCCCGGCACCCAACCTTCCACAGAAGGCACACACATGCACGCACTCACACCAAGGGCCAATTTAGAGTGTCCAATCCACTAACTGAATGTCTTTAGGATGTGGGAGGAAACCAGAGCACCCGGAGGAAACCCACGTGACCACAGGGAAGACATGCAGACTCCACAGAGAAGGCAACCCAGCTGAGGATCAATCTGGAGAACCTCTTGCTGTGAGGCGGCAATACTAAACACAGCACCACTGTGGCCACACGGGCATTGTACTCTATAATGTGTCTAATGAGTGCCAAGTAGAGGGGAACAATGACCTCTTTTTTCCTGGATGAGAACTCTTTTATGATGAGGTGTGCTACATAGAAGGATTTCCTGACTACTGTGGCGATGTGATTATCAAAGGAGACTACTGTCCACCTGGGTCCCAAAGTCTCTTATCACACATTTGGCGTTAACTAGACTGCCATTTATGTGATAATTCATGGGTACAGAGTTTTTTCCAAAGGGGGTGACAATGCACTTTTTGGCATTGAGCTTGAGGACATGCCTCTGACACCAGGCATCTGTCTCAGTGAGGCCCTTCTGTAGGATGTCCACATCATTTGGGGACTTGACTATGGCTCCTAATTTGCAGTCATCTGCAAACTTCATTAGCTAGAGGGCTTCTGTGTTAGCCTGCAATTCAGAGAAGTAAATACCAAACATAAAAGGTCCCAGGACTGAACCCTGTGATACTCTACTTGTCACTGGTTTGAAGTCAGATTTGGAGTCTGCAACTTTCACAGTGTGGATTCTGTCAGTGAGCCAGTGGCAATCCATTTTGTGATGTAGGGATTTATACCTAGTTTAGTGAGTTTAGCTATAATTCCAGAATGGGGGATGGTGTTGAAAGCCTTGGCGAGGTCAAGATAGGCTATATGAACCACCTTACCCTCATCTATGGCTTTGGTGACTGCCTCAAAAAAGTCAATCAGCTTCAGAAGGCATAATCTGCCTTTCACAAACCTGAACTGGGTGGGGTCCAGAATTTGAAGGTTACCAATGTCTTTTTTTATGAGTTCGATGATGATACATTCCATGGCCTTGCAGACTAGGCTCATCAGGCTAATAGGGCACAAAGCCTCATGTGAGACTATGATTGAACATGGTGCTTTAGTGGGGAGCCAGTTCATTCTGAAGTTCATGTAAAACGCAGCCTGGGATGTTGTCCGATCCCATGGATGCTGTGTTTTTGGTTTTAGAGAGTGCAGCTTTTACCTGCAAAGATGTGATAACAGGGACTCTACTTTCTTTCTGTATAGCTATGGGCTCTTTAGGGGTGAGAGGATTGTAAAGTTAGCACTGAACCTATCTTCCAGGATGTTGGCAATATCAGTTGGTTTTGTAATTTTCATGCTGTTGTGCTGTAACTCAGAGCAGAGTTGGATGTTGCCATTGAGATTCTTGACATAGCTGTGGAATGCTTGTGGTTGCCCTTAGAATCAGTGGCAATTTTGTTTTTGTAGCTAGCTTTGGAGGATCTTATAAGGGATCTCAGCTTCTTACTGAGGCTGACCAGGTAGCTCCTTCACTCATGGGATTTTACTCTCTTTTGCAACAGTTTCTTCCTTCTGTTTTAGAGTTTGCTTATGGCAGGGGCCACCGGATTGACTTCCTTTTTTTGGAGGATAGTGTCTTGGTTCTGTTTGGGATAGCACAATCCATGCACTCATGTAAGTGGTTATAGAGTGCATTTGTGTAGGATTCAGTGGTCGTAACTGTATTGTCCATCATTGTTCATGTTGCACTGTTTATATCAGTAGACCCATCTGCTGACACTCACAGTGCATTACATATATCAATTAACCTTTCTGCTGACACTAACACTGCACTGTGTGGGTATCAGTGGACCCTTCTGCTGACACTCGCACTGCACTACTCGTCAGTGTACTTTTCTGCTAACACTCACACTGCACTGTATGTGTCAGTGTGCCCTTCTGCTGATACACTGCACTGTGTGTATCATTGGACCCTTCTACTGACAGCCACACTGCACTGCTTTTGTCAGTTTGCACATCTGCTGGCACTCACACTTCATTGCACATATTAGTGGACTTTATTGATGACACTCACCCTGCACTGTTTATATCAGTGGACCCTTCTGATTACTCTCACACTGCACTGCATGTATCCGTGGACTCTTCTGCTGACACTCACACTGCACTGCATATATCCATGGACTTTTCTACTGACACTCTTACCACTCTGTGTATCACTGGACCCTTGTGCTAACACTCACACTGCACTGTGTGTGTCAGTGTGCCCTTCTGCTGATACATTGCACTTTGTGTATAAGTGGACCCCTCTGCTGACACTCGCACTGCACTACATGTATCAGTGGACCCTTTTTCTTTCACTCATTCTGCACTGCACATATCAGTAAACCTTTCTACTGACACTCACACTGCACTTCAAATATAAGTGGACGCTTCTGCTGATACTCAGAATGCACTAGGTGATCAGTTGACACTTCTGTTGACACTCATGTTGCACTGTGTGTATCAGTAAATGCTTCTGCTGACACTTACATGGCACTGTTTATATCAGTAGACCCATGTGATGACACTCTCACTGCACTGCTTGTATCAGTGAACACTCCTGCTGGTGATCACACTGCACTGTTTATATCAGTAGAACCATCTGCTGACACTCACACTGCACGGCACATATCAGCGAACCCTTCTGCTGACACTTACACTGCATAGTGCATGTATCAGTGGACCCTTCTGCTGACACTCACACTGCACTGCATATATCAGCGGACATTTCTGCTGACACTTCCACTGCACTGCCTGTATAAGTGGACCCTAGTACTGACAGTCACACTGCATTGTCTATATCAGCGAACACTTTTGCTGACATTCACACTGCACTGCACATAGTGGACTTTTCTGTTGACACTCGCACTGTACTATGTGTATCAGTGGAACCTTCTGCTGACAGTCACACTGGAATGCATTTATCAGTGGACCTTTCTGCTGACACTCACACTGCACTGTTTATATCAGTGGATGCTTCTGATTACTCTCACACTGCAATGCATTTATCAGTGAACCCTTTTGCTGATACTCATGTTATACTGCATGTATCAGTGGACGTTTCCACTGACACTCCACCTCCATTGTGTGTATCAGTGGACCCTTCAACTGACACTCAAAGAACACTGTTTATATCAGTGGAACATTCTGATTACTCTCACACTGCACTGCATGTATCACTGGGCATTTCTCCTGACACTCACACTGCACTACACATATCAGTGGACTTGTCTGCTGACATTCCCACTACACTGTGTTTATCACTGGACCCTTCTGCTAACATCACACTGCAATGTGTGTTTCAGTGAACCCTTCTGCTGATACTCATACTGCATTGTGTGTATCAGTGAACCTTCTGCTGACACTCATGCTGCACTGCATGTATCAGTGGACACTTCTGCTTTCCCTCACTCTGCACTGCACATATCAGTAGACCTTTCTACTGGCACTCACACTGCACTGCAAGTATCAGTGGACTTTTCTGCTGATACTCAGAATGCACTGTGTGTAACAGTGGATTTTCTTTTGGCACCCATGTTGCACTCTGTGTATAAGTAGACCCTTCTGCTGACACTCACACTGCACTGTTTATATAAATATATCCCTGTGCTGACACTCAGAATGCACTGCATGTATCAGTGGACCCCTCTGCTGACACTCACACTGCACTGACTATATCAGTAGACCGATCTGCTGACACTCACACTGAACTGCATGTATCAGTGGATTTTTCTGTAACTCTCCCACTGCACAGAATGTATCAGTGGACCTTTGCACTGACAGTCACACTCCACTGTTTATATCAGTGGGCAGTTCTGCTGACACTCACACTTCACTGCACATAGTGGACGTTTCTGCTGACAGTCACCCTGTACTGAGTGTATCAGTGGACCCTTTTGCTGACACTCAAACTCATAGGTTCAGAGGTTCATAGGTTCATACTAGGCTATCTGCCCTAGGGCATTTATATGCCTAGCCAGAGTGTGTTTGGCTTACGCCACCCATTTTAAATTAATTTTGCTATGCCTTTTTTTGAGGTTAGTATACTGTGCCTCTGTCTAATAGTGACACAGAAGTGATAGCTGGGGTAAACCTACGATCTCCCATCCACTCATCAAGATTCCTCTTGAAGAGAGTCAATGTGGGACTCTGCCTAACCTGGACTGGGATTTTATTCCAGAGTGAAGGGAGCCTCTGGGTTATGAATCTGTGCCTCCAGCATGTCCTATTTATTTCAGTGCTGAGGTTCAAGTCTCTCGGGCGCGTAGCTCGATGGGATTTGGATTTTCTGAGGTGCAGCATGTCCATTAATTCCGGGTTGGACATGGCTTTATACATCAGGCACAGATTGCCTCTGAGCAGGCGGTATGCCACTGAGTAGAGCTGGAGTTTCTTTAACTGGGCAGCATATGGCATCTGTTTGAGCCCTTTGATCCTCTTGGTGAAGTACTTTTGGGGTCTTTCCAGTTGCTGCAGATGTCTAGTAAGGTACATCCCAAAAGGGGCATTGTACTCAATTATGGGCCTGATGAGGGATGAGTAAAGAGGTACAATGATCTCCCCTGATCTAGATGTGAATCCCTTCATGATTAGGTGGGCTATATAAAATGTTTTTCTAACCAGTTTGGCCACTTGGTTGTCAAATGAGAGATTGCTATCAACTTGGGTCCCCAGGTCCCTAATGACTTCTTTTGTACTTAATGGATTACCACCTATGTGGTAATTTGTGGGCACTTTGTTTTTGCCAAAGGGGATGACTATACACTTTTTGGCGTTTAGCTTGAGGCCATGGCTCTGGCACCAGTTGTCTGTTTTCTATGAGGCCCTTTTGGATGATGCTTGTGTCAGCTGGAGAGTTGATTATGGCACCCAGTTTGCAGTCATCTGTGAACTTGGTCAGCCACAGTCCTTCTGTGTTGGCCTGTACCACCGAGAAATATATACCGAACAAGAGAGGTCCCAGGACTGAGCCTTGTGGGACGCCACTTGTAACTGGTTTGGAGTCTGACATGGCTCCAGCAATTCTAACCATGTGGGTTCTGTCCTTGAGCCAGTTTGCAACCCATCTAGTGACATAGGGGTTTATATTTAAGCTGGTGAGCTTATCTATAATGCCCGAGTGGGGTATTGTATCGAAGGCTTTTGCGAGGTCCAGGTAGGCTGTGTGGGCCACCTTCCCTCGTCAATGGCCTTGGTGACTGTTTCAAAGAAATCAACCAGGTTTAAGAGGCAGGATCTGCCCTTAACAAAGCCAAACTGGGTAGGATCCAGTGTCTGTAGGTCCCCAATATCTTTATTTATGAGGTCCATGATGATCCTTTCCATAGCTTTGCAGACCAAGCTAGTCAGGCTTATGGGGCGATAGTTTCCAGGATCCGTTGAGGCACCACCTTTGTGGAGAGGGACCACTGTTGCTGTACGCCACTCTTTGGGTACATATCCTGTAGTAAGGCTAAGACTGAACAGTAGTTTTATGTTTGGGTTTAGCTCTTTTTGGAGTTCATGTAGGACGCAGCCCGGGACACCATCTGGTCCCATTGATGCTGTGTTTTTTGCTTTGGAGAGGGTGGCTCTTACCTGAGCATCTGAGATGTCAGGAGGGCAGCACTCTGTTGGGATAAATATTTGCCCTTTTGGTGGGGAGAGGGGGAGAAGTTTGCACTGAACTTGTCAGCTAGGATGTTGGCAATGTCTGTGGGCTCGGTGTATTTTTTGTCATTTTGGACTAATTCTGAGCATATCTGGGAATTCCCACCCAGGTTCCTAACATAACTAAAGAAAGCCTTGTGATTATCCTTAGTGTCCTGTGCAATTTTTCTCTCGAAGCTGGCCTTAGACGATTTTATGAGTGCCCGTAGTTTTTTGCTAATACTGATCACAGATGCCTTCCCTTTTTGGGATTTTGCTCTATCATGTAGTAGCTTCCTCCTTCTATTGTATAGTTTGTTTATGGCTGGGGTCCACCAGACAGGACATCTGCATTTGGAGGATTGGGTCTTGGTTTTATTTGGGATTGCATGATTCATGCATTCCTGAAGGTGTTCATAGAATGCGTTTATAAAGGATTCTGCAGTCTGGGCCGTATTTTCCACAGGCCTGGGGGCTTTGAAGGATTTCGCCTCCATTTTGAGGCGTGTGAAATTTGCTTTAGAGAAGTTTTTCACTGTGGTTTTCTGGGCAGGGGGTGGGGTCAGGATGTGAATATCCAGTGAGATTAGTTTATGGTCTGACCTTACCAGTGAGGGATACACTTCTGGTCTGGAGCATAGTGTCCCCATGTTGGTGATGATCAGGTCCAGTATGTTTTCCCCTCTTGTGGGAGTGGTAAAAAGTTGTTCCATAGCATTTGAGTTTCTAAATTCTAGGAACCTTTGGGCTAGGGTGTTGGAGCTAGAGTAATGCTCCCAGTCTATGTTTGGGTAGTTGAAGTCGCCCAATGTAATGGTGTTTGGAGAGACCTTCATATTTTCCAGTATTCTCAGGAAGGCCAAGTGGGGTTCTTGTGTTTGGGAGGGTGGTCTGTAGCAGGCTATAATCTGGAAGGCAGTTTTACCCACAGTTAGTTGAACATGGATAGTCTCTGATGCTTCGTGCTGTGCCACCAACCTGGAGGTGTGGGTATCTTTGACGAATATTGATACTCCCCCTCCTTTTGTGGTTCGGTCCAAGTTTTGGGGCCGAAAAGCATGGTATGAGGTATAACCTGGTAGTGCTGGGGTGCTCTCGGGAGCCTTGAAATAGGTTTCTCTTACTGCACAAATATCGATGTTCTCCATGCTAAGGAGAGTTTCGAGTGCGTGCATCTTGAGGTTTAGACTTCTGGCGTTGAGTAGCATTACTCTTAGTTTCTTATCCCTTGTGATACCTATGGAGGTGGGTTTGTCTTTTGAGCCTTGCCTAAAAAAGGCACTATGGGGGTAGCAAGAGCCTTTGCCAATATCCGAAAGCCCAGGGGTGACAGGTGCAAGCCGTCCCTAGCGAAGCATCGTGGCTTGTCGAGCATGTCATCCCAGGCTGACAGGCATTGGATCCCCTTTGAATGACACCAACACTTAAGCCAATTGTTGAAATTGATCATCTTGTCTTCATATTGTGGCATCATTCTTGGTGAGGGTAAGATGCTACTCAAGGTCAGGGTCATACTGGCCTGGGCTACATGCTCAGAGAGCTCCTCTATGTCTCTTTTCATGTAGTCCAGGGAGGTACATCTCAAATCATTCACACCAACATGGACAATGACTGAGTCATATTTGTACTTGCCTTGGAGTGACCTGAGTGCTTGTGTTATGTGGTGGATCCCAGCGCCCAACAGGCAGCTCACCGTGACCTTCTCCTTGTTCAGCCTGGTGAGCAGGACATCAGTGTGCCTGACGATAGAGTCACCTATTACAAGTGTATCAGGTGTGTTGTTTAGCCTTAAGGGCTGTGACTGTTCGGCACACTGGCTTTGTGAGCTATGTGTTGGACGTGTTTTGTTTTGGGGTAGCGGTTGCTTGGGTGTCTGCTTTGGAGGTCTCTGCTGCTTAGGCAGATTTTTATTTAGAGCCTCCGAGTATGTTTTTGTGTGTTTATGTGTTTGGTTTGTTGTCGTGGTAGGTCTATGTGAGACTGGAATTGTAGTGAGTGTGGTTTCCTTCTCCTCCTGACTGGTTACGCCAGTACTGAGTTGACAGAGCTTAGCCTCCAGTTTGGCTATATGGTTTCATCTCTCACATGTGTTGGAAATTGTTGGGAGGAGGAGAAGGTTGTCTGTGTACATGAGGCAGTTGTAACATTGCCTGAAGATTCCCAGATTCACCAGCTGGACCGGAGAGGAGATTGACAACTAACCTTTGGACATGCTAGAATAGTATTGGGAATTCCTTTATAATTGAAAAAAGGGCCAATGGGGAACAAGGTACTCAAGGGGAGTTTGTGAGGGTGTAGTGCTTTTAATTTTTTAGAGCTGACTTATATAATTGCTTTAGTGAGCAAGTGCCAGGTAACTTAAATGCAATGTGTTACAGGTAACTTAAATGCAAAAATGACAAACAGTAACTTTCTTTCAAGTGAAACAAGGAAATAAGTACAGTAAGCAATGCAGATATCACTAGGGATCCACAGAAGTGCTAAAAGACCATGTTTTAGGTGGAATTAGTGTTTCAGGGAAACAAACAAACAACAAGCATACAAATAAAGCTAGATTCAGCAGGCCTGGATCGAGTCTATGCTACAGCAAACAAGGTGTACCAATTTCAGTAAGAAACAGTTAGAATATGCAGGCACTATAAGCCTTTAACCAGAAATTCCCTGCTCAGAAGGGCAGAGTCCAACCTCTCCTACCACAAGAGTGCAGACCGCAATCCTTCTTAACGTAAAATGACTGGCTTGAAGCCCAAGTGCTTAAACCAGAACTAATACACTTTTAGAATAACAGACACTGAGCTCTCAATCAGCAGTTCCCAACTTGGAAGGATGTAAGCTACCTGTCCTGCCACCACAGTGCAGGCCACAAACCTTCCTAATGTAAAACAACTGGTCTGAAGCCCAAGTGCTTAATCCAAAAGACTTAGAAATGATAGCTACACTTTAATCAAGTTACTACCAGCAGTAATAAATACAACTGAATACTTTAAAGAATGCCTGGATTAGTGCTCAAGTTATACAAACAAAGCTAGATTCAGCAGGCCTGGATCTAGTCTATGCTACAGCAAATGAGGTGTACCAATTTCAGTAAGAAGCAGTTCAAATATGCAGGCACTATAAGCTTTAACCAGAAATTCCCAGCTCAGAAGGACAGAGTCCAGCCTCTCCTCCCACAAGAGTGCAGAACACGAACCCTCTTAATGTAAAATAACTGGCCTCAAGCCCAAGTGCTTAAACCAGAATTAATACACTTTTAGAATAACAGACACTGAGCCCTCAATCAGCAGTTCCCAACTTAGAAGGATGTAAGCTACCTGCTCTGCCACTACAGTGCAGACCACAAACCTTCCTAATGTAAAACTGGTCTGAAGCCGAGGTGCTTAAACTAAAAGATTTAGAATGAGTTACACCAAGCAGCAATAAATACAATTGAGTGCTTTTAAGATGACTCATCTGTGTGTATCAGTGGACCCTTCTGCTGACAGTCACACTGCACTGCACTTATCAGTGAACCCTCCTGCTTATACTCACACTGTACTATTTATATCAGTGAATGTTTCTGATTACTCTCACAGTGAAATGCATTTATCAGTGAACCCTCCTGCTGATATTCACACTACACTCTACATATCAGTGGACTTTTCTGTTGACAATCCCATTGCACGGTGTGTATCAGTGGACCCTTCTACTGACACTCACACTGCACTGTTTATAACAGAGGAAACTTCTGATTACTCTCACACTGCACTACATGTATTGGTGGAAATTTCTCTTGACACTCACACTGCGTTGCACATATCAGTGGACTTTTCTGCTGACACTTCCTCTGCACTGTTTATATCACTGAACCCTTCTGCTAACACTCACACTGCACTGTGTGTGTCAGTGAACCCTTCTGCTAATACTCGCACTGCACTGTGTGTATCAGTGGACCTTCTGCTGACACTCATACTGCACTGCATGTATCAGTGGAACCTTCTTCTTTCACTCACTCTGCACTGCACATATCAGTTGACGTTTCTTCTGACACTCACACTGCACTGCAAATATCATCAGACTCTTCTGCTGATACCCAGAATGCATGGTGTACATCAGTGGACACTTCTGTTGGCACCCATGTGGCGTTGTGTGTATAAGAAGACCTTTCTTCTAACAATCATACTGCACTGTTTATATCAGTAAACCCCTCTACTGACACTCAGAATGCACTGTGTGCATCAGTGGACCCTTCTTTTGACACTCATGTTGTACTGTGTGCATCAGTAGACTCTTCTGATGACACTCGCACTGCACTGTTTATATCAGTTGACCCCACTGCTGACACTCACACTGCACTGCATGTATCACTGGACCCTTCTGCTGGCACTTACACTGCACTGTTTATATCAGTATAACCATTTGCTGACACTCACACTGCACTGTACATATTAGTGAACCCTTCTGCTGACACTTACACTGCTCAGTGTGTATATCAGTAGACCATTCTGCTGACACTCACACTGCACTGCATGTATCAGTGGACATTTCTGCTGACAATTCCACTGCACTGAGAGTATAAGTGGACCCTTGTACTGACAGTCACACTGCACTGTTTATATCAGTGGACACTTCTGCTGACACTCACACTGCAATGCACATAGTATACTTTTCTGCTGACACTCACACTATACTGTGTAAATCACTGGACCTTTCTGCTGACTCTCATACTGGACTGTGTGTATCAATGGACCCCATTTCCTGACACTCACACTCCACTGTGTGTATCAGTGGACCCTTCTTCTGACACAAAATGCACTGTTTTATCATTGGATGCTTCTGATTACTCTCACACTGCATTGCATGTATCAGTGAACTCTTCATTTGACAGTCACATACACTACACATATCAGTGGATGTTTCTCCTTAGACCTCCACTGTACTGTGTGTATCACTTGACCATTCTTCTAACACTCACAGTGAAATGTGTGTGTGAATGGACCCATCTGCTAATAGTCACACTTCACTGTTTGTATCAGTGGACCCTTCTGTTGATACTGGCACTGCACTGCATGTATCAGTGGACCCTACTGCTTTCCTAACTGTGCATTGCATATATCAGTAGACCTTTCTGCTGACACTCAGACTGCACTACATATACCAGTAAATTCTTCTGGTAATACTCAAAATGCACTGTGTGTAACAGTGTAGCCTTCTGTTGACACCCACATTGCACTTTGTGTATAGGTAGACCATTCTGCTGACACTCACACTGCACTGTTTATATCAGTAGATCCCTCTGCCAACACCCAGAATGCACTGTTTGTATCAGTGGACTCTTCTGTTGACACTCATGTTACACTATGTGTATTAGCAGATGCTAATACTGACATTTACACTACAATGCACATATTAGTGGACCCTTCTGCTCACACTCAAACTGCATTGTTTGCATCAGAAGACCCTTCTAATGACACTCACACTGTGCTGTTTATATCAGTGGATGCTTCTGATTACTCTCACACTGCTATGCATTTATCAGTGAACCCTTCTGCTGATACTCATGTTACACTGCATGTGTCAGTGGACTTTTCTGCTGGCACTCCACCTGCATTGTGTGTATCAGTGGACCCTGCTACAGAAACTTACACTGCACTGTTTATATCGGTGGACCATTCTGATTACTCTCACACTGCACTGCATGTATCACTGGACATTTCTCCTGACACACTGCACATTCCCACTGCACTGTGTTTATCACTGGGCCCTACTGCTAACATTACACTGCATTGTGTGTGTCAGTGAAACCTTCTGCTGATACTCACACTGCACTGTGTGTATCAGTATACATTCTGCTGACACTCACGCTGCACTGCATGTATCAGTGGACACTTCTACTTTCACTCACTCTGCACTGCACATATAAGTGGACCTTTCTACTGACACACACTGCACTGCAAATATCAGTGAACTCTTCTGCTGATACTCAGAATGCACTGCATGTATCAGAGAACCCTTCTGCTGACACTCACACTGCACTGTGTATGTAGCAGTGGACCCTTCTGCTGACACTCACACTGCGCTGCATGTATCAGTGGACATTTCTGCTGACACTCCCACTATACTGTGTGTATAAGTGGACCCTTGTACTGACAGTCACACTGCACTGTTTATTACAGTGGACACTTCTGATGACACTCACACTGCAATGCACATAGTATACTTTTCTGCTGACACTCACACTTTACTGTGTATATCACTGGACCTTTCTGCTGACTCTCACACTGGACTGTGTGTATCAATGGACGCATTTGCTGACACTCACACTCCACTGTGTGTATCAGTGGACCCTCCTTCTGACACAGACAATGCACTGTTTTTATCAGTGGATGCTACTGATTACTCTCACACTGCATTTCATGTATCAGTGAACTCTTCAATTGACAATCACACTACACTACACATATCAGTGGACTTTTCTCCTGCGACTTCCACTGTACTGTATCACTTGACCATTCTTCTAACACTCACACTGAAATGGGTGTGTGAATGGACCCTTCTGCTAATAGTCACACTTCACTGTTTGTATCAGTGAACCATTCTGTTGATACTGGCAATTCACTGCATGTATCAGTGGATCCTACTGCTTTCCTAACTGTGCACTGCACATATCACTAGACCTTTCTGCTGACACTCACACTGCACTACACATGTCAGTGGACTCTTCTGGTAATACTCAAAATGCACTGTGTTTAACAGTGTTCCCTTCTGTTGACACCCACATTGCACTTTGTGTATAGGTAGACCATTCTGCTGACACTCACATTGCACTGTTTATATTAGTAGATCCCTCTGCCAACACTCAGAATGCATTGTTTGTATCAGTGGACTCTTCTGTTGACACTCATGTTACACTATGTGTATCAGCAGATGCTAATGCTGACACTTACACTACAATGCACATATTAGTGGACCCTTTTGCTGACACTCAAACTGCATTGTTTGCATCAGAAAACCCTTCTGATGACACCCACACTGTGCTGTTTATATTAGTGGATGCTTCTGATTACTTTCACACTGCAATGCATTTATCAGTGAACCCTTCTGCTGATACTCATGTTACACTGCATGTATCAGTGGACTTTTCTGCTGACACTCCACCTGCATTGTTTGTATCAGTGGAACCTTCAACTGACATACTGCACTGTTATATCAGCGGACCATTCTGATTACTCTCACACTGCACTGCATGTATCACTGGACATTTTTCCTGACACTCACACTGCACATATCAGTGGACTTGTCTGCTGACATTCCTGCTGCACTGTGTTTATCACTGGACCATTCTGCTAACAGCACACTGCATTGTGTGTGTTAGTGAACCCTTCTGCTGATGCTCATACTGCACTGTGTGTATTAGTGGACATTCTGCTGGCACTCACTCTGTGCTGCACATATCAGTGGACCTTTCTACTGACACACACAGCACTGCAAATATCAGTGGACTCTTCTGCTGATACTCAGAATACACTGAGTTTGTCAGTGGGCCCTTCTTTTGGCACCCATATTGCAGTCTGTGTATAAGTAGACCCATCTGCTGACACTCACACTGCACTGTTTATATAAGTATATCCCTGTGCTGACACTCAAAATGCACTGCATGCATCAGTGGACCCCTCTGCTGACACTCACTCTGCACTGTTTATATCAGTAGACCCATCTGCTGACACTCACATTGAAATGCATGTATCAGTGGATTTTGCTGTAACACTCCCACTGCACAGATTGTATTAGTGGACACTTGCACTGACAGTAACACTGCATTGTTTATATCAGTGGAAGTTCTGCTGACACTCACATTTCACTGCACATAGTGGACTTTTCTCCTGACAGTCACCCTGTACTGAGTGTATCGGTTGACCCTTATGCTGACACTCACACTCATCTGTGTGTACCAGTGGACCCTTCTGCTGGCAGTCACACTGCACTACACTTATCAGTGGACCCTCCTGCTTAAACTTACACCACACTGTTTATATCAGTAGATGTTTTGATTACTCTCACATGGCAATGCATTTGTCAGTAATCCTCCTGCTGATACCCACACTACACTGCACATATCAGTGGACTTTTCTGCTGACACTCCCACTGCACTGTGTGTATTACTGGACCCTTCTGCTAACATCACACTGCTTTGTGTGTGTCAGTGAACCCTTCTGCTGATAATCACACTGCACTGTGTGTATCAGTGGACCTTCTGCTGACACTCATGCTGCACTGCATGCATCAGTGGACCCTTCTTCTTTCGCTCACTCTGCACTGCACATATCAGTTGTCTTTTCTGCTAACACTCACACTGCACTGCAAATATCAACAGACTATTCTGCCGAAACCCAAAATGCATGGTGTGCATCAGTGGACCCTTCTGTTGGCACCCATGTGACATTGTGTGTATAAGAAGACCTTTCTGCTAACAATCATACTGCACTGTTTATATCAGTAGATCCCTCTGCTGACACTCAAAATGCACTGTGTGTATCAGTGGACCCTCCTGCTGGCACTCACACTGCACTGTTTATGTCAGTAGAACCATCTGCTGACACTCACACTGCACGTATCAGTGAACCCTTCTGCTGACACTCACACTGCACAGTGTGTGTATCAGTGGACCCTTCTGCTGACACTCACACTGCACTGCATGTATCAGTGGGCATTCCTGCTGACACTCCCACTGTGCTGTATGTATAAGTGGACCCTTGTACTGACAGTCACATTGTACTGTCTATATCAGTGGACACTTCTGCTGACACTCACACTGCACTGCACATAGTGGACTTTTCTGCTTACACTCGCACTGTACTATGTGTATCACTGGACCCGTCTGCTGGCACTCACACTGAATTGTGTGTATCAGTAGATCCTTTTGCTGACACTCACACTCCACTGTGTGTATCAGTGGACCATTCTGCTGACAGTCACACTGGAATGAATTTATCAGTGGACCATTCTGCTGTCATTTACACTGCACTGTGTGTATCAGTGGACCCTCCTGCTGACACTCACACTGCACTGTTTATATCAGTGGATGCTTCTGATTACTCTTACACTGCAATGCATTTATCAGTGAACCCTTCTGCTGATACTCATGTTACACTGCATGTATCAGTGGACTTTTCTGCTGACAACTCCACCTGCATTATGTGTATCAGTGGACCCTTCAAGTGATACACTGCACTGTTTATATCAGTGGACAATTCTGATCACTCTCACACTGCACTGCATGTAACACTGGACATTTCTCCTGACACTCACACTGCACTGCACATATCAGTGGACTTGTCTGCTGACATTCCCACTACACTACGTTTATCACTGGACCCTTCTGCTAACATCACACTGCAAAGTGTGTGGCAGTGAGCCCTTCTGCTGATACTCACACTGCATTGTGTGACACTACATTGTGTGTATCAGTGGACCTTCTGCTGACACTTGCATTGCACTGCGTACATCAGTGAACACTTCTGCTTTCACTCACTCTGCACTGCACATATCAGTGGACCTTTCTACTGACACTCACACTGCAATGCAAATATCAGTGGACTCTTCTGCTGATACTCAGAATGAACTGCATGTATCAGTGGACCCTTCTTTTGGCACCCATGTTTCACTCTGTGTATAAGTAGACCCATCTGCTGACACACACACTGTACTGTTTATATAAATATATCCCTGTGCTGACACTCATAATACACTGCATGTATCAGTGGACCCCTCTGCTTACACTCACACTGCACTGACTATATCAGTAGGCCCATCTGCTGACACTCACACTGAACTGCATGTATCAGTGGATTTTTCTGAAACACTCCCACTGCACAAAGTGACTCCGTGGACCCTTGTACTGACAGTCAAACTTCACTGTTTATATCACTGGACAGTTCTGCTGACAGTCACACTGCACTGCACATAGTGGACTTTTCTGCTGACAGTCACCCTGTACTGAGTGTATCAGTGGACCCTTTTGCTGATACTCACACTCACCTGTGTGTATCAGTGGACCCCTTTATCTGACAGTCACACTGCACTGCACTTATCAGTGAACCCTCCTGCTTATACTCACACTGCACTGTTTATATCAGTGGATGCTTCTGATTACTCTCACACTGAAATGCATTTATCAGAGAACTCTCCTGCTGATATTCACATTATACTGCACATATAAGTGGACTTTTCTGTTGGCACTCCCACTGCACTATGTGTATCAGTGGACCCTTCTACTGACACTCACACTGCACTGTTTATATCAGATGACCATTCTGATTACTCTCACACTGCACTGCATGCATCAGTGGACATTTCTCCTGATATACACACTGCACTGCACATATCCATAGGCTTTTCTGCTGACACTCTCTCTGCACTGTTTGTATCACTGAACCCTTCTGCTAACATTCACACTGCACTGTGTGTGTCAGTGAACCCTTCTGCTGATACTCACACTGCACTGTGTGTATCAGTGGACCTTCTGCTGGCACTCATACTGCACTGCATATATCAGTGGACCCTTCTGCTTTCCCTCACTCTGCACTGCACATATCAGCTGACATTTCTGCTGACACTCACACTGCACTACAAATATCATCAGACTCTTCTGCCGATACCCAGAATGCATGGTGTAAATCAGTGGACCCTCCTGTTGGCACCCATGTGGCATTGTGTGTATAAGAAGACCTTTCTTCTAACAGTCATACTATACTGTTTATATCAGTAGATCAGTCTGCGACACTCATACTGCACTTCATGTATCAGTGTACCCTTCTGTTGACACTCACACTGCAATGTTTATATCAGTAGACCCATCTGCTAACTGCACTGCACATATCAGTGGACTTTTTTGCTGACACTCCCACTGCACTATGTGTATCTCTGGACCCATCTGCTAACACTCACACTGCACTGTATCAATGAACCCTTGTGCTGATAATCATACTGCTGTGTGTGTATCAGTAGACCATTCTGCTGACACTCACATTGCAATGTTTATATCAGTAGATCCCTCTGCTGAAACTCAGAATGCACTGTGTGTGTCAGTGGACTCTTCTGTTGACACTCATGTTATACAATGTGAATTAGTTGACCCTTCTGCTGACACTCACACTGCACTGCATGTATCTGTGGACCCTTCTGCTGACACTCCTGCTGGAATGTCTATATCAGTAGACCCATCTGCTAACATGCACACTGCACTACACATATCAGTGGACTTTTTTGCTGACACTCCCACTGCACTGTGAGAATTACTGGACCCGTCTGCTAACACTCAGACTGCACTGTGTGTGTCAGTGACCCCTTGTGCTTATAATCACTCTGCTGTGTGGGTATCAGTGGACCCTTCTGCTGACACTCATACTACACTGCCTGTATCACTAGGCCCTTCTGCTTTCACTCACTCTGCCCTGCACATATCAGTAGACCTTTATGCTGACACTCACACTGCACTGTTTATATCAGTAGATCTCTCTTCTGACACTCAGAATGCACTGTGTGTATCAGTAGACCCTCTTGCTTATACTCACTCTGCACTACACATATTAGGGAACCCTTCTGCAGACACTCCCACTGTGCTGTTTATATCAGTAGACCCTTTTGCTTATAGTCATACTGCACTGCACATATCAGTTGATTCTTGAGATGAGAATTACACTACACTGTGTGTATCAGTGTACCATTTTACTGACACTCACACTGTCGTGTGTGTCAGTGAACCCTTCTACTGACACTCAAACTACACTGCATGCATCAGATGACTTTTCTGCTTACACTCACATTGCCCTGTGTGTATCAGTGGATGTTTCTGCTGACACTCACACTCCACTGTGTGCATTATCAGACCCTTCTGCTGACATACAGTCTTCAGTGTGGGTGTCAGTGGACCCTTCTGCTGACACTGCACACTGCAATGTGTGTTTCTGAAGACCCATCTGCTGACACTCACACTGCACTGTGTGTATCACTGGACCCTTTTGCTGACACTCACACTGGACTATGTGTATCAGTGGACCCTTCTGATTACTCGCAAACTGTACTGCATATCTCAGGGAACTCTTCAACTGACAATCACACTTCATTGCGCATATCAGTGGACTCTTTGGCTGATACTCATACTGCACTGTTTAATCAGTAGACCCATCTGTTGACACTCACACTGCACTGTACATATTAGTGAACCCTTCTGCTGACACTCATAATGCACTGCATGTATCAGTAGACCCTTCTGCTTTCACTCACTCTGCACTGCACGTATCAGTGGATCTTTCTGCTGACATTCACACTGCACTGCAAATATCAGTGGACTCTTTAGCTGATACTCAGAATGCATGGTTGCATCAGTGGACCCTTCTGTTGACACCCACATTACACTATGTGTATAGGTAGACTCTTCTGCTGACACTCACACTTCTTCTTCTTCTTTTTCTTTCGGCTGTTCCCATTAGGGGTCACCACAGCAGATCAACTGTTTCCATTTCTTCCTGTCCTCTGCATCTTGCTCTGTCACACCAACCACCTGCATGTCCTCTCACACCACATTCATAAACCTTATCTTAGGCCTCCCTCTTTTCCTGTTACCTGGCGGCTTCATCCTTAGCATCTTTTTCCCAATATACTCTGCATCCCTCCTCAGCACATGTCCAAACCAATGAAATCTTGCCTCTCTGGCTTTGTCTCCAAATCTTCCAACCTGGGCTGACCCTCTGATATATTTATTCCTAATCTTGTCCATCCTCGTCACACCCAGTGCAATTCTTAACATCTTCACTTCTGCCACGTCAAGCTCTGAAACCTCCTTTTTGTCAATGCCACTGTCTCCAACCCATATAACATAGCAAGTCTCACTACCCTCTTGTATACCTTCCCTTTCACTCTTACTGGTACTCATCTGTCACAAATCACTCCTGAAACTCTTCTCCACCCAATCCATCTGCCTGTACTCTCTTCTTCACCTCTCTTCCACACTCATCATTACTCTGAGCTGTTGATCCCAAGTACTTAAACTCATTCACCTTCCCCACCTCTACTCCCTGCATCCTCACCATTCCTCTATCCTCCCTCTCATTCACACACATATATTCTGTCTTAGCCCTGCTGACCTTCATTCCACTTCTCTCTAGAGCATATCTCCACCTCTCCAGGGTCTCCTCAACCTGTTCCCTACACTCACTACAGATCGCAATGTCATCTGCAAACATCATACTCCACGGGGACTCCTGCCTGATCTAGTCTGTCAACCTGTCCATCACCATTGCAAATAAGAAAGGGCTCAGAGCTGATTCTTGATGTAATCCCACCTCCACCTTAAACGCATCAGTCACTCCCACCGCAGACCTCACCACTGTCACACTACCCTCATAAATATCCTGTACCACTCTTACATACTTCTCTGACACTCCCAACTTCCTCATACAATACCACAACTCCGCTCTAGGCACCCTGTCATATGGTTTCTCTAAATCCACAAAGACACAATGCAACTCCTTCTGACCTTCTCTGTACTTCTCCATCAACACTCTCAAAGCAAACATTGCATCAGTAGTGCTCTTTCCTGGCATGAAACCATACTGCTGATCACTAATCATCACGGCCCTTCTTAACCTTGCTTCCACTACTCTTTCCCGTAACTTCATGCTCTGACTGATCAGTTCAACCCCTCTGTAGTTACTACAGCTCTGCACATCACCCTTATTCTTAAAAATCAGTACCAAAACACTTTTTCTCCATTCCTCAGGCATCCTCTCACTTTCCAAGATTTCATTAAACAATCTAGTTAAAAACTCCACTGCCATTTTACCTAAACACCTCCATGCTTCCACAGGTATATCATCTAGACCAACAGCCTTTTTGTTCTTCATCCTCTTCATAGCTATCCTTACTTTCTCCTTGCTAATCCACTGCACATCATGATTCACTATCTGCACATCATCCAACCTTCTCTCCCTCTCATTCTCTTCATTCATCAACCCCTCAAAGTATTCTTTCCATCTTCTCAACAAACTCTCATCGCTTGTGAGTAGGTTTCCCTCATTATCCTTTATCACGCTTACCTGCTGCACATCTTTACTAGCTTGGTCCCTCTGTCTAGCCAATTAGTACAGGTCCTTTTCTCCCTCCTTAGTGTCTAACCTTTTATACAACTCTTCATATGCCTTATCCTTAGCCTTTGCCACCTCTTTCTTTGCCATGTACCTCATCTCCTTATATACTTGTCTACTTTCTTCATCTCTCTGACAATCCCACTTCTTCTTCACCAACCTCTTTCTCTGTATACTCTCTTGTACTTCTTCTTTCCACCACCAGGTCTCCTTGTCCTCCTTCCTCTTTCCAGATGTCACACCAAGCACCTTTCTAGCCATCTCTCTTACTAGCTCTGCTGTAGTTACCCAGCTATTCGGTAACTCTTCACTGCCACCCAATGCCTGTCTTAACTCTTCCCTGAACATCACCTCACAATTACTCTTTTTCAGTTTCCACCATTTGATCCTTCGTGCTGCCCTCACACCCATCCTCCTTTTCTTAATCACCAATGTCATCCTACAAACCACCATCCTATGCTGCCTAACTACACTTTCCCCTGCCATCACTTTACAGTCTCCAGTCTCCTACACTGCACTATTTATATCACAAAATCCCTCTGCTGATACTCAGAATGCCCTGTTTGTATAACTGGACCTATCTGTTGACACTCAAACTGCACTGTGTGTCAGTAGATCCTTCTGTTGAGACACACACTGCACTGTGTGTTTCCGAATACCTTTCTGCTGACACTCACACTGCATTGTGCGTATCAGTGGACCTTTCTGCTGACACTCATACTACACAATGTATATCAGTAAAAGCATCTGGTGACACTCACACTACGCTGCATGACCCTTCTGCTGATACTAATGCTGCACTGTCTGTATCAGTAGACTTGTCTGCTGACACAGATGCTGCAGTTTTTATATCAGTAGACCCCACTACTGACACTCACACTGCAGTGTGTGTAGCAGAAGACCATTCTGCTGACACTCATACTGCATTGCATGCATCAGTGGACCCTTCTGCTGACATTCACACTGTACTGTTTATATCAGTAGATCCTTCTGCTGACACTCCCACTACACTGCACATATCAGTGAACCCTTCTGCTGACACTCACACTGCACTTCATGTACCAGTGGACTTTTCTGCTAACACTCCCATGCACTGTGTGTATTAGTAGACCCTTCTACTGACAGTCACACTGCACTGTTTATATCATTGGACACTTCAGCTGGCACTCTCACTGAACTGCACATAGTGGACCCTTCTGCTGACCCTCACACTGCACTGCATGTATCAGTGAATCCTTCTGCTTTCACTCAGTCTGCACTGCACATATCAGTGGACCTTTCTGCTGACACTCACAGTGTACTGCAAATATTAGTGGACTCTTCTGCTGATACCCATAATGCACTGTGGCATCAGTGGACCCTTCTGTTGGCACCCATGTTGCACTGTGTGTATAAGTAGACCTTTCTGCTAACAATCACACTGCACTGTTTATATTAGTGGATCCTCTGCTGATACTCAGAATGTTCTGTGTGTATCAGTGGACCCTTCTGCTGACACTCATGTTGCACTGTGTCTATCAGTAGATCCTTCTGCTGCCACTCACACTGCTCTATTTATAACAGTAGACCCATCTGCTGACACTCACACTGCACTGCATGTATCAGTGACCCTCCTGCTAGCACTCACACTGTACTGTTTATATCAGTAGAACCATATGGCGATACTCGCACTGCACTACACATATCGGTCAACCTTTCTGCTGACACTCAGACTGCACTGTTTGTATTAGAAGACCCCAAAAAAGTAGATGTTTCATCTTTATATACTAACATTAGCAAGAGATGGGGATTAGAAGCTATGCAAAAAATGATGGGTGAAGGACCCCATACCATGTTTTTGATGTGTTTATTAGAATTCAGTATTACACATAATTATTTCATATGGAACAAATAATTTTTTCTACAGGTTAAAGGAACAGCTATGGGTGCAGCTTTTGCACCCACTTATGCTATTATATATATCGGTGAATTTAAAAATTAATTTATGTATCAAATTGATTTTTTTGTGAATAATGTTTTTTATAGACAATATATTGATGATCTTATTTTCATCTGTAAGGGTGAAATTTCTTTGTTTGAACAGTTTATGATACATTTGAATGAAAACACACACGGGTTAAAATTTATTGCTCAGAGTTCATTACAAAATATTTCGTTCTCGGATGAGGAATTTTATGTTAGGCAAGACAGTCTAATACAACATAAACCATTTAGGAAATCTACAGCAGTGAACAATTTTTTACATGCCAGCAGCATGCATCCACCTCTTTGATCAGGGCACTACCAGAAGGGGAATTTAAAAGAATTTTAAGGAATACATCGGATCCTGAGTTATGGGAAGGAGTGTGTGATGAAATTTATACTAGACTTATATCAAGAGGGTATGATGGTATGGTACTCTCAGGTATTAAGAATAGATTATGTAGAACTAAAGTTTTGGGAAGGAGTAAAGATTATGGGAAGTGTCCTCAGTCGCTGGTTGCATCAACACAAGTTAAGATATTTTTTGTTTCTAGATTTTCTAATTTTTCTATTGAGGTGGAAAAAATTCTGAAAGAATTTTGGCATGTTGTTAGTGATGACCTAAATGTAGGTCATTTGTTTCCTAGATATATAACATTTTCTTACAGTAGATATCACAATTTAAAAGAATTGTTGAACAAAAAATTGGAACATTCTGGTGATGTGAATGTTGGCATGTATTGCTGTGGACGTTGTTTGGTGTGTGAGAAGGTAAGAAACATGCGTGGAATGAAAATAAATGGCAAAAAATATGTGGCATTTGAGAAATTTGATTGTTTGTCATCTGGGGTGGTGTATATTCTAGGATGTGATTGTAATATGCTTTTATGGTACATTAAGACAGACTACCAGGAGGGTTAAAGTGCGTATTATGGAACACTTAGGGGATATTAGGAGAAGAAATATGGATAGTCCAGTAGCTTCACATTTTATTAATGTACATAATGGCAATACTGATGGTTTCTTATTTAGTGTATTGGCTAGGCCTCATTTTTGTGCAGGGAATTTTAAAACTGCATTAAATAGGTTCGAGCATAGCATGATTTTAGGCTACCATACACTATATCCAAGAGGAATGAATTTAGAGAGTGGACTTGTAGTATAAAATAGAGTAATTTTGAATGGTTTATATTACATTGATGAAACTTGAACATTTGAATGTATTTGAATGTATTTAAGTGTTATATGCATTTATTTATTGTAACATATATTTTTGGTAAATAATGGGTTGGGTTTTTTCATACAAAATGTTATTTGATTATATAAATATGTTGAAATTATAGTTCGATGAATTTATTTATATATATTAGTATTTATAGGAATTTAGCAGCACATTATAGCGGGTATGCAGTATTTGAGATGTTAGTTAACTGTGGTTGAATGCACTATACACTTTAAGCGCTATATATTTTAAGTGTATTTGATATAATAATTGAATAATGATGATTGTAACAATTATTTAATGAATTAATTGATAAGAATATAAAAAGAAGATGTGTGCACATGGTTAGTGTTCCATTGAAGGCGAATTGCCGAGGTACCAGAACAGAAGTTTTTGTATGGATTAAAGGAATCTTCTTTTTATCTCACCTGCTTGCCTCTTATTTGGTGTTTTTTCTGTATTAGAAGACCCTTTTGTTGGCACTCATACTGTACTGCATATATCTGTGGACCGTTTTGCTGACATGCATGCTGCATTGTGTGTATCAATAGACCTTTTCTGCTGACACTCACACTGCACTGATTATATCAGTAGATTCCTCTGCTGACACTCAGAATGCACTGTGTGTATCAGTGGACTCTTCTGTTGACACTCATGTTATACTATGTGTATCAGTAGACGCTTCTGCTGACACTCACACTGTACTGCAAATATCAGTCAACCCTCCTGCTGAGACTTACAATGCACTGTGTGTATCAGTGTACCATTTTGCTGACACTCACACTGTCTTGTATGTCAGTGAACCCTTCTACTGACACTCAAACTACACTACATGTATCAGTGGATTTTCTGCTGACACTACCATTGCATTGTGTGTATCAGTGGACCTTTCTGCTGACAATCACACTGCACTGTGAGTATCATTGGGCCCTTCTGCTAACACACAGTCTTCACTGTGGGCATCAGTGGACCCTTCTGCTAACACTACACACTGCACTGTGTGTTTCAGAAGACCCATCTGCTGACACTCATACTGCACTATGTGTATCACTGGACCCTTTTGCTAACATTCACACTGTACTGTGTGTGTGTCAGTGGACCATTTTGTTGACACTTACACTGGACCATGTGTATCAGTGCACCCCTCTTATTACTCTCAAACTGCACTGCATATATCAGGGGACTCTTCAAGTGACACTCACACTTCATTGCACATACCAGTGGACTCTTCTGCTGATACTCACACTGTACTGTTTAATCGGTAGACCCATCTGCTGACACTCACACTGCACTGTACATATCAGTGAACCATTATGCTGACACTCATACTGCACTGCATGTATCAGTAGACACTTCTGCTTTCACTTACTCTGCACGGCACATATCAGTGGATCTTTCTACTGACACTCACACCACACTGCAAATATCAGTGGACTCTTCAGCTGATCCTCACAATGCATGGTGTGTATCAGTACACCCTTCTGTTGACACCCACATTACACTATGTGTATAAGTAGAACCTTCTGCTGACACTTACACTGCACTATTTATATCACTAGATCCCTCTGGCGACATTCAGAATGCACTGTGTGTATAAGTGGACCCTTCTGTTGGCACTCATGTTGCACTGTGTGTAGCAGTAGACCCTTCTGCTGATACTCACACTGCACTATACATATTAGTGGACTTTTCTGCTGACACTGTGTTGTTTATATAAGTAAAGCCTTTTGCTGATAAGCACACTGCACTGCACATATCAGTCAACTCTTCTGCTGATGCTTACACTGCACTTTGTGCATCAGTGTACCATTCTGCTGACACTCACACTGCACTATTTGTCAGTGGCCCCTTATGTTGACACTCAAACTACACTACACATATCATTTAATTTTTCTGCTGACACTACCATTACACTGTGTGTATCAGTGGACCTTTCTGTTGATACTCAAACTGCACTGTGTGTCAGTGGACCTTTCTGTTGACACACCCACTGCACTGTGTGTTTCAGAAGACCCTTTTGCTGACACTCACACTGCATTGTGTGTATCAGTAGGCCTTTCTGCTGTCACTCATGCTACATTATGTATATCAGTAGAACCTTCTGCTGACACTCACACTGCACTGCATGTATCTGTGGACCCTTCTACTGACACTCATGCTGCACTGTGCATATCAGTGGAGTCTTTTGCTTACACAGATGCCACGCTTTTTATATCAGTTGACCCCACTGCTGACACTCTAACTGCAGTATGTGTATCAGAAGACCATTCTGATGACTCTCATACTGCACTGCATATATCAGTGGACCTATCTGTTGACACTCACACTGCACTGCATGTACCAGTGGACTTTTCTTCTGACATTACCACTGCACTGTGTGTATCAGTGGTCCCTTCTACTGACAGTCACACTGTACTGCTTATATCAGTGGACACTTCAGCTGATACTCACACTGCACTGCACATAGTGGACTTTTATGCTGACACTCACACTGTACTGTGTGTACAACTCGACCCATCTGCTGACACAGTTTCCTGTGTGTGTCAGTGGACCTTTTTGCTGACACTCACACTACACTGTGTGTATCAGTAGATCCTTCTGCTGACGCTCACACTGCATTGCACTTATCAGTAAACCATTCTGCTTTCACTTACACTGCAGTGTGTGCATCAATGGACATTCCTGCTGACACTCACACTACACTGTTTATATCAGTGTGTTTGTCTGATTACTCTCACATTGCACTGCATGTATCAGAGGACTCTTCTGCTGAAACTCACACTGCACTGCACATATCAGTGGACTTTTCAGCTAACACTCACACTGCACTGTGTGTGTGTCAGGGGACCCTTCTGAGGATACTTACACTTCACTTTTCACTATGTGTATCAATGGACCTTTTGCTGATGCTCACACTGCCCTGCATAGATCAGTGGAACCGTCTGCTTTCAATTACTCTGCACTGCAAAAATCACTGCACTTTTCTGCTAACAATCACACTACACTGCACATATCAGTGGACTGTTCTGCTGATACTCAGAATGCACTGTGTGTATCAGTGTACCCTTTTTGTGACACTTAAGCTGCGCTTTGTGTCTAAGTAGACCTTTCTCCTGACACTCACAATGCACTGTTTATATCAGTAAATCCTTCTGCTGTCACTCAGAATGCACTGTGTGTATCAGAGGACCTTTCAGTTGACACTCATGTTCATAGGTTCATAGATTTATAGGTAGTTACTAGGCTATCGGTCCAAGGGCCTATGTAAGCCTAGACAACAAGGTTCCCTGGCTTATGTCACACAAAAAAGTTAATTTCCTGTGCCCCTGTCAAGCAGAGCCACAGAAGTGATCCCCAGGGTGTATTTCCTATTTCCCATCCACTCATCAAGATTTTTCTTGAAGAGTGCTAATGAGAAACTTTGCTTGACATAGATGGGTAGCTTGTTCCAGAGT
The DNA here is from genome assembly GCF_019279795.1 of Protopterus annectens. Classification (NCBI taxonomy): domain Eukaryota; kingdom Metazoa; phylum Chordata; order Ceratodontiformes; family Protopteridae; genus Protopterus; species Protopterus annectens. The sequence continues at coordinate 1,900,254,085 of NC_056743.1, forward strand.
ATAGATAGTCTCTGGGACAGGACTCTATCCATCCAACATGTCCTGTTTATTGTGGTGACAAGGTTTAGGTCCCTAGAGCATGTAGCTTGGAGGGATTGGGAATTCTTTAGGTGTAGCATGTCCAACAACTCCGGGTTTAACACAGCTTTATATTTTAGGCAGAGATCTCCTCAGAGTAGGCAATATTCTACAGAGTAAAGATGGCGTTTTTTGAGACAATCAGTGTAGGGCATTTGTTTGATGCCAGTAATCCTCTTTGTGAGGTACTTATGTGGCCTTTCCAGCTGCTGCAGATGTTTTGTGAGGTACATTCCAAAAGGGGCATTGTACTCTATAATGGGTCTAATGAGTGTCAAGTAAAGGGGAACAATGACCTCTTTTTTCCTGGATGAGAACCCTTTTGTGATGAGGTGTGCCATATAGCAGGATTTCCTGACTACTGTGGCAATGTGATTATCAAAGGAGAGACTACTGTCCACCTGGGTCCCAAGGTCTCTTATCACACATTTGGCGTTAAGTAGACTGCCGTTTATGTGGTAATTCATGGGTAAAGAGTTTTTATCAAAGGGGATGACAATGCACTTTTTGGCATTGAGCTTGAGGACATGCATCTGACACCAGGCATCTGTCTCAGTGAGGCCCTCCTGTAGGATGTGCACATCATTTGGGGACTCGACTATAGCTCCTAGTTTGCAGTCATCTGCAAACTTCATTAGCCAGAGGCTTTCTGTGTTAGCCTGTACTTCAGAGAAGTAAATACCAAACAGAAGAGGTTCCAGGACTGAACCCTGTGGTACTGTACTTGTCACTGGTTTGAAGTCAGATTTGGAGTCTGCAAATTTTACAGTGTGGATTCTGTCAGTGAGCCAGTTGGCAACCCATCTTGTGACATAGGGATTTATACCTAGTTTAGTGAGTTTAGCTATAATTCCAGAATGGGGGATGGTGTTGAAAGCCTTGGCGAGATCAAGATAGGCTATGTGAACCACCTTACCCTCGTCTACGGCTTTGGTGACTGCCTCAAAGAAGTCAATCAGGTTCAGGAGGCATAATCTGCCTTTCACAAACATGAACTGGGTGAAGTCCAGAGTTTGAAGGTTACCAATGACTTTGTTTATGAGTTCCATGATGATACGTTCCATGGCCTTGCAGACCAGGCTCATCAGGCTAATAGGGCACAAAGCCTGATGTGAGACTATGATTGAACATGGTGCTTTAGTGGGGAGCCAGTTCATTCTAAAGTTCATGTAAAACGTAGCCTGGGATGTTGTCCGATCCCATGGATGCTGTGATTTTGGTTTTAGAGAGTGCAACTTTTACCTGCATAGATGTGATTACAGGGACTCTGCATTCTTCTTGTATAGATATGGGCCCTTTAGGGGGTAAGAGAGTGGTAAAGTTAGCACTGAACCTATCTACCAGGATGTTGGCAATATCAGTTGGTTTTGTAATTTTCATGCTGTTGTGCTGTAACTCAGAGCAGATCTGGGTGTTGTCATTGAGATTCTTGACATAGCTATAGAATGCTTTATGGTTGCCCTTAGAATCAGTGGTGATTTTATTTTTGTAGCTAGCTTTGGAGGATCTTATAAGGGATCTCAGCTTCTTACTGAGGTTGACCAGGGAGTTCCTCTACTCATGAGATTTTACTCTCTTTTGCAACAGTTTCTTCCTTCTGTTGTAGAGTTTGCTTATGGCAGGTGACCACCAGATTGGCTTCCTTTTTTTGGAGGATAGTGTCTTGGTGCTGTTTGGGATAGCACAATCCATGCACTCGTGTAAGTGCTTATAGAGTGCATTTGTGTAGGATTCAGCAGTCGTAACTGTATTGTCCATCATTGTCCATGTTGCACTGTGTGTATCAGTAGACCCTTCTGCTGACACTGACACTGTACTGTGTGTATCAGAAGACGTCTCTGCTTTAACTCATACTGCTCTGCATGTATCGATGGGCCCTTCTGCTGACATTCATATTGCACTACACATCAGTGGACTTTTCTGCAGACACTCTCACTGCACTGTGAGTATCACTGGACCTTTCTGCTAACACTCACACTGCATTGTGTGTGTCAGTGTGTCCTTCTGTTGATACACTGCACTGTGTGTATCACTGGACCCTTCTACTGACAGTCACACTGCACTGCTTTTATCAGTTTGCACTTCTGCTGACACTCACACTGCATTGCACATATCAGTGGACTTTATTGATGACACTCAGCCTGCACTGTTTATATCAGTGGACCCTTCTGATTACTCTCACATTGCATTGCATGTATCCATGAACTCTTCTGCTGACTCTCACACTGCACTGCACATATTTGTGGACTTTTCTGCTGACACTCTTACTGCACTGTGTGTATCACTGGACCTTTCTGCTAACACTCACACTGCATTGTGTGTGTCAGTGTGCCATTCTGCTGATACATTGCACTGCATGTATCAGTGGACCCTTTTGCTTTCACTCATTCTGCACTGCACATATCAGTAAACCTTTTTGCTGACACTCACACTGCACTGCAAATATAAGTGGACTCTTCTGATGATACTCAGAATGCACTGGGTGTATCAGTAGACCCTTCTGCTGAATCTCACACTGTGCTGTTTATATCAGTAGACCCATTTGCTGATACTGACACTGCACTGCAGATATCAGTTGACCCTTCTGCTGACACTTACAATGCACTGTGTGTATCAGTGTACCATTTTGCTGACACTCACTCTGCACTGTGTGCCAATGGACCCTTCTGCTGACACTCAAACTACACTGCACATATCAGTGCCCTTTTCTGCTGACACTACCATTGCACTGTGTGTATCAGTGGACCCATCTGCTCACACTCACATTGCACTGTATGTATCAGTGGACCCTTCTGCTGACATTTACACTGCACTGTATGTATCAGTGGACCTTTCTCCTGACACTCACACTGCACTGTGTGTATTAGTGGACTCTTCTGCTGACACTCAGTCTTCACTGTTGGTATCAGTGGACCCTTCTGCTGACAAGACATGCTGCACTGTGTGTTTCAGAAGACCCTTCTGCTGACACTCATACTGCACTGTGTGTATCAGTGGACCCTCCTGCTGACACTCACAATACACTGCACGTATTAATGGACCCTTCTGCTGACACTCTGTACTGCATGTATCAGTGGGCCATTTTGCTGACATATTGAGCAATGTATTCTTGTATTTCCTACTAAGATATATAAGCAGTGTGCAAACTGCTACCACCTTCTGCAGGAACACATATAGTACTTCAAAAAAAAAAAAAGAGACCTTACAGTAAAAATATCCATAGCACTGACTGTGGAATCATATTCTGCCAGTGAGCTTTCACTATTATGACATTATACATATTGGCTGCCTAGACACTTAACTGCACTAAATAAAGCAAATGACCCTGCTGCAGAGATACAACATATCACTACCAAGGGGTTGTTAGCTGCTGAAACATCCAGTGTACCTTTCAAGGCATTACAATCAGCTGCCAAGCTAGCCAGTTCCTGTGTATAACACTACAATGTTTCTAAGATGTCTTCTCAAAGCACATGGAACAAAAACCTGCTACTGGGACCTTCTTAGCCTTTGGTTGAGGTGCCCACTGCACTGAGGTATCCTGATTTTGAAGTACACACTGTAATACAGAAAATACCTTGTTGGTGAGACATCCCCTACACTGGGCAAGGCACTATAGTATGCTGCTAGTAGACAGACACAGCAAGATGTGCATTTGCATTACATCTGCTTGATGGCAAAATGAGACAATAAGCTTATCTAGTCTAACCTTTAAGTGCTTAACATTCATTCATTCCTGCCTTCCTCCTCTCACATTTTTTTTGCATGTCCATGTCAGCCTGAATCCTTCTCTGAATTCCATCTCCACTCCCCAATTCAGTCATTTATTTTATGATACCACAAGTTTCACAGTGAGAAAGTACTTCTCCTTCTGCATCATTTTTTTTCCTGATCACTGGTCATTATGACCCATTCAGATCTCCCTGACATGATTTTAGGCACTGACAGCATTCCTCCTTCCTTTGTGTTCTGAGTCAATTGAAAAGAGGTCCTGCTTCTCTAGTTTCTGGTAAGACCTCCACTCCTCTGTCCCACTCACTCTTGTGGTGTACCTTCCTCTGGGCTACTTCAAGTGGCCTGCTATCCCTTTGAATAAAATAAGGAATTGTTTTCAGTTCTTCAAGTTTAATAGTGACAAATATCTAATGGTGGGTCTACTTTATTTACACAAAAGCGTAAAGCCCCGAATACATATGGATCGAACCATATGCATCAAAAGTGCAAGCCGTCGAAAACTGTAAATGGAAATCTCCGTAGGTGGAGATTTCCATTTACTTCAATGTAGTGCAATCTCGGAGTTGGCATTTTTAAGTAGTGGGGAGTGTGAGGGGTGCAGGGGGGCTTGCCCCCCTGCCTACATCTTTTTTTCTGTGTATTTTTTTCTTTATTAACTTTCAAATGTTTAAGAGTTCAATGCATATGTGTCAATCTTTATGCATTCGAACTTTTGAACGTTCAAGTTAATAAAGTAGACCCCTAATGGTGACTATAGATGCAGTTTTCTTATTTATGAGTATTCCCCATTCAGAAGGGGTGGAAGCGGTAAGATCTTTTCTGTGCAAAAACAAAGCTTTAGGTCAGATCAAAATAAATTTATTATGTGAATTAGTTGAATTGGTATTACATAATAAGTTTTTTTCTTTTTAACAGATGTTATTATAAACAACTGAAAGGAGTAGCAATGGGGTCTCTGGCAGCCCCAGCATATGCTAACATTGTAATGGCCTTTTGGGAAACCACTGCATTGGTACATTTATTTGACAAATATAGAGTTTTGTATTACTCTAGGTTTGTGGATGATCTGTTTTTCATTTTAGAAGCCACATTTAGTGAAGTTGATGACTTTGTATCAGACATAAACAACACTTCTGAATACTTGAAGTTTGTGAAAGGAGAATGTGGCTTGAGTATAAATTTTCTAGATGTCAATTTGACATGGAATGCAAATGACAATGTTTTTGATAGTAAAATATTCCGAAAGGATACATTTACAAATGGATACCTACATTACCAGAGTAATCATCCTCTTTTTATAAAGAAGAACATTCCCAAAGGCCAGCACATTTGGTCTAGCCAGATGAATACTCAAGAAATTGATGTTACTCTTGAATTTCAGTATATAACTGATTTGCTTTGGGCTAGAGGTTATGATTTGGCTTCTTTATTGTCAATAAAGGAAGAAGTATTAATCAAAAAAATGAGGTATATCCACCTATCCTCAAAAAACCTCTAGTATATAAAAAATTTATACCAGGGGATTTTCAAGATAAACATTTAGCTGTGTTTAGTATGGATATGACCACTGATTGTTCATTTATCAGGGACATTGTTTATTAAAACTGGAGAATTTTGGAGGGGAACAAATACCTCATTGAGGTTATAGGGACAAAGCCAAGCTTTGCTTATCGAAAAAGCTGTGATATCAAGAAATTGTTGGAAAGAGGCAATACAAAAAGGAATGTCACTTTGTTAAAGAATGTTCATAAGAAGTGCATGTTAAAATGTGGAAATTGCAGTATGTGCAGATTTATCCTTGAGGGGCCATATATCATGATTCCCCATACTGAACAAACTTTTACAGTTCCAGTGTACTGTTCTTGTAAATCTAGAGGGATAGTTTACATTGGTATTTGCAGTGGTTGCAACGCTTATTATGTAGGGATGACTACCAGAGCTCTTTTTGAGTGTATGAGAGAACATTATTATTATATTAGGACCAAAAATGAAAGGAATGCATTATATAAACACTCTGTTGAATATACTAATTTAAAAAAATATATTTTCTGTATTAGAAGTAGTGCATGGTGACTTGAGGGGGGAGGTGATTGCAAAAATTTATTAGAACAAAGTGAGACATTTTGGCAGTTGAGACTGGATGCTAACAATAAACCTGGCTTAAATGACAGTATCAACATAAAGTGTTTTCTTAAAAATAGGAAGTTGAAGGTTACTAAAATGAAATGAATTTGCTTTATATATACTCAAACATAGAGTGTGTTGTGTTTTTTAATGTTTTTGCTTATTGAATGTCATTTTATACAGTATGTGATGGGTTAATGTATTTGGGGAATTGTATTTAATTGGGTATTTAATTGAATAATTGATAATTAACTAATGGGTATAAAATGGTATTATTTGGTTGTTTGAAATTTTCTGATGAAGTCTTACTGAAAAAAGTGTGAATAAAAGTGTTGTACGCTAAATCCTGCTTCTCCAACTTTCATTGACCATCAAGTATCCTTGCCTTCTGAAGTTAACACAGCAGTGTTATGTTTGCTTTGGTCATTGCCTTCTCACTTTGTTCCTGGAAGTCTAGTCCAGGTGTGGTTATCAACACCACTTCTTTCTCCTTCTGTCTTACCATAAATTCCACTTCCTGACGCTTCACTCAAGGATTAGTGTGGTGCAAGTTTAGCATTTTGTCTTCATTTAACCTCAGCTGACACTTTTCTGTCCACCTGCTTAACCTTTCCAGATCCTACCTCATACTCTTCCTCCATTCTGCACTGACATTTTTATCTTTTTAGTTTTGTGTGCTCAGCAGTGAAGTCGGTCCTGCTATCATTCCCTCAGACATGTTTGAAACAAACGCAACAAAGAAAATGAAACCACAGCTGCCTCAGCTGCACTCCACTGCTCACTTTTCTTATTCTGGTCATCAGCCCTAACACCAGAACCTTCTGTGCCTTATGCACTCAGTCATACAGCAGTCTAGTTCTTCATTCTTCGTCCTATCCCACCCTATTAACTTTTCATATACCCCTCTGTGAAGCGTATCTGTAACCCAGTCATAAAAGCAGAACAGGTTTGATGGACAGCTTCTTCTGACAATGAACCCATGTTAGCTGCTGTCCTTTGGAAACGCTGCCATCCTCCCCCTCAGTATTGTCTACATGACGTTGCTTGTCAGGGCTCTAAGCTTGTTGCAGTTTTCTAGATTCTCTTTCTTCAGTTTTGTACAAACAGTTCACCTTTTCTACCCTACAATCATGGATCCAGTGTCTGAAGGTCGTCTATGTCTTTTTTGATCATTTCCATGATAATTCTTTCCATGGCTTTACATATTAGACTAGTCAGATTAATGGGTCTGTAGTTTCTGGGGTCAATTGATGGTCAACCCTTGTGAAGTAGGATAACCATTGTAGTCCTCCATTTTCATGGTACAAAATGTTTTGAGGCTATAGTTGAAGACTGACTCAAGTGGTCCTGATAGATAGTGTTTCAAGCTATTTAGGAGGCATCCTGGGATATTGTTGCAGCCCATTGAGGCTGTGTTTTGGCATTAACAAGTGCTGCCATGACCTGCTCCCCACTAATAGCTGGGTAAGAGGGTTGGGTAGTAGCTATTTCATGGAAGGAGGTGGGGGAATGGGGTTAAGTTTGAGCTGAATTTGTGAGCCAGCAAATTCACTATGTCACTCTACTCAATGAAGGTGGCACCACTGACCACCAGTTCAGCATACTAATGTTTGCTGCCTTTGAGGTTTTGGGCAAAGTGTGGAAGGACCTGTGGTTGTGGTTAGTCTGTGAGGCTATCTTGACCTACTAATTGGTCTTGCTGGGCTTAATTAGTCCTCTTAGTTTCCTGTTTAGTTTAATTAGAGATCTCCTATCATTATAGGAGTTGCACTTCCTGATTTTAGCCATGACATTTTTCCTTTTGTTATATACTCTATTAAGCTTAGGATTCCACCAATGTGGTGTGTTTTTAGAGTTTGTTTTAGCTTATTTCTAGTAGATACAGCAGCTTCTATATGGCCACTTACATGGTTGTGGACAGTCTCTATGAACAAGTCTGCATAGTTTGTTATGAATTTAGGGGTTGGGAGGGACATTGACTTTTGATAAACTATCATTTAATAGGATATAGTTTGCATTGGAATAGTTCCTAACTGTTACAGAATTTTTAGGGGTTAACAAGTTGATTTTTATTTTGAAGGAGACAGTTTTGTGGTCTGGCCTCACCACTGAAGATGTTACACTGGGGGAGGGAGCAATGCATCACACTCCCAAATTGGTCAGTACCAGGTCTAGTATGTTTGAACCTCTGGTGGGTGTGTACACTATCTAGTCAAGGGTATTAATTGTTAAGGAAGTCTAGGAATCATTGTGCCTGTGAGTATGATGCTGTGTATATTTCCCAGTTTATGGAGCAGTAGTCAAAGTCACCGATACATAAGGTATTTGATTTAATGGTGAGTGCCTCCAGTAGGTCTAGGTATGAGCTATGGAATTCTAAGGACATAGAGGGTGACATATAACTTGCTAGGAAATGTTATGGGTCTTTGTCTATGGTGAATGCATGTTGATATATTCCAAGGCATGTAGAATTATGCTTGTTGCTGATTTAGATTGGATGCCTCCACCTTTTGTTCCTTTCTGTGTAACTGACAGCCTAAATGTATGGAAGACACTGAAGCCTTGGACTACCAGAGTATTTTCTGTGTATTTAAACCATATTTCAGTAGTGGTACAGATGTCTATATTCTCTAGAGTGAGGAGAGCTTGTAAGGTGTGGAGTTTCTTGTTTAGACTCCAGCCATTAACTACTAACATCTTTAGGTTTATTTGGGTTTTATTTGCTATGTCAGTAGCTTTTCAGTTTTGCATTGCCTGAAAAGGCAATAGGGGATGGATAAAGTTTTAGCCAATATTTGGAAGCCTAGGTGAACCATGTCCTCCAATGATGACAAATATTGGATCCACTGGAAAGACACCAGAAGCAAAGCCAATTATTGAAGCTGATCATCATTTGTTCATACTGTGGCATTATTCTTGATTAAGGAAAAAATCTGCTCAATGAAAGGCACATACTTGCCAGGTACACATATTCAGAGAGATCAACAATGCCACTCTTCATGTAGTCCAGAGAAGTGCATCTCAGGTTCTTGCTGTTCTGCTGTCCTCCTTGTACAATGTCTTTTCATGTCCCTAACTCTCCTTTCATGTTCTCCTTTACTCTATCTTTTGTCCATATTGATATCTTCACATACCTACACAGCTACATCGGGTTTCTCCTCGTTTTGCTTATTTGCCTTTTCGTCAAACCATTGTTTACAGCCCTGACTGCTGCATCCCTGCCTTATGTCCATAGTTTGTTTATTCCCTCAGTTTGATTCTGGAATCCTAATGCATCTCTGACCCTCTTCAGTTGTTCACTGTGATCTACTTCCCAAAAATCCACATGATCACCTTTGTTTTATTACCCTTCACTCTACTCAAGATCACAAAGTGGGATGATTCATGTTGGCTGATGGCACCTTCATATGGATATCTACGACCTCTCTGCAATAATAAGGACCTTGTCCAGAGTACTGTCTTTCCTCGGATAGCAATGCACTGGTTGGCATAATATGTCAGTCCAAAACCTTCAGCAAGTCCTGCTGCTTCTCTGCACTCGAACTTAGAAGCTTGCGATCATGTCCTGGCTGATTCAGATCCCTCATAAGAGTTACCCACTTCCATCTCTCCCTCTCTCACACATTTATTCTCTCCTTCAACCTCCGATACTAATTCACATTTCAGAAAGCAAATAAAGGAGAATAATACTAGACTTATTATTTATTATTATTAGAAATATTATACACTAACTACAAATCAAAAAAATATGCAAAGTCCACAAATCTAAATCACTACACAACAAATTAGTAAAACACCAGAATGGAACCAAAGCCTGCTGCTGATGCATACACTAAACTGTGGACACACCTGCAGCACATCACATGTCATCTGACCTTGTTTCTGACAATCCCAGCTCACTGTGCATGGCACAATATTATGGTACTGCAAACACCCACTAAAAATGCAAATATTACAGGCTACAACACAGATGGTCAATGTAGGCTGGAAATATATCACTACTACTTCCAAAATTCTTGGTGTGCTGTACTTAGCAACATAGTCTGCAGTTGGTATACTATGTATATAGTTCAAAGTACAACACTTTATTAAAATACTCACACTGCATTGCAAAAAACATCACAGTGCATTATTATATACTGCACTATAAATTACATCATTGCTTACTCCTTGACCTTCTCTTGCAATGTTCATGGTGTGGAATGCTGCAGCACAATCTTGCCATGCACTGTGCAAGGTAGTGCACCTCCTGGTGATCCACATGCTCTACTGTGCATTAGCATAGTCTGCTAAACAAACATGATCCTGATGGGCACTGTGCAAGGTAGTACAACTCCTGGTGATCTACACACTGTATTGTGCATTAGCAAAGACTGCTGCCCAAAGGGGGGGGGGTGGTTGTTGTCAACCAGGGAGATTATCTGCATTGTATGCATTCATTATTGGGGGACAAAATGTATTACAAGAAGGTTAACAAAAGTAGCATTTTCAAGGCATACAGACACATAGCTCAGTGGTTAAATGAAAATCTGTGGGGAGGGTGTAATTTCAAATACTATGTTTTCCTTTTTTCAAGTAGAAAAAATGAGAATAGGTAATTTATTCAGAATACCCAAGATCCACAAGGCAAGCGAAACCCACCATATAGACCTATAGTGTCAGCTCCAGCTTCAAAATTGGAACCTTTGTCCAAATTTATAAACAGAGCTTTGCTCAAGTTAGTGCAAGCAGGTACTTTCTTTATTAAAGATTCCTTTGATTTTTTTTTTAGTTGAAATCAATGATAGAGAGGTAGGTCCCAATGGGATGCTGCAGCACAATCCTGCCAGGCACTGTGCAAGGTAGTGCACCTCCTGGTGATCCACATGCTGTACTGTGCATTAGCAAAGTCTGCTGCACAAACATGATCCTGATGGGCACTGTGCAAGGTAGTGCACCTCCTGGTGATCCACATGCTGTACTGTGCATTAGCAAAGTCTGCTGCACAAACACAATCCTGATGGGCACTGTGCAAGGTAGTGCACCTCCTGGTGATCCACATGCTGTACTGTGCATTAGCAAAGTTTGCTGCACAAACACGATCCTGATGGGCACTGTGCAAGGTAGTGCACCTCCTGGTGATCCACACACTGTACTGTGCATTAGCAAAGTCTGCTGCACAAACATGATCCTGATGGGCACTGTGCAAGGTAGTGCACCTCCTCTTGATCTACAGACTGTACTGTGCATTAGCAAAGACTGCTGCCCAAACACTATCCTGATGGGCACTGTGTAAGGCAGTGCACCTCCTGGTGAACCACACACTGTACTGTGCATTAGCATAGTCTGCAGCCAAAACTTTATCTTAATGGGCACTGTGCAAGGTAGTGCACCTCCTAGTGATCCACACACTGTACTGTGCATTAAAATAGTTTACTGTCTAAACACAATCCTGATGGGCACTGTGCAAGGTAGTGCACCTCCTGGTAATCCACACACTGTACTGTGCATTAGCATAGTCTGCAGCCAAAACTTTATCTTAATGGGCACTGTGCAAGGTAGTGCACCTCCTGGTGATCCACACACTGTACTGTGCATTAGCATAGTCTGCAGCCAAAACTTTATCTTAATGGGCACTGTGCAAGGTAGTGCACCTCCTGCTGATCCACACACTGCAGTGTGCATTAGCAAAGACTGCTGCCCGAGCAAAACATACACTGTACATCATACTGCAACCTATTGCAGGCACAACTTACTGCTAAGACAAAAGCTGCATACAATATGTTAGTGACAATCCAACATTATGGTGTGAGCTATAAGTGTTCACTGATTAGAGAACCTTGGCTCAGTGCCTGACAGCAGAGCTGGTTACATTCCCATCCAGTGTATGACATACAGCACAGCATGTACTTGTTTGACACCTAGTGCATTGCACTTAGCTTCAAAGTATGTAGCTCACAGAACTGATACTTGCTGTTGATACACTCACTGCATTCTTCATATCACCATAAATTAATTCTGGGTAAGCACTACCACTGTAGAGCATCACAGCCTGTGGATAAACCCCCCATTGTACTGTGCATGGAATCAAACCCTGAAGTAGACATTCTGACTATTGTGCATGGAAACAAAGTCTACTGAAGACACAGTGTGCATAAAACCAAAGCCTGATGTAGACATTCTGACTGCACTGTGCATGGAAACAATGCCTACTGAAGACATTCCCACTGTACTGTGCATGGAAACAAAGCCTACTGAAGACATTCCCACTGTACTGTGCATGGAAACAAAACCTACTGAAGACATTCCCACTGTACTGTGCATGGAACCAAACCCTACTGAAGACATCCCCACTGTACTGTGCATGGAACCAAAGTCTACTGAAGACATACTGTGCATAGAACCAAAGCCTGATGTAGACATTCTCACTGCACTGTGCATGGAAACAATGTCTACTGAAGACATTCCCACTGTACTGTGCATGGAACCAAAGCCTTCTGAAGACATACTGTGCATAGAACCAAAGCCTGATGTAGATATTCTGACTGCACTGTGCATGCAAACAATGCCTACTGTAGACATTCCCACTGTACTGTGCATGGAACCAAAGCCTGCTGACACTCCCAATACACTGTACATGGAATCAAAACCTGCTGCAGACACTCACACTATGTTGTGCATGAAACCAAAGGATGCTGTAGACTTTCTCACTGGACAGTACATGGAACCCAAGCCTACTGAAGTCATTCTCATTGTATTGTGCATGGAAACAAAGGATTCTGTACACATTTCCACTGTACTATGTATGGAATTAAAGCCTGATGTTAAGATTGTCACTGTACAGTAAATATAAACAAAGCCTGATATTTTTAATTTGACCATGTAAGCACTGCAGTTTTCTCCTGAGGCTGTCGTTCCTTGCACATTATGTTAACTTCGCTATCGATTTTCCTCTTGGCCCTCTTTAATGAGGAATAATCCCAAGAAGCCACTGAGCTGCCTGTGGCACCAGGCACTGCTGCTGGCATTCCTTCTGGTGGATAGAGAAACCTCATAGAGCAGACAAGCTTGGTTATATGCAGTGACAAACCCATGAACAATAAACAAGAGACCTTTTATAGCCAGTCTTTTGGGTATAATGGATCTGGCATACATTTCAGAGTCTTGGTGGGAAAACACCTTTGGTCCAATTCTTGAGGCCAACTTTTCACTGGAATTCTTTAATTTATATCTGGGTAGAGCAAAATAAAATTATGATAATTGGATGGAGAAAATTCATGAATCCAACTTTGAACTCCATCTGATAAGGTCAGACGCCACAAGAACACATGAGCTTGCCATTCTGGAAGACTGGTGTTACAGAATCCCTCTGGTCTTCTTTATAACAAGGGATCCAGAATAGTTACTACAGGAGTTCACAGAGTTCATCCTTGACATGGAACTGAATAGCTTTGGAGTCATTAGCCCTTGACAATTTTATCTGCTGAATTGATGTTGGTTTATGATGAATCCTCCATTCATTAGTTTGAATTATTTTAGGTTTAAAAAAGTCTGAACTTAAAACTGACTCATAGCTCTCCAGCTCATATTAAAGGAAATACACTTACCTGGGATTCAGTAAACTCCATGCAGGAATAGTTCCTGCATGGAGTGGTTCATGTCCATTTAGCACTAGCTTTAACAGCAGTGCACCTTGCATATTCATGAAGGCATGTTTCTATTAAGGCTAAATGGACACAAACAGTGAATGAGAGCAGGGGTGTGTTTAAGTAGTGCATGGACATCGAACACCCCCCTGCACTCAGAAAGTGCTGTACAGCATTTCCAAACAGTATTTTAGTGTCTGCAGACACTGAAATGAAGTTAAAATGAACATTTCAGTTTCCATGGACACTGAAATAGCTAGGGGAGTAAGAAACAATGCAGGGGCTGTGTGACAGCTTCTGTCACACACCCCCTGCATTGTAAAAGTGTCGTACAGCCATGGCTGTTAACTGTACTTGTTTCTACAGAATGCCCAGATGCCTGCATTGCATACATCTCACCCTCCCAGAGCAATAAAGCAGTACAAAGGCATAAATAATGAGGGGACAAAGCCACAAAAATAGGGACATATTTGAAATAATGCACTGACAAACCCAAAAGCTTATAGAATAAAAGGTTGCAGTAGCACAGACTTCCTGCAGGGTATGAAGACTGCAGCACAAATGTCTGCCATGTGAAAGCATCGTATGGCCATAGCCATTAACTGTACAGGTTCTGCCGAATGCTCAAATGCCTGTCTCGCATACATCTCACCCTCCCAAAGCAATAAATCAGTACAAAGCCATAAATAATGGGGGACAAAGCCGCAAAAATAGGAAAGCTGACAGAATAAAAGGTTAACATTAGCATGGACCTCCTGAAGGGTATGAAGACTGAAACACAAATATCTGCCATTTGAAAGTGCCATACGGCTATACCCTTCAACTGTACAGGTACCTGAAGAATGCCCAGATGCCTGCCTCACATACCTAAGAAATAAACGTTCAAGACCGGAAAAACAAACTAGCGAAGACCACCGCTGATTCAAAAGCCAAGAACTCGACTCAGGCCAGTCCAAAACGTAAAAAACATGAAAAACAACAAATTTTATTAAGCTACTATAAAAGCTTTTCATTAGTACTAGTGTTACCTATGCAGCAGTGAAGGTAGTAGACACCATCCTCAAACAATATGTATCGCAGGTACCACACATAGCCAGAGATTCTTGGTCCTTTTTGGAAAAAGTTGGACTAGCTACCTTTGAAGGAAATGCCTATTTTCTGACCATTGACGTCATTGATTTATATTCTTCAATTCCCCATGAGGTAGCACTTGAATGGATTCAACTGGAGATGATTTATTACCAAGCTCCATCCAAAGAGATATCCATGGTGAGCGAATTGCTGAATATTATTTTGACTTGTAACTATTTCACATTCAATAACAGATGGTTTCATCAGTTGATTGGTGTGCCTATGGGGTCTCCGTGTGGTGCCAGTGTAGTTAATTTGGTCATGACTCATTGGGAAAGAACGTTTGCCTTTCCCAATAATATTATTCAAGAGAAAGTCGTTCTGTACATAAGATTCTTGGACAACATTTTTATCTTGTTTAATGGCTCACTGGAAGAAGTCTAAGAGCTAGTGATCGGCTTCAATAATTCATCTGACTTTTTGAAATTTACTTGTACAATAGACATGGAGAAGATATCCTATTTGGATGTGGAACTTTATAAAGACAGAAGTCTAGGTCAGTTTGGAGCCAGAATCCATTGGAAATCAACGTTCTCTAATTCTTATCTACATTATAATAGTGACCATCCGCTTCACCAGAAAAAGGCTATAGTCAAAGGACAACTTGTAAGAGCAGCTAGGATGGTGTGAAGAGATAGTGAATTTTTGGAAAAGTGTGATTTCATAGCCAATTTATTTCTGGATCGAGGTTATACAGAAACCTTGATTGATAAGTTGTGTTTTGAAGTTAAGACCAAGAGAGCTAATGGCTATTTTTCTTCTATCTTGAGTCATGTTGTTCCTGAATTGAGTCATTCACCATCAGCTGTATGCCCTGATTGTTAGGGAAATATGTCCAGTCCAATTTTATTTTAACTTTTAATACAGATGCCAATGACATAGTTACTATAATTAAGAGGAACTGGCAATTACTATCCTCTGAGTTACTTCGAGGTCCAATTTTTGATAAAGCCCCATTGATAATGTACAGAAGGAGCCCTAACATCAAAAATATTCTGGAATCTACATGAAATTTAGTAACACCAAGATCAGGGATGTATAAATGTAATATGTGGAAGTATTGCAGATTTGTCCAGGCAGGTACAGCCTTTACAGTTAAGAACAGGAAATTCCTCATCAGGGGACGTTTCACTTGTTCCAGTATTCAAGTGGTTTACCTTGCTCAATGTTCATCATGCCCCAGTTTTTACATTGGCAAGACTGAGAGGAAATTCCAGGAAAGAATGAACGAGCATTTGTATGCCATAAGAATGAAAATGGACAATGCTTTGGCTATGCACATTCAGAACAACCCAAACCATGAGTTTACATTTATGGTTATAGATCAACTGTATAACACCAATTCTTATGGACCTGAGACATATAGATTAGAATGTAAAGAGCTTCTTTGGCAATTAAGATTGGAAGCATATCACCCCCCGGTCTCAACAGCTCGTTATCCATTGCATATCACCCCCCCTGGTCTCAACAGCTCGTTATCCATTACATATCACCCCCCTGGTCTTAACAGCTTGTTATCCATTACATATCACCCCCCTGGTCTCAACAGCTCGTTATCCATTACATATCACCCCCCTGGTCTTAACAGCTCGTTATCCATTACATATCACCCCCCCCGGTCTTAACAGCTTGTTATCCATTACATATCGCCCCCCCTGGTCTCAACAGCTCGTTATCCATTACATATCACCCCCCTGGTCTTAACAGCTCGTTATCCATTACATATCACCCCCCTGGTCTTAACAGCTCGTTATCCATTACATATCACCCCCCCTGGTCTAACAGCTCGTTATCCATTACATATCGCCCCCCTGGTCTCAACAGCTCGTTATCCATTACATATCGCCCCCCCCCTGGTCTCAACAGCTCATTATCCATTACATATCGCCCCCCTGGTCTTAACAGCTCGTTATCCATTACATATCACCCCCCTGGTCTCAACAGCTCGTTATCCATTACATATCACCCCCCTGGTCTAACAGCTCGTTATCCATTACATATCGCCCCCCTGGTCTAACAGCTCGTTATCCTTTAGTTGTTTTTTAAAACTTAAAAGTTTGAAGAGGTGATGAGCTGTTTATTCTCATAGTTTTTAAAATGAGAGTCAAAAAATGAAAAATGAGAGTGGACAAATTAATGGTTTTATAACTCTTTATCAGTCGACAGTGGTGGAGGGTTAATAGTTATCAGTTATTGTTATGATTATACATCATGATTATTTTACAATATATATTATTGATTCATATTTTATTATTTAGTAATTTTAGGTCTAGATACGCTAACTTTTAGACCTGTTTTATTTAATGACAGTATTAAATCTATACTGAGTAGCCTAAATTTATGTTATATTCTATGTTACATGTCATATTTTATATTCCTATATTATTATTATTTTTATTATTTAGTGAGATATGATTAATATTATATTATTTTTCTTGGGTAGCTGTTCTAGTTATTCAGATGCTTAGGACAGTATGCATTAATTTCATCATATTCATTATATTCATTACATTAGTTATTTTATTTGAAAGCAGGCAAGATATAATGTATGCATAGGTAATTTCTGATTAGGAAGCATTGCACTTCCATTATTAGTATTTATGCTGTAGGTTGAACATTGTTATTTTTAGGTTATTTTATATATTTTACATATTTAGCTACTTTATACAGTTTAATAATCAAAATATTGGGCTTTTTTCTTTCAGTTTCAAAGCCTGCTATTATTGCAATCTCGGTGTATGAATTTTTTATTTTTTTTTTTATTATTTTAATAGAGAATTGCAAATGTACCTTAGTTAGCTGTGATCTGTACCTTTAAGGAGCTAAAGGGAGAGCAAGGGGTGTGGTTAAGTGTTTCAAT
Organism: Protopterus annectens; assembly: GCF_019279795.1. Lineage (NCBI taxonomy): Eukaryota > Metazoa > Chordata > Ceratodontiformes > Protopteridae > Protopterus > Protopterus annectens. The sequence goes on from NC_056743.1 coordinate 1,900,271,638, forward strand.
GCTGGTATTTAAACTCACTTGTAATGGTGTGAATGTTTTGCTTGTCTGAAGCAGTTAGTGCAAGGTACTAACGAAAAGCTTTTATAGTGGCTTAATAAAATTTGTTGTTTTTCATGTTTTTTACGTTTTGGACTGGCCTGAGTCAAGTTCTTGGCTTTTGAATCAGCGGCGGTTTTCGCTAGTTTGCCTCACATACCTGTCAACCTCCTAGAGTAGCAAAGGTGTACAAGGCCATAAATAATTAAAAATATTTTTCCTTATTAAGGTATGTTTATTTTATTTTATTTATTTTATTTTACATTTGTTAACTTGAATAGTCTGATTTGTTAACTTGAATAGTCTGACTGGATTCATGTCCCTTTTCAGCTGAGACCCGGGGAGAAAAGCTCCAAGGTAAGCAGATACAATAAAAACAATGAAAACATATTACAAATATGGTATAGACAAAGACTACATAAGCAAACATGAATAGACAAGTTCAAAAGGTTAGAGTTACTCCCTGGTGACAGTTAGGGTAAGTTCAACAGTAATCTGATTAATAGATTTTTTACATTCTTGATGAGAGTTAGCCAGGCTTGTTGCAGTGGCAAAGCTAGTTTAGTGCCAGACGTTGTTTGAGTCTAGTTTTAAATTGGCCTAGGGAGGAGAGCAAAGTAATATTAGCTGGAAGTGAGTTCCAGGCTCTGCCTGCAGAGTTTGCAAAGAGGGAATCACCGGCTGCATTGTTAATTTTGATTGTCTGAATTAGTAGTTTGTTCGAGGATCAAAGTAGTCATGGATTGTTATAGGGGGTGATAACATTTTTAAGTGCAGGAGTATTATCTGGATTATAAAGGATTTTATTAGCCATAATCAGTAGGTTATATTGGATTAGACTGGGTAGTTGAAGCCACCCAAGCTGGTTAAGACTGATGCAGCGGTCTGTCTTAAAAGGCAGGCCAGTGGCAAACTTGGCAATGTGATTATAACAGGTTGAGAGTTTAAGTACAGTCTTGTTTAGATTAGAGAGTAGGGGGGATGCAGATAGAAGTGTTGAAAGTAGGTGAGAGCGAGCTATGGCAATTTTGGCTGGAGGGATGAGGAAGGCTTTTATTCTGTAATGTGACCCTAGTTTTTTATTGATGGTTTTGATCGATTGGTTTACATGTAGGTCAAATTTTAGGTTATTATCAATAATTACACCTAATAGTTTTGTAGAGGGTTTGGGGGAGATTATTGTGCCATCATTTGCATTTATGGCAAATGTAAAAGCAGCAGACCTTTGTGTTGGTGAGAATAATAGCATTTTAGTTTTTTTGGGGATTTAGTATCAATAGATGTTCAGAGAGCCAGTTTCCTATGGTATCAAAGGTGGACTGGGTAGCAGACCATAAATCTGTAGGAGGTGTAGCTGAGCAAATCAGGGTGGAGTTGTCAGCATATTGGATACAGCTGACATTTGGGATGACAGTATATCAAGTTGTTAATAAAGATGGAAAACAGTAGGGGCCCTAGTATGGAGCCTTGTGGTACTCCAAGGGTGCATGGTAGTAGGTTAGAGAGCCTGTTCTGCCAAAGAACAGCCTGCTGTCTACCATTAAGGTAGGATTTAAACCATTGAAGGGCTTTAGAATCTAGATGGAAAGTTTGCAGGTTGTGAATCAGAATTTGGTGGTCAACCATGTCAAATGCCTTGGAAAGTTCCAAGAAGAGGGCTGAGGATATGTGATTATTGTTACGGTTATTGTTTATGGTATTGGTAAAAGCTAGTACGGCTGAAGTAGTGCTGTGCTGTGGTGTGGATGGAAGCTGTGTTGGGTATCTGCCATGAGGTGATTCTGGATTAGGTAGTGCATGAGTTGTTTATGTATACATTTTTCCATAATCTTTGCAAGTGGAGAAAGTATAGCTATTGGTCTATAATTGGAGAATTCAGTGGAGGAGCCTCCTTTATGTAGTGGGATTACATACTCCACCTCAAAAAATCCAAATCCACCAGAGCCACGAGAGCAAGAGACTTAAACCTCAACATGGATATAAATAGGACGTGCTGGAGGGACAGATTCATCACCCAGAGACTCCCTACACTATGGAACAGAATCCCAGTCCATGTGAGGCAGAGCCCCTCACTGACTCTGTTCAAGAGAAATCTTGACGAGTGGATGGGAGATCGTAGGTTTACCCCGGGAATCATCTCTGTATCACTGCTGGACAGAGACACAGAAAACTAATGGGTGTAGTAGTCTCATCCTAAGGGGTGGTGAAAGCCACACACACTCTGGCTAGGCTTATAAATGCCCTAGGGCAGATAGCCTAGTATGAACCTATGAACCTATGAACCTATAGGATGCTTTCCAAATGGTAGGAATTTTAGCCTCTGCTATGGTATGATTAATTAGTATTGATACTGAGTAAGCAATAACATCAGATGATTTTTGAAGGTACTCAGCAGGGAATTGATCAGTGGTGAGTGTGGTGGGCTTTAATTTTTTGATCAAGGTACAGATAAGTGATGTGGACACTGGTTGGAAGCTGAATGAGAGTAGGTTCATAGGGATGGTACTATCAGGGCCATGGGAGCTAGGAGGCAATTGGCTAGCTAGGGCTTGAATTGTCTCAGTAAAGAAATGGTTAAAACTATCTGAAACATCCTTGGGGGAGGTTTATCAATGGTAGCAGCAGGGATAGGGGTAGCAGTTTTTCCAGGATGAAGTAGATTATTCAGACCTGCCCAGAACTTCTGAGGATTGTTCTGGTTTGCTGTTTGCAAATTACAATAGTACTGTTTTATTTGTCTTGTAAAATGGATTTTTTAGTTTCATTGCTACCTTGCCTGTATTTAACATGATCTTGCTGGTCTTTAGTAGATCGCCATAAAGCCCCAAATTTGTTTCTACTGGTAATTTTTAGTCTAGACTCTTTAGAAAGCCATGGTGCAGTTTTTGCTTTTGTTCTCATTGAATGGGCAGATGCATGCAAATCAAGGATGTCAAGAAATATGTTGTTAAAATATGCAACTGCCTCCTCTAAGGGGACATGTTTTAGAATAGACCAGTTACAAGAGTTAAGTTCCTGTTGGAATTTGGCAGGGTCAAAGTCTTTTTTGTTTCTGACTTTTCTGAGTAAGGGTTGCTGTGGATTAATGGCTTTTTGCTTAACTATGTAAGTGAGCAGGTGGTCGCTTAGGTCATCGGGGAGGATACCAGTGATGTACAGTTGGGGGTTACTATTTATGAGAACCCAGTCAAGTGGGGGGGGGTACTCTGAGCAGTGTGCACATTATAGCCCTCTGCCCAGCATTGCTTAAACACCTCAGATAAGATAAATAAAAATATACAGCTGAAATCCCAGCACTGGGATAGTGTAGTGGTTAGACTCCCAGCTTTGTATGCAGGCATTCATGGTTTGAGTACCAAAACAGGCACTTTCCTTTTACATAGCAAAGCAGTGTTAAAAATTTTTTTTTTTTGTAAATGATGTAGTAAGTGATATTTGTCAACCAGGGTAGTGTAGCTGGTCTAAAATGGAAGTGTGAGTGCATATAACATGTGAAACCATCCATGTATACACAGGTGTCCCATACAGTATAGTCACACCCCTTAGTAATGTAAAGAAAGCACATAGAGGGACGTCACGTAAAGTAAATCATATACACTTACTAAATGAAGTCATTATTCTAATATATATAAAAATTAAATGTGAGCAATGCTTAGCAGTGCTCAGCTATGCTTAGTCTGTTTAAGCAATTCTTAGATGTGAATGCCAAGCAACAGTCAATTCAGCTAAGCAGATTTGCGCACTGATAAGCAGTGCTCAGCAATTACTCCTTTAAGCATTGCTAAAATCAGCTTAGTGGGTTTGCGCACCACTAAGCTGTGCTCAATATTTCCATAATCAACCACTGATGGCAAAGGGTGGGAATATGGTCCTATTTAAACGACACAGGCAGAACACAGCCAGTACCTGTTATAGTTCTACCTGTCCAGTAACCATGGCTGGTGTAGGTGAGGGTTCACACTTTAGGGCACAGTGCTGGGGCATCGTGGAGTCCAGGGTCATGGCTAGACTCCTCGTAAGTAACCATCATGAGAGATTGCTGCAGGGCCAATACTAGGACTCACAATATAAAGTGGAAACCTGGGACCATCTTGCCCGTGATCTCACCAGTGCTACTGGCATCCCTGAATTGGTGAGCAGGTCTGGCACCACTATGCTGACCTAAAGAGGAGGAAGGGGGCACTCTTAGACCAGTGGATCCAAGATGCCAGGGACAACTGTGCTCCAGAAGTTGCAAGTATCACAGATATAGGTGCACCAAATTCTAGCCTGAGAATGTGATAGACAGGTATGCATAATGTTTGTTTTTCTCCTCTACAGCTGCAGCAGAGAGGGCTAGTAACATCGGAGCCCATGCCAACAGATTGCTGAGGCTGCACCAATAGGCTGGTGAGTAAAAATCTATTTTGCAGTATATTGTGCAAATAACTAAGAAGGAACACATTGTGTAGTGCTAGTAGGTATAATGTTAATGTATTAACTGAATAAAGTATGTCCAACTAATATTGATCTGAAATAAACATCGATAATGCAAGCTGTTGTGTTTACTTTGGTTTGTGGTTGTAGACTTAGAATGGAGCTGTAAACCAAGATATAAATGCCCTGTGCTAACCTTTGCTTTCCAGATTGTAGTAATTCAAAGGATTAATGCACAAGACACTATCTGCATGCATCACAGGATTACAAGTTTAGACTGTCTAACCAAGAGACTAATAGGCAGAAACCAGTAAATCAAGAAACAGCAGCTCCCCAGTAGCTCAGTGTGATAAGAAATAGTTTACTTGCTATTTTACACACCCAGACATGGTTCAAATCCAGGGAGTGGTACTAAGATGTGTGCAAATCTACACACAAGGAATTGGGAATACATGTAAAACAGGTAGTGTTAACAGATATTTTCACCATGGGTTTTACAGGTAAGGAAATGTTGGTAGTAGCTGTATGAAGGGTATATTAATAAACTGTGTAGAACTGTTAAACTGTCCCACCACGTGCCTGCAAATGACAGCAGGATAGGTACATACAGCATGCACACATCCAGATACATGTCTCTCAAGTGCCACACTGTCACGGTTAGTGGTCACTGCTGCCAATAACCATGGGCACAGATAGGAAACCAGTTGAAATATGCTAGTAGCACACTCAGATAACAGCAGTTCAGGGTAATCCTCCTGTGCCAGATATGCAACCCTGAAATGTACGAGTCCCCTCTAGTCATGTATCCAGAGTTGTCACAGTTTGCCCCATACCATTACAGGCTGACAGTTTAATAGGTATGTTTGTGCTACAGAAGCTATGGGCCACAGGTAGATGTAAAGAGAGGGCAGACCCATAGAGTACTGAGCAGTACTGTTGTGGAAAATAGAAGCATAAACAGTTGTCAATGGATTTTTTTGTCTCCCCCCCCCCCCCCATCTGCATCAATAATTATTATTCATATACTACGGGTATGTTGTTCTCCAAACCTTGTGTTCTATTATTGTTCATATATTTGATTGGTTGCATGTTAACATACCTTGTTCAAATACCATTGTTGGTGGCCTGTTGCCATTAATGTTACTGGCATACTGTTACAATGCATACTGCTGTTCCATTTATGCATGTGTTCTGTTTGCTATGTAACTGTTTCAGATCTGTTTTATAGGGTTAAATGGAACACCCATGCATGCTGTTATAACTAATCTTGAAATGCGTTGTGTATGACTAACTAACATATTTTGTAAAGCCTCAACACCATAGCACATTTGGAAAGGCAGATCCCGGTGGATCCACCTGTCCCACCTCATCTTGCCATGGCACTGGGCCCCAGCACATCCCAACCCAGGACTTCCTTGTCCATTGGTCCTGCACCACCTTCAGGTGGAGCTGCCTCAGGGGATGGTGCCCACTCCCCCTGGGAGCTGGCATGGACATGAGCCTGCCACCCGCTGTCAGTTCTGGAGTTTGGTGTGCAGTGCCATCCGAGCAGAGTTGGGTGGGCAGCTGCACCAGATTGAAGGCTGCCTGGTACATCTTGAGGGGCAGGACACCCCTTCTGTCCAGCCCCCAGCACAGCCACCTTCAGGACCATAAAGGTGCAGTGGTGACTGCCCATGGGTGAGGACTTCAGTTCCACTGTATCCATTTGGAGGTTCATGGACTTCGGATTCCCAACCACCCTCCCCATCAAAGGTGTTTATCCCCTCATGTGTCATATACTGCCCCTGTCTGCTGCCATCTGTCTTGTCTGTCTGCAAATGCAACCATTCCTATCCAACCTACCTCCCCAAACACACCTACAGCCCTTCCCCAACATTCCATTCTCATCTTAAAAAAAATAAAGGGCATCTGTCCCGGGACAAAAACATTGCCACATACATAGATTTACATTTTGCCCCTATGTACAGTGAAAGTACTCAATCAACCCACTGATTATTCTGCAAATGTCTGTCGTCAACACCCCTCCCTGTGGGGCATGAGGCTGTAAATTGCAAATTCTACACATTATTCACAGCTGTTGTTGCAGAAGAAATGTAGAGCTATGGTCCTTTCCTACACCGATACTGCACATCCCTAGCTGCTTTTCCTAATGTTTTACCCCCTGCTTGCCTCCATTTCACCACTTTCCTCTCACCCTTAACCATCTGTTAGCAGCGCTTAGCTCCACACAAAACCGCGCAAACCTGCTAACAACTGCTTAAAACTGCCTTAATCATTCTGCCTCCATCAGCCCTTGTTCTGCCCAGAAACAAGATAATAAGCCCTGTCAAGTCTCACACATGGGATGCTGTGCACTACAATCACAGCAACATACCACTACACCACCCGAGCTGTGGAAATCTGTGATACTTTTCCAAACATATCATGCATTCTGGCCATTTAACATTAATGAAAAAAGTCATCACTTCCAAGTCTAGAACCCAGGACTCTATGCACTACAATCACAGCAACATACCTCTAAATCATCTGAGTTGTAGTCATTAGCAATGTTTTTATAAACATATCATGCACAACAGTCATTTAACATAAGGGGAAATTATATATCTGTAATGTCTATCTATCTATCTATATATATATATATATATATATATATATATATATATATATATATATATATATAAGGAAGTCAGGAGTGTCAGAGAAGTATGTAAGAGTGGTACAGGATATGTATGAGGGTAGTGTGACAGCGTTGAGGTCTGGGGTGGGAGTGACAGATGCATTTAAGGTGGAGGTGGGGTTACATCAAGGACCAGCTCTGAACCCTTTTTTATTTGCAATGGTGATGGACAGGTTGACAGACGAAATCAGACAGGAGTCCCCGTGGACTATGATGTTTGCAGATGACATTGTGATCTGTAGTGAGAGTAGGGAACAGATGGAGGAGACCCTGGAGAGATGGGGATATGCTCTAGAGAGAAGAGGAATGAAGGTCAGCAGGAATAAGACAGAATATATGTGTGTGAATGAGAGGGAGGATAGAGGAATGGTGAGGATGCAAGGAGTAGAGGTGGCGAAGGTGGATGAGTTTAAATACTTGGGGTCAATAGTTCAGAGTAACGGCGAGTGTGGAAGAGAGGTGAAGAAGAGAGTACAGGCAGGATGGAGTGGGTGGAGAAGAGTGACAGGAGTGATTTGTGACAGACGAGTACCTGTAAGAGTGAACGGGAAGGTCTACAAGAGGGTAGTGAGACCAGCTATGTTATATGGGTTGGCAACAGTGGCATTGACAAAAAGGCAGGCGTTTGAGCTGGATGTGGCAGAATTAAAGATGTTAAGATTTACACTGGGTGTGACAAGGGTGGACAGGATTAGGAATAAGTATATTAGAGGGTCAGCCCAGGTTGGAAGGTTTGGAGACAAAGCCAGAGAGCCACGATTACGTTGGTTTGGACATGTGCTGAAGAGGGATGTTGAGTATGTTGGGAAAAAGATGCTAAGGATGAAGCTACCAGGTAACAGGAAAAGAGGAAGACCTAAGATAAGGTTTATGGATGTGGTGAGAGAGGACATGCAGGTGGTTGGTGTGACAGAGCAAGATGCAGAGGACAGGAAGAAATGGAAACAGGTTATCTGCTGTGAACCCTAACGGGAACAGCCGAAAGAAGATGATGATACACATACACACATATATATATATATATATATATATATATATATATAGATATATATATATATATATATATATAAATATATTTATACACACACATATATATATATATATATATATATATATATATATATATATATATATATATATATATATATATATATATATATATATCTATATATATATATCTATATATATATATATATACATATATATATAGATAACCAACCTCTTACTGAAGACATCTGCAAAAAGCCCGACAACGTGGGGGGGTAAAGGGCAAACAATAGTGACATCTTTGAAATATGACTGTCATACACGTAGAAGTCTTCTAAAGTGGCATGGTTTGGGTTAACATACAATTCCAGATAGATTCCAGGTCTGAAGCACAAATGAATGTCATCATTTACTAATGTCAATACACATATCATCCCAGTGATTTCTCAGAAACCCACAACTGTTATGGGCAACAGACCAAACATATGAGCCACACATCTGGACAGTGGAGAAGTATAACAGCAGTCATGTAACAGAATAGAAAAACCTATGACAGCTGCCAACCATGTCACCCAGCACCTTATGACCCACAGTAAGACCAAACATGACACTACCCCAAATCAGCTTGGGGCAATTACCCATGTATATCCAAATATTATCATGTACTATAGGGATAGAACTGTAGGGAAAAGCAGATAGTGGTGCAAAAATGTCCACCCACAACTATTTGCACCACAGTCACAGTAACATAGCAGTACCTCAAATGAACTCTAGAGTAGAACGACTGTTTGAACAAACATAGCCTGATTGCCAGACATATACTGGCCCAGCACGCAATGTACTGGAAATCCTGAGGTGTTACAGGACATTTCTCCATCTGCCCCTATAAGCATACACACCTGATAGGCTGCCAGCAGCCAACTCAGCATGCACAGTCAGACAGAAAAAAGATTTATGCCACTCACATCTGCTACTCTCCCTACTCACCCCAATAAACATCTACACACAATAATGCTACACAATTTTGGCAGTCTGCTCTCAATAGCCAGACATACATAACTCTCATATGTACAGATTTCCACAGAATGTACAGGGTGTGAGACCATATTCATGGCCACTGCCACATACCACTTCCAGGAGTCTGCTAAGTCAATGGGATGATACCTGGGGCGCAGTCACTAAATAATGATATCACATACCTTTGAACCTCTTACTGCAAGACATCTGGACAAAGCATGACATACTTGGGGGACAGGGGGCAGGAAAGAGGGACATATCTCACATAATGGTGTTACAAACTGAAACAGTTGCTGGTGTCAAAGGCTTTGTTGTAACATAACATCCCTGAAGGATATGATGTCTGGAACACTAATGGATGTCAACAGTTACTGACTACAATCCTCACATTATCCTACTGATTCCACAAAAACAGACGTTGTTTGAGGAACAGACCAAACATAACAGGCAAACCTCTAGGCAGTCTGTGGACATCAGGCCAGTCGGGAGGTATGTCAGAGACATATCACTGTCAGACGTCAAGTCACACAGAAAATGCATGTCCAGATGAACCTTGTTAATTTAGCAACCCTCTATGTGTATAACAGCACTGCTGACTTACAATCTTTATGCAATTCTGGAGCTTTGTCCCCCATGTCTCCAAATCCATGAGAACTACATGCTCCAGTGACTTAAACGTCAGCACAGAAATAAACAGAACATGCTGGAGGGACATATTCATATCCCAGAGGCTCCCCTCACTCTGGAAAAAAATCCCAATCCATATCAGACAGAGCCCCTCAATGACCCTCTTCAAGAAGAATCTTGACGTTTGGATGGGAGATCGTAAATTTACCCCTGGGATCTCTTCTGTGTCACTGCTAGACAGAGGCATGGTAAACTAACCTTAAATGGGCTATGTTATGTGACCTACTATACCGAAGCACAGTCAACTAATCTAAGAAGGGTGGTGAAAGCCAAACACACTCTGGCTAGGCTTGTAAATGCCCTAGGGCAGATAGCCTAGTATCAATGTATGTACCTATGAACCTATGTTGTTGGGCTGTCTCCACATGTCCTGTCCTGGGAGATATTCCCACCTACATTCTGTGAAGCTGTAGCCCCCCACACCTACATAATGTTCTCCACACAGGCAAGAAAAATTGGCAAGGCCCACATGAAGGACATAAGTATAGCACTGTGTTGCTATGTCATTGGCAAATGGAAAGACAGACTGCGACTACACAAACCTAACCATTTGCATTGTTGTGAGGAAACTCTTCAGCACAATAAGAGGTATATGAATCATGTAAGCCTGTAATGGAATGCAGAAGGGGGATGCAATGATGTCAAATTAGGCTGCAACAAGACCTGCTAGACTCACATGCTGCTGTCCAGCACCTATGGCCATTCCCGCTTGCCCTGTCTACGTTGACATGGAGCACATCTCTGGCCCCTGAGTCACTCCAGCAAAAGTCAGCTCATGTATGACTACTACTGGAGTGTCTGTTGTCCAATACTAAGTGTGTCACTGCTAGGCCAGCTACCTGGAATGTTGTAATTATTCATATGTCACCTGTGCATGCTACTCTGATACATATGCTTGTCTTACAAATGTAAGAGACATATATAGAGTATGGGCATACTACACAGCAGGTGTACATGTCTGTGTGTGTGTGCTGAACTGTATGTGATATACTGAGCCCATACCTGACAACTGTCCAGAGTTTTGCAGAATGACCATGTCTGCCTCATATTTGTAGTCAGACAGTTGTGTATTCTCTGGCACATCACTGGCAAGCCATTAAAGACTGAAGTTATAACATATTAGCATACATTTGATTGTCAGATGTCATAGCCTGCAGAGTAGACCTGTGAATGCGGCACCATCTTTGCTGGCAACTAAGTGTGCTTCAGCTACTTTCATAAAGTGACACAATTTACTGGTCTTTGCCCACCACTGATGCGTGCCTTGGTGCAGATGTCTTGCTCTAACAGGAGCTAGGTGTCTTACCATGAAAAGCATGTCAATGCAAGTGCGCCCTGGTCTGTAGGATGCAGATATTTGTGCAGTCACTGACACCTGCTTTGTAGCTATGGAGAGCACACTAACCTTGCCAGGTTACTCATCTCATCATACATTTAGACCCCAAATGGAGGAGTGCTGAACATTAGCATACACATACACATCTCCAGGATGGAGGCCTGCACAGACACAGGAGGTGGAGTGTTGAACATTAGCATACACATACACACCTCCAGGCTGGAGGCCTGCACAGCCACAGGAGGTGGAGTGTTGAACATTATCATACACATACACACCTCCAGGATGGAGGCCTGCACAGCCACAGGAGGTGGAGTGTTGAACATGATCATACACATACACACCTCCAGGATGGAGGCCTGCACAGCCACAGGAGGTGGAGTGTTGACCATTAGCATACACATACACACCTCCAGGCTGGAGGCCTGCACAGCCACAGGAGGTGGAGGGTTGAACATTATCATACACATACACACCTCCAGGATGGAGGCCTGCACAGCCACAGGAGGTGGAGTGTTGAACATGATCATACACATACACACCTCCAGGATGGAGGCCTGCACAGCCACAGGAGGTGGAGTATTGAACATTAGCATACACATACACACCTCAGGAGGTGGAGTATTGAACATTAGCATACACATACACACCTCAGGAGGTGGAGTATTGAACATTAGCATACACATACACACCTCCAGGATGGAGGCCTGCACAGCCACAGGAGGTGGAGTGTTGAACATTAGCATACACATACACACCTCCAGGCTGGAGGCCTGCACAGCCACAGGAGGTGGAGTGTTTATTTTATTTATTTATTTATTTTACATTTGTTGACCGGGAAAGTCCCCCTGGATATATGTCCATTTTCAGCGGAGGCCCGGGGAGAAAAGCTCCAAGGTATAAAAAATCAATTGCATGTCAAAAATCTAATTACATGTCTCATGTTACAGATTCCAAAAAATCAAACTTAACAGACATTAGAGGCAGACAATACACATTACATATAATATATTTACATAAACTCGATGGACAAAGATAATAATAGTTCCTCAGGTACATTTTTTAATATGTGAGTGTGAACGTTGCAGTACATGATAGGCTACATTTGTCAGTGCACTTTCCAGAGAAATATTTAACCCGGCTTGATACAGTAGCATGACCAGTGTGATCCCAGGTAGTGTTTGAGCCTAGTTTTAAACTGACCTAGTGAAGAGAGTAAGGTGATATCAGGTGGAATAGAGTTCCATGATCTACCTACAGAGTTTGTGAAGACAGAGTTACCGGCTAAGTTATTAGATTTACTTATCTGGATAAAGAATTTCTTTGTGGATGAGTGTTGAAAATTATCATACACATACACACTTCCAGGATGGAGGCCTGCACAGCCACAGGAGGTGGAGTGTTGAACATTAGCATACACATACACACCGCCAGGATGGAGGCTTGCACAGCCACAGGAGGTGGAGTGTTGAACATGATCATACACATGCACACCTCAAGGATGGATGCCTGCACAGCAACAGGAGGTGGAGTGTTGAACATTAGCATACACATACACACCTCCAGGATGGAGGCCTGCACAGCCACAGGAGGTGGAGTGTTGAACATTAGCATACACATACACACCTCCAGGATGGAGGCCTGCACAGCCACAGGAGGTGGAGTGTTGAACATTAGCATACACATACACACCTCCAGGATGGAGACCTGCACAGCCAGAGGAGGTGGAGTGTTGAACATTAGCATACACATACGCACCTCCAGGATGGAGGCCTGCACAGCCACAGGAGGTGGAGTGTTGAACATGATCATACACATACACACCTCCAGGATGGAGGCCTGCACAGCCACAGGAGGTGGAGTGTTGAACATTAGCATACACATACACACCTCCAGGATGGAGGCCTGCACAGCCACAGGAGGTGGAGTGTTGAACATTAGCATACACATACATACCTCCAGGCTGGAGACCTGCACAGCCACATGAGGTGGGGTGTTGAACATTATCAAACACATACACACTTCCAGGATGGAGACCTGCACAGCCACAGGAGGTGGAGTGTTGAACATTATCATACACATACACACCTCCAGGATGAAGGCCTGCACAGCCACAGGAGGTGGAGTGTTGAACATGATCATACACATACACACCACCAGGATGGAGGCCTGCACAGCCACAGGAGGTGGAGTGTTGAACATTATCATACACATACACACACCTTCAGGATGGAGGCCTGCACAGCCACAGGAGGTGGAGTGTTGAACATGATCATACACATATACACCTCCAGGATGGAGGCCTGCACAGCCACAGGAGGTGGAGTGTTGAACATTATCAAACACATACACACCTCCAGGATGAAGGCCTGCACAGCCACAGGAGGTGGAGTGTTGAACATGATCATACACATACACACCTACAGGTTGGAGGCCTGCAGAACCACAGGAGGTGGAGTGTTGAACATTAACATACACATACACACTGCCAGGATGGAGACCTGCACAGCCAGAGGAGGTGGAGTATTGAACATTATCATACACATACACACCTCCAGGATGGAGGCCTGCACAGCCACAGGAGGTGGAGTGTTGACCATTAGCATACACATACACACAACCAGGATGGAGGCCTGCACAGCCACAGGAGGTGGAGTGTTGAACATTAACATACACATACACACCTCCAGGATGGAGGCCTGCACAGCCACAGGAGGTGGAGTGTTGAACATTAGCATACACATACACACCTCCAGGATAGAGACCTGCACAGCCACAGGAGGTGGAGTGTTGAACATTAGCATACACATACACACCTCCAGGATGGAGGCCTGCACAGCCACAGAAGGTGGAGTGTTAAATATTATCATACACATACACACCTCCAGGATGGAGGCCTGCACAGCCACAGGAGGTGGAGTGTTGAACATTATCATACACATACACACCTCCAGGCTGGAGACCTGCACAGCCACAGGAGGTGGGGTGTTGAACATTATCATACACATACACACCTCCAGGATGGAGGCCTGCACAGCCACAGGAGGTGGAGTGTTGAACATTATAATACACATACACACCTCCAGGATGAAGGCCTGCACAGCCACAGGAGGTGGAGTGTTGAACATTATCATACACATACACACCTCCAGGATGGAGGCCTGCACAGCCACAGGAGGTGGAGTGTTGAACATTATCATACACATACACACCTCCAGGATGGAGGCCTGCACAGCCACAGGAGGTGGAGTGTTAAATATTATCATACACATACACACCTCCAGGATGGAGACCTGCACAGCCACAGGAGGTGGAGTGTTGAACATTATCATACACATAAACACCTCCAGGATGAAGGCCTGCACAGCCACAGGAGGTGGAGTGTTGAACATGATCATACACATACACACCTCCAGGATGGAGGCCTGCACAGCCACAGGAGGTGGAGTGTTGAACATTATCATACACATACACACCTCCAGGATGGAGCCCTGCACAGCCACAGGAGGTGGAGTGTTGAACATTAGCATACAAATGCACACCTCCAGGATGGAGGCCTGCCCAGCCACAGGAGGTGGAGTGTTGAACATTAGCATACACATACACACTTCCAGGATGGAGGCCTGCACAGCCACAGGAGGTGGAGTGTTGAACATTATCATACACACACACACCTCTAGGCTGGCCAAACAGTATGATGCATGGGTTATATCTTGAGTGCAATTAACAGTTGACAAAACAGTACTCAAATCATAGTCCAATGATAGTACCCACTCAGTCAAAGTAGCTACAGGCCTCCATCCATGACTATGGACACCCACCACACCTATTGGGACCTGCTGGAATCTGTCAGGCTTCAATTGTCTACCGTGCTCCTGGGTGATTTCAAATACCCAGTCATATGCAGCTACATATTGGCCTAGCTGTCAAGCTGGCACTGACTCTGACATCTGGATAGGCCCACATATGACAGACAGACAAAGGCCCACACATGGGGACAGAGTGTTGATACTGTTCTGCCAGACATAGACAGTTGAGGAACCAGTTTGTTACTTGCTTGTTCTCTGTTATGGGTGTGACATCTGCTTCTCCACTGTCTACCATTAATGTTTTGACATGACCTTGTCTTGTTTTGCAAATACTTTGCAGGCTAATGTAATGTTAGTACAAGCGGAACAGATATACAAGGCATACTTATACTCCTTCTGTGTCAACATGCCATTCCAGGGGTATGGATGTTGGGCAGTGACATGTTGTCAGTGCTGACACAGTAAGGTGGCAGCCTTTTATGACCTGCCAGTACACTGACCTTTAGGTACCCGCTGTGCTACTAGGCACCATACCTGTCTACATATGAGAGCCAGACATCTGGACAAATCCATAAGTAATTAGGGGACCAAGGCCTAAATATAGGGTCCATTTTAACTATTGGCCTTACAAATCTAGAAGGGTGATACAATAACAGATTTTGCATTAGCATGCATTTTCTATAGGGTATGAAGTCTGAGATATTACAATCCATCCTGCTGTGATATCACTGTGTAAGTCTGTAGGGAGGTATTCCATGATTGACACCATTTGTGGGCCTTTGCCAGACATTCCTTTATGGTTTTCTATGGCTGACTTGCTGGGTGAGTCTGAGGGGTCACATCCATGCCTGTGACCTATGACCCCCCCTTAGTTGGCCCCTGCATATACTGCAGTGGAATTTGTCACCTT
The DNA here is from genome assembly GCF_019279795.1 of Protopterus annectens. NCBI lineage: Eukaryota > Metazoa > Chordata > Ceratodontiformes > Protopteridae > Protopterus > Protopterus annectens. Next base: position 1,900,287,516 of record NC_056743.1, read on the forward strand.
GGATAATACTGCATAGTGTGGGGAAGCCAGTATTGGGCAGACATTTACTGGTGTCCCACATAGCTGTCAGTTGTCTGCTGCTACCCCAGTAGGCCACCCCATTCCCTTGCATGCATGCAGCAATACCATAGATATGCTACTGGAACATATTACTCCATTCATTTATTGTTTAGAAGACTGACTTACCTTGTGCCTGTGGCAGTTGTGGGGATGGTGGGTGAGGGCTGACTCTGTTGGATGCACGCAGTACACTGCCTATACATGGTAAGGTACAGGTAGTATGATGTGTGTGGCATCCATGTTACTGTGTGTGTGAGTCAGAGAGAGGTGTCAGTCCCTGGGTCCCTACACTGTCAGTGTGTGTACTATGTGTTGCCTCTTACCAAGGCTTGGTCATACTGGGTACACCTCCATCTGTCTACAGGAGCAGGCTCAGGGGCTTCCTCCTCCAAGTCCTTCTGTGCCTGTGGGGACCTTGGCAATGGTGGGGGGGGCTGTGTAGCCCTTCCCCATGCTGTTCCTGCTGCAACTGTTTCCGTAGGATCATATTGTGTAGCATGGCACATACTATGAACATGTGTGCACATGTGGCTAGAGACTGCAAGGCTCCACCAGATATGTCAAGGCAGCAGAACTGTGACTTGAGCATCCCAAACACACGGTCTATAATGATCCTGGTTTGTGTGTGTGCCTCATAATGGCATTCTCAATTGAGTGTGTGTGCATTTCTGATGAGTGTCATCATCCATGGCTCCAGTGCATAGCCAGCATCTCCCACCAGATGGCCATGTGGGATGTCCCCACTGGCAAATGCCTGGTACAGCTGTGACAAATGCCAATGCCAGATGTGGGAGTCATGATAGCTTCCAGGGTTGCCAGCACACACATTCATGATAATGCCCTGGGAATTGCACATTGCACATGACCTGGCAGTTGATAGAGGGGAAGCCCTTGTGGTTTATGTAGACCCTACTCTGTTCACTAGATGATGCTTTGATGTGGATGTGTGTGCAGTCTATCACACCCAGTACCTCTGGGTACTCTGCTACACAGTGGAAGAGATGCATATTGCTGGTCCTCTCCTCACAGGTGTTGGGGAAGTAAATGTGCTCACCAGCATGTGGTAGCCTGGCATCCAGGAACTGATGGAGTACAGTGGATGCAGATGCCTGTGAAACCCCCATCATGTCCCCAGTAGGTCTTTGGAAACTACCTGTAGCTAGTATTCTTAAGGCTACACATACCTTAGTATCCACTGGGATGGGTTCCCCTCTGTTGGCTCTGGGTTTGATTTGAGGTCGGAACAGCTTGATGATTTTCTGAAGTATGTCTCTGTCCAATTTGTAGTGCGCTATAATCCCAGATCATGTATCCCCTGGTAGGTTACCCTGGTTTGGAACACTCTTTGACTGCTCCTCAGTCTGGGGGGTTTGTCAGCATCCTCCTCCTCACCACCCTCAGCTGCTCACACATAGTGATAGATCAAAGCAGCAGCAGCCCCTAACATTTTTTAGTTAAAATTCCCCCATGTGTGTACACCAATGGTGCAAGGTTTGGTGAAAAACCAGACTGAAAGGTGCTTGCACAGTTTATACAGTTGTGCTGCAGATGCTGCCTGTATGATTGGCTGGCTATGATACATTCCATCTGCTTGCTGTTTTATTTGGACTTGATTACTTTTATAGGTTTATAGGTTCTTAGGTTGGTACTAGGCTATCGGCCCTTGGGCCTATACAAGCCTAGCCATAACAATTTCCTGGCTATTTCTTCCCACATTATTTACTTCCCTGGACCCCTGTCTAGCAGGGTGACTGACGTGATCTTTGGGGTGAATTTCCTATCTCCCATCCAATCATCAAGGTTCCTTTTGAAGAGGGCCAATGAGGCACTCTGCTTGACATGTATGGGCAGTCTATTCCAGAGTCTGGGGAGTCTCTAGGTCAGTAACCTATCCCTCCAGCATGTTTTATTCATTGTGATGACAAGGTTTAGATCCCTGGAGCATGTGCCTCTGAGGGATTGGAATTTCTTTAAGTGTAGCATGTCCAACAGCTCTGGGTTTGACATGGCCTTGTATGTTAAGCAGAGATCGCCTTGGAGTAGACGATATGTGACAGAGTATAGGTGGAGTCTTTTTAGATGGTCAGCATAGGGCATCTGCTTTAGGCCTGTGATTCTTTTAGTGAGGCATTTCTGCGGGCATTCCAGTTGTTGCAGATGTCTTGAGAGGTACATATCAAATGGGGCGTTGTATTCTATAATGGGTCTAAAGAGGGATGAGTACAGTGGGACAATGACCTCCTTTTTCTGGATGAAAAGCCCTTAATGATGAAGTGTGCCACATAGAAGGATTTCCTGACTGTTGTGGCAATGTGGTTGTCGAAAATGAGACCACTGTCCACCTGTGTCCCTAAGTCTCTTATCACACTTTCGGTGTTTAGTGTACTACCACCTATGTAGTAATTCACAGGTACATGTTTTTTTTCCCAAAGGGGATAACTATATATTTCTTGGCATTGAGCTTAAGCCCATGGCTCTGGCACCAAGCATCTGTTTCTGTAAGGCCCTTTTGTAGAATATGTACATCATTTGGGGATTCAGTAATGGCTCCCAGTTTGCAGTCATCTAGTAGATGCCAAACAAGAGTGGTCCCATGACTGATCCCTGAGATACTCTACTTGTCTGGAGATGTATTTGGAGTCAACTACTTTTACAGTGTGGGTTCTGTCAGTAAGCCAGTTGGCAATCCATCGAGTGATGTAGGGATTAATGCCCAGTTTAGTAAGTTTATCTGTGATTCCAGAGTGGGGGATGGAGTCGAAGGCCTTGGTGAGGTCCAGATAGGCTGTGTGGACCACCTTACTCTTGCCCATGGCTCTGGAGACTGATTTGAAGAAGTTAATCAGGTTCAGGAGACAAGATTGGCCCTTCACAAACCCAAACTGCATGGGGCCCAGTGAGATTCTTTATGGCAGTCATGAAAAAATGTCTATGGAACAAGGTAACCCGCTCCTTAATTTGGGCTTCATTGTTCAGAAGGAAGGTTTACCAGGTAATACCATCCCCGTAGCGGTTGATAGAACCTTTGAAGATTTGTTGAGGGACTGGAATTTTAAAGCTGGAAGAATACAGCACTTGCAATGGCAAGCATTTCATCTGGAAGCCTGCATTAGCTATGGAATAGTCCCCAGAGGAATGACGATACTGTGTATGCCAGCTCAGGGGGATAGATACCCTGAGCTTTTGGCTAAATGGCAAGCGCTTAATTTGAACACCAGTATGGACTATATGAGGTTGCTCATACAATTCTTTGCCTCGGAGCTAGATACCTTGAAGCAAGAGGTATCTCTACTTTATAATAGACTTGCATCGGATTTTCCGGACGACAGGAATAAAGATAGACTTACTACAATCCAACAGACTCTGGCCAAAGAAGCTGATAAGCTTCGTGAAACTAAGCTCAGTAAAATTAAAAGAGATTACTCCGATTTTATTAATGGTAACATCTTCGTTTGGCCGAAATTCAATGAGCGTGTAGTAGAGCAGACGAAACGTCATCAGAGGTCGTCAGTGGCGCGGGAAGAAGTGACGCGTAAGGAAGAACTGCAAGGGAGATCGATGGTGCAGTCAGTACGAGCAAGAAGCAATAAGGAGGTTTCCATCATAACCCGTCTTCCTGGCAATGAAGTAACAAGAGAGAGAGATGTTGCTTTGAGTGCTCAACGAGAGAGGGACGTTATATTGGGAATACAAGGGGAAGGTGAGAGGCTGTGTATGCAGCAGCCGACTGAGAAGCAACTCAACTCTTTGACTTCAGAAGGCTCAACGGCTGTTTGTATGATTTCTACGAAATCCACACATGAAGGTGAAACATTGAATGTGGAAAGAGAGATACCCACTCATTGTCCGGCAAGTTCTATATCCACATTATCTAACATTTCGGGTACCAACAACATTGTTGTGGTGCCTGACACAAGTACAGAGCATAACCTAGATCTAGGGGCTCGCCCTAAGACCAACCAAGGAGCGTTGCATTTTTTGGGAACCCTCCCAGCACCAGTAAGAAAGAAGGGTGCCGGAAAAAGATCTTTGAGCGAAGACAGAATTGTGGACAAACGCAGGAAAACTTTACAATGACTGATGGTGCTTCTAATGGTATCGTATATAATTTATCAAAAATTTTGCTGAGTACAGATGAATTACAAGTTCTTAACAAGGGGCTTACATTTGTGCCGAGTAAAGTATGTATATATAGTGATGTTATTTTTGACTTATTACTGTTCTGTAGAAATGTTGCATTAAAATTGATGTATGATAGTCAATTAGGAGAAAGAGTAGAACCAAAGAAACCCAGCAGCTTTGTTCCTAATTTGACACCGTCCCTTAATCTGTTTATGAATGGGTGTGAAAAGGACCTATTTAAGTATTTTGAGAGTAAGAACACCAGCACTTATTATAATTTGACTATGGCACAAAAACTGGCACTCCAGGGTTTGATGAATAACAAGGAAATAACAATAAAAACAGCAGATAAAGGAGGAGCCATAGTAATATTAGATACAGAATGGTATGATAAAAAACTAAAGGAGACATTGTCTCTTGATGGGGCTTATGAACAGATAAACCCTCTACAAGTTAAGATGATTATAGAAAAGGTGTACAATGTTTTAATAGCATTGCTGGATGAAATGAAGATAACAAAAGAGACATATGAGTTTTTGAGAATAGACAAACCAGTTACGCCCATTTTCAAGGCACTACCGAAGATTCATAAGTCACTCAGTGACCCACCATTCAGGCCTATAGTTTCGGGCAGAGGGTGGGTCACGGAGAATGTCTCAATTTGGCTAGAATTTGTCCTGAAACCCTATTTAGGGAAGATTAAAAATATATTGAAGGACACAGGGCATTTTTTGGAACAGTTAGCTAAAGTGGAGAAGCTTGAGGGTAAGAAACTGTTGATGGTTACAATGGATGTCAACAGCCTGTTCACTGTTATTGAACATGATTATGGCATTAAAGCAGTGGGTGAGGTTATTAGTAACCTGGGAGCCACAGAACACATGAGAGAGACTGTGGAAAGATTGCTCTCTTTGGTTCTGTTCAATAATGTCTTTATAGGACCTGGATCTTTGTATAAGCAAGCACAGGGGGTAGCCATGGGCACCCCCTGTGCTAACACATATGCAAACATAGTGCTATCTAAATGGGAGACCAAAGAGATTTTGAACAATCAGGAATGGTACCAACATGTAGTCTTATATGTTAGGTTTGTAGATGATGTGTTTATCTTGTGGGATGGGGATTTGCCTACTTTTAAAAGCTTTTTAGTTTTTTTACATACAACAACTACATTCTTGAGTTTTAGTGCAAAAACATCGTATGATAAGATAGATTTTCTAGATGTTTGCGTTGAGCAGACTGATATGGGATTTACATCAAGACTCTACAGAAAGGATTGCTGGCAAAATACATTGTTGTCTTTTGACAGCATGCATCCGAGACATATTTTTCCTAACATCATAAAAAGCCAGGTGGGCAGGATTTCTAGGGTATGTTCTGAGGATGCATACTGTGAGGAAGAATTGTATAAATTAGAGCAGCATCTCGCATGCAGAGGATATGGGAAACCTTTGATTGACAATGTCATGAGAAATAATAAACAACATAGGGAAACAAGATATAAGCCATGGCTGAATAGGATTAATAGGGGTAGACAGGAAGATACTGAGCCTAACAGTAACAAGGAAAGAAAAACAAGTTTGTTGTTTACTTATGGAAGTAATATTAAGGACATCTGCCAGGTAGTACAGAACAATTGGAGTATACTAACCAGTGATATCGGATTGAAAGACATAGTAGGTGAATGTCCTAAATTCAATTATAGAAGAAATAAGAATTTAAAAGACCTACTATGTAAGGAGGTACACTTAGACAAGAGACTGGAGTTAAATTTGAGTGTAGGTACTCACCCATGTGGCAATTGTAAGGCCTGCATGTATATTAGGGGGGATATAGATTTTAAACACCCTGACATAAGTAAAACTTTTTATTTTAAGGGGAGGGCAACTTGTAGGACTAAACACTTGGTCTATATGGCAAATTGTGAAAAATGTGCATGTTTTTATATTGGAATGACCAATAATATGCTAAAGGTTAGGGTTCTACAACATCTCAGCAACATTAGGAACTGTGATGTAAGTAATGCACTTTATAGACATATAAGCCTGTATCCCACACATAGTTTTAAATTCAGATGTATAGTTAATGTTAGGGTTAATGATAGGGGGGGGATATTAAGCATAGAACAGCTTTAGCAGAATCCAAATGGATTGTTGATTTGAGAGCACATAGACCCCCAGGCCTCATGAATGTACTCCCTATTAAACCCGCCCTACAAAATAGGCGGGTTTTTGTAAGTAAATGATTGGATGACATGTATTTTAAATATGGCTGTTTTTATTGTATTAAAATTATGTCTGATGAAGGGCTATCCCGAAAGCGCTTACATCAATAAATAGTGTTTTTAATGGATTTATCTTGGCAGTGTCCTACTACTTTGTGTTCTTTGGATTTATAAATTTTAGTACTTGGGACTTCAGCATAACGCTCCTTCTTTATTTGGTGACTTGCATGGGGCCCAGTGTTTGAAGGTTGCCAATGTCTTTGTTTATAAGTTCCATGATAATATGTTCCATGGCCTTGCAGTTCAGGCTCGTCAGACTGATGGGGCGGTAGTTCCCAGATCCAAAGTGGATCCCCCCTTGTGGAGTGGGTTAACTGTAGCTGTGTGCCACTCAGTGGGCATGAAGCCTGAGGTGAGGCTATGATTAAACATGACACTTAGGTGAAGTGCCAGTTCATTTTGTAGTTCATGTAGTACACAGCCTGGGATGTCATCTGGTACCATGGGTGCTGTATTCTTAGCTTTGGAGAGTGCGTTTTTTACCTGTGTGGCCATTATTACTGAAATTTGGCAGTCTTTCGGTATTGAGATGGGCACTTTAGGGGGGGAGAGGGGTGTGAAGTTTGCACAGAATTGATCTGCCAGGGTATTGGCAATATCCTTGGGATCAGTATATTTAATACCATTCTGTTGTAGCTCAGAGCAGATCTGAACATTGCCATTTAGATTCTTGACATACATAGTTATAGAATGCTTTGTGGTTGTCTTTGGAATCTTTAGCAATTTTATTTTTGTAACTAGCTTTGGAGGATTCTATGAGGGATCTCAGCTTCTTACTGAGGCTGGTAAGGGAGTTTTTTGCATCCTGGGATGTTCCTCTTTCCTGCAACAGTTTCTTCCTTTTGTTGTAAAGTTTGTTTATGGCAAGGGACCACCAGATTGGCTTCCTCTTTTTGGAGGACAGTGTCTTGGTTCTATTGGTGATGGCATGATCCATACATGAGTGGATGTGCTCCAACAGTGCCTTAGTGTAGGATTCAGCAGTCGAAATTTCAGTTCCTGTCTGCATGGGTGTCATGAAGTTTGTCACTCCTGACTTGAGTAGCATGAAGTTGGCTTTGGAGAAGTTTTTTTGCAGAGGTTTCCTTACTGGGGGATGGGGGTGGGATGTGGATGCCAAGGGTGATTAGCTTATGGTCAGACCTGACCAACGAGGGAGTGACTATAGGTGTGGAGCATCAATTTCCCATGTTGGTAATGACCAGGTCTAGGATATTGGAGCCCCTGGTAGGAGTAAGGATTAGTTGATCCAGGGCGTTGGAATTTATGAATTCCAAGAACCGTTGGGCAAAGGTGTTGGTACCTGAGTAGTTTTCCAAGTTAATGACAGGGTAGTTGAAATCACCTAGTATTAGGGTTTTTGGTTGTATCTTAATATTTTCCAGTATGTTTAGAAAGGTGTAGTGAGAAACTTGGGGGCATGGTGGGGGATCTGTAGCAAGCTACAATTTGGACTGCAGTCTTACCTAGTGTTAGTTGCACCTGGATAATTTCAGATGCATTGTGTTGGGCAACTAGCCTGGTGTTGTGAATATCCTTGGTGAATATGGACACTCCTCCACCTTTAGTGTTTTGGTCATGGTTTGGTGGTCGAAAAGTGTGGTAAGAGTTGTAGCCTGGTATTGCAAGGGTGCTCTCTGGAGCCATGAACCAGGTCTCAATTACTGCACAGATATTGATGTTCTCCATTTTTAGGAGTGCATTGAGAGAGTGCATTTTGAGGTTTAGACTTCTAGCATTGAGTAGCATTACCTTCAGATTTTGCATGCTTGTACCTGTTATGGTTTTATTTTGCTATTTGCCTTTTTTTCTTTTTTTCCCTTCTCATTTCCGCCCCTTTTAAGTCCTGATGCACACCACGCAAACCTGGTGCCCAAATGTAAACAGTTCTGCTATCTCCGGGTTTTTTTTTTAGACCCAGTGTATGCCACGTAAGCCCATTTAGCTAAGATAAACAATGAGAAATGGCCCTCCCCTGGACATGAACACACTCTTCATTTCATGGAATAAGTCAGTACAGCCACAGACACACCCCCTTTCTTAGCTGTGTTTAGCTAAGCTCAACTGGGAACCATGGAGCTCCGATGTGCTAACACCAAGCATGACACCCCCCTTTCATGAGAGCTGCTTCTCCTGCTTACACCACTGCCTTATAGCTCCTACATGGTTAGGTGCAGCTAGAGAATGGTCTCCCCTTTAGTGATTCAGTAAAATTTGTCCATTTGCATATCGCACTGCATTAGTCCATGGTTACACCTATATACCACAGCCTTCCTCCTTAGCAACCAGTGTTCCCTGTTATTGTTTTGCTTCTGCATGCCATACACTATAAGGGCAAAATTCAGATTTCACATAAAATTGCCTTTACACATTTTTTTTTTTATTTTTTAGCACAATCCCGTTTGCGTGCTACTGCCGTATGCTTAAACAGCCGAGATCGGCCAAAAAAAATAAACTTTGATTTTTATAATTTTGCAACACTTTTCCATGCCTAAGGAGTATAACGCATGCTTTACTTTGAGCTGTCATACCTCCATTTTGATTTTTGCAGAAATGTATTCGGCTAGTAGCCAAATACATTTCTGCACCTCCCACTATTCCCACATGGATGCCTGCCTGCTTACGGAATCACTAATTCATCTAATTTACATGGTTTTCACCAGCAAATGCGGTAACTAGCATTATTTAGTGGTGTCTGTGCTGCCAGGCTCGTGCATGTCCCCAAGCTTGTTTACTGGTTCGCTCGGTGGCCATATTCCATGCAGGAGTGGCTGCACTATTCTTACACTCCATGTAAGCTTTATTGAATTCCAGGGTTTATCTTATGTTGGTGTCATGGGTTTTTGGGTCTTAGGATAATATTGTCTGACCACCATGTTGTAACCCTCAAGATTTGCTGCTTCCTTATGCCATCTTTCTCTTCTGATGCATGTAACCTCTGTCCTCTCTGGAGTTCTGGTGGCCAGGATCATCTATTGGAGTTAGACTTCTCTCTTTTTTAATTTCTGTAAGTATTTTGGGTTTCTAATTCCATGACAGCAATGACACCATTTCTAAGTCAAAGTATGATTAAAGTTCATGAGATTAGTATTGTTTCAATCTTTGATGTTAGCCAGAAGTTCTCTTCACAGCACCCGCAATGTGTACAGTAATGACTGCTTCTGAAATTCGTATGGAGTTACATGTGTCGGAAACATATCTAAATGCGGTTGTAGATTTGTTTTATAAGACCCATTGCTCCTACCACTACTGGAACTGTCTTTGTATCTTTCTTCCACATTGCTCTCATTTCTGCCTGCATATCCTGATATTTTATACCTCTGTGTCTCTCTGCATGGTGTAGTCACTGGGTGTAGAGATTTCAATTATCAATGCTACTTTTATCTTCTTTTCATGAACCACTGTATCTGGTTTTCTCACATCTATCTTTTGAACTGTTGGTAATGGGTGATCCCATGTGATGTAGACTTCCATCATTTTCTGTGATGCTTTCTGGCTCATGTTTCCAGTGTTTTTCAGCTACTTCATTATTATAATGTTTGTACAATCCCCAGTGCAACAGTCTTGCCACATTATTATGCCATTAGTATGTCACATGTCACAACCAGCAATGAGGTGTGCGACTGTTTCCAATTCTGTTTTACAAAACCGACATTTGTCTGTTCCTCCCACATTCAATGGACTTTGTAAACCAGTGTGTAGTTAGTCCACTATCTTAGGCTGATAATATTAACCTTTCATCATTTGGTATGAATTTGCCTTGACTTCTCCTGTGTATGATATGACATGATCTAAGAAGATAATGATGGCCTATGCCATCATTCTTGGATTTCCATCACTCATTCCATGCATCCCCTGCCTTTGTAAGCCCTCTCAACCATGGTTGAATACTTGGCTGAATAAATGAAACTCAGATGAAGGTGGAAAAACTCCAGCCTTAATGATGATCAACTTCTGATGGTCCATTCAGTCTTCTGCTACACAACAATCATAATTGTAAAAGCTAGCTTTCTGTCTAAGGAGATTGTTATAGCAAGCATTAGGCTGTGTGGACCTGCCCATTTCTGATAGATGCGTGCAATAATGTAATCAGACTGCAACAATTTTGCAAACTTTGTTAAAGCATCACCTGCACTGAAGACAGAGACCTCTGTGTATATTGAAAAACTGTGTGGTGGCCGCAGTGGAGTGGATAACACTTCACTTGTCTTGGGTGGCCTTCAGTATCCCTGATATTTAAGGTACCATGAGAACTTCTGCTAAGTCACAATATCATAGGATCATAGCAGAATATTAGGCTAACAACTGTAAAGGACCTTTTTAAGCCTAGCCATACTTCACAGAAATATTAGAAGGGTATAGGTCCCTTAGGTTTTGTGGGGAGTATATAAATATAGACATGAGTAATCAAGCATTTACAAGTTTCTTCTCTCCAATAGAGACATAGATGCTAGACCCAGGTTAAATTACCAATCTCCCATCTAATGATTTATGTTTCACTAGAGTAAGTCCAGGGAAGAACTTTGCTTCATATGGATAGAAAGCCTGCTCCAGACAAGGGATGGCCTCTGAAACACAATGCCTGTCTCTCCTGCACATCCTATTTATGTTCCAGGTCTGGTTTAGGTCCCTGAATCAGGTGTGCCTGATGTTATTGGGTTTTCAGATGTGTAACACATCTGTTAAGGCTGAATCAGATGATACTTTGTATTTCAGTTACCTCTCTGATCCTCTGCATGTCGGTCACCTCTCTGCAGCGTGTGTTAAGGCTGGATCAGATGATACTTTGTATTTCAGTCACCTCTCTGCAGCCTGTAAGAGACTAAGTATAAGAACAAGGTCTTGAGGCAGTCTTCATAGGACTTGTTTTTCTAATCCATGCATTCCTCTGAGGAGGAACTGCTGTAGATGGTCCAGTAGTTATGTTTGTATGGTCAGGTACATGCCAAAGGGGGCATTGTACTCAGTTACTGGTCTTATGAGGTGGTCCAGTAGTTACGTTTGTATGGTCAGGTACATGCCAAAGGGGGCATTGTACTCAGTTACTGGTCTTATGAGGTGGTCCAGTAGTTACGTTTGTATGGTCAGGTACATGCCAAAGGGGGCATTGTACTCAGTTACTGGTCTTATGAGGTGGTCCAGTAGTTATGTTTGTATGGTCAGGTACATGCCAAAGGGGGCATTGTACTCAGTTACTGGTCTTATGAGGTGGTCCAGTAGTTATGTTTGTATGGTCAGGTACATGCCAAAGGGGGCATTGTACTCAGTTACTGGTCTTATGAGGTGGTCCAGTAGTTATGTTTGTATGGTCAGGTACATGCCAAAGGGGGCATTGTACTCAGTTACTGGTCTTATGAGGTGGTCCAGTAGTTATGTTTGTATGGTCAGGTACATGCCAAAGGGGGCATTGTACTCAGTTACTGGTCTTATGAGGTGGTCCAGTAGTTATGTTTGTATGGTCAGGTACATGCCAAAGGGGGCATTGTACTCAATTACTGGTCTTATGAGGTGGTCCAGTAGTTATGTTTGTATGGTCAGGTACATGCCAAAGGGGGCATTGTACTCAGTTACTGGTCTTATGAGGTGGTCCAGTAGTTATGTTTGTATGGTCAGGTACATGCCAAAGGGGGCATTGTACTCAGTTACTGGTCTTATGAGGTGGTCCAGTAGTTATGTTTGTATGGTCAGGTACATGCCAAAGGGGGCATTGTACTCAGTTACTGGTCTTATGAGGGCAGAGCCCAACATAATCATGACATCTTTGGATTTGGGTGCCATCATCTTGCATACACGTTGTGCAACATGGAATGGTTTCCTTATTGCTGTAGTCACATGATGGTCAAAGGCCAAGTCGCTGTCTACGTGTCCCAAATCCCTGATTACTGGGTCTCTCCTCTTGGGGGTCTATTATCAATCTAGTAATTTGTAGGAGTGCCTGTCTTACTAAAATAAACTATGTTGACATTGACTTTAAGACCATGACTCCGGCACCAGTTCTTTGTCCGTCTCTGGCCTTCTTGGACAGTATTTTTGTCTTGGGGGATTAATTGACTGCACCTAGTTTGCAATTACCTGTAAACTTGTTCAGCTAAAGGCCTTTGCTGTTAGCCTTTTCTTCATAGAAGTAGATGCCAAACAAGGCCAGCCCTAACACTGAGCCCAAAGGCACTCCACTAGTGATGGCATTTTTGAGGAGATTGACTCCCCAGTTCTAACGTTTTGCTATCCAGCAGGTGACATAGGAGGTAATACCTAATTTAGAGAACTTGCTTTCAATGCCTGAGTGAAGTATTGTGTTAAATGCATTGGCCAGGTTGAGGTAGGTAGAATGGGTTCCCTATTAAAACCGCGAAGGTCCACTTACCCGAATACAGAAATGTTGACAGGCATTCATTGAACCACGAAAACACCAATCGTCCTGAAGCGCAAAATCCGAAATGTCGAATCATCATGGTTGGCCCTTCTGCACTATAGCTCCATAAGGTAAGTGTGCGATAGTTACAGACCTTAAGGTTAGGGTGCGGGTTAAGGTAAGTGCTTAGATGGCAATGCATGTGAGGTTTAGTGTAGGGTTGGAAGTAGGGTTCTGTTAAGTGTATGTGTGTGGATTATTTATTTTGTTTGGGTATAGCTTCTTAGGGTAAGTGTGCAATAGTTATGGACCTTAGGGTTAGGGTGTGGGTTAAGGTAAGTGCATAGATGGTAGTATATTCAAGATTTAGTTTAGGGTTAGAAGTTGGGTTTAGTTTTGGGTTAGAAGCAGGGTTTTGGTTAGTGTATGTATGTGGTTTATTTATTTTGTTTGGGTAGGTAGTATGTAGTGGGCGGTGGGGTTGGACAACTATGATGGTTAGAGTTTTTGAATTTTGTGGTTTAGGGCATTCAGCGTATTCACGGTTCACGTAATATGTGTCAGTGTTTATGTATTCGGTGAATAGGACTTTTGCGGTTCTAATATAGACCTGGTAGAATGCACCATCTTGCCCTCATCCATTGTTTTTATGACCTTCTCAAAGAAATTCACCAGGCGTAGGCATGACCTGACTTTGACAAAGCCAAAGTGAGTTAGATTTTGTGTCTGTCCGTTTTTTATATGGTCATTTAACCTATCGATCATTATTCTTTCCCTGGGTTTACATGTTACAATAGTCATACACATAGGTTGATAGCTCCCTGGGTAAGTGGATGGCCCACCCTTGTGTAGTGGGATAACTATTGCAGTCCTTAATTCATTTGTAATGAAAGGAAAGGCCTTTTGCTTACTTTTCAAAGATTCTGTCAGTGGTCAAGGGTGAATCTGAAGGAGATGACACTTGTTTTCCACTACAGCAGTGTTTCTCAAATGGTGAGGCTACACTTGTAGAGGCCCTGACTTGTTTCAGTGGAGGTCTGCACAAGTGTTATGTGTATTTAAAACTCTTGCTCTCTTTTGTTACTATTTCCTTGATGATTTCACCTTAAATACAAATGTTTACTTATTTAGTTATTTAAGTGAGGGAGATTAAGATATTTTCTTCTGTCTGTATTGAGGAAGACTAAGGCAGACAAAGTCTGACAATCAGTAACATGCACCAATGTCTCGCTTTTAACCTTCACAATTTCACAGCAAAAATCTTGCTACAGGGGGATGACTTTTCAGGTTGTAAACTGGCTACAGCCCTAACATCTACTGTTAGCTTTTCTTCTAGCTCACATAAAGGACCCAGGAAGTCAGGATTGGTGACACCAGTTCCGCAAAGAGACCAATCACTGGTGGGGTAGTTCAGGGCTCCGTGCTGAGACCGCAATAATTTGACAGCTACTTCTCAGAAGTACTGACTAATGTCAAGGGCCTTTGGATGACCAAGTTCTCAGATGACTGCAGATTGGGAGCTATCATAGAATCCCTTCATGACACAAACATCTTATAAGAGGGTCTAACACAGAGAAATGACTGTTGCTAAAGTCACTGACTAAAACTTAATGCATAGAAATTAATTATGGTGCCTTTTGGTAAAACTATCACCCAAGCTAATCACTGCATTGATAAGACACCCATAAGAGTTGACCTGGTAGTCAGGTATCTGGGAACATATATAGACAATAATCTATCTCGTCTTCCACCAACATGTGGCCAAGGTAGAAAGAAAATCATTAAGTCATCCAACTTATAAGTAAAGGCATGGCATCTAGGTCCAAGGAAGACATAGTACCACTTTATTCAGACATTATCAGTCTAATCATTGAGTATAACGCCCCCTTCGGCATGTACCTTATCAGACATATGCAACAGCTGGAAGGCCCACAAAGTTCCTTACCAGGAGAATCCAGGGTATAAACACATTGTCCTATACATATAACCTTAAAACCCTATCTCTGTACTCTGCCTCCTACTGGTTATTGAGTGGCAAACTATGCATGCATGGGATACAAGGCATCCTTGGATCCAGCTGTGATGGACCTTTTGCACATACACAAAATGAACAGCATCAGAACCACTAGATCCAGAGATTTAAATTTGCTTGTGACATAAATAAGACATGTTGGCAAGACAGTTATGTGTCTCAGAGTATCCTCATACTCTGGAACAGGCTCCCCATCCATAGGAAGCATATATGTGTGTCTCATAGTATCCCCATGCTCTGGAACAGGCTCCCCATCCATGTGAAACATATATGTGTCTCAGAGTATCCTCATGCTATGGAAGAGGCTCCCCATCCATGTGAAACATATATGTGTCTCAGAGTATCTCCATATTCTGGAACAGGCCCCCCATCCATGTGAAGAATATCTGTGTCTCAGAATATCCTCATGCTCTGGAACAGGCTCGCCATCCATGTGAACCATATATGTGTATCATAGTTTTCCCATGCTATGGAACAGGCTCCCCATCCATGTGAAGAATATATGTGTCTCAAAGTATCCTCATGCTCTGAAACAGGCTCCCCATCCATTTGAAGAATAAATGTGTTTCACAGTATCCTCATGCTCTGGAATAGGCTCCCCATCCATGTGAATCATATATGTGTCTCATACTATCCTCATGCTCTGGAACAGGCTCCCAATCCACGTGAAGCATGTATGTGTCTCATACTATCCTCATGCTCTGGGACAGGCTCCCCATCCATGTGAAGCATATATGTGTCTCATACTATCTACATGCTGTCGAACAGGCTCACCTTCTATGTGAAGCATATATGTGTCTCACAGGATCCCCAAGCTCTGGAACAGGCTCATCATCCACGTGAAGCATATGTACGTCTCAAAGTATCCTCATGCTCTGTAATAGGCTACCCATCCACATGAATCATATATGTGTCTCAGAGTATCCTCATGCTCTGGAACAGGCTCCCCATCCATGTGAAGCCTATATGTGTCTCAGCATATCCTCATACTCTGGAACAGGCTCCCCATCCATGTGAAGCGTATATGTGTCTCAGAGGATCCCCTGCTCTGGAATAGGGTCTCCATCCATGTGAAGCATATATCTGTCTCAGAGGATCTCCATGCTCTGGTACAGGCTCCCCATCCATGTGAAGCATATATGTGTCTGAGTATCCTCATGCTCTGGAACAGGCTCCCCATCCATGTGAAGCATATATGTGTCTCAGAGTATCCCCATGCTCTGGAACAGGCTCTCCATCTATGTGAAGCATATATGTGTCTCATACTATCTACATGCTCTGGAACAGGCTCCCCATCCATGTGAAGTATATATGTGTCTCAGAGGATCCCCATGCTCTGGAACAGGCTTCCCATCCATGTGAAGTATATATGCTTCTAATACTATCTACATGGTCTGGAACAGGTTCCCCATCCATGTAAAGCATATATGTGTCTCAGAGGATCCCCAAGCTCTGGGACAGGCTCATCATCCATGTGAAGCATATATGTGTCTCAGAGGATCCCCATGCTCTGGAACAGGTTCTCCATTCATGTGAATCATATATGTGTCTCAGAGGATCCCCATGCTCTGGAACAGGTTCTCCATTCATGTGAATCATATATGTGTTTCAGAGGATACCCATGCTATGGAACAGGCTCCCCATCCATGTGAAGCATATATGTATCTCAGAAGGTCCCCATGCTATGGAACAGGTTCTCCATTCATGTGAATCATATATGTGTTTCAGAGGATACCCATGCTATGGAACAGGCTCCCCATCCATTTGAAGCATATATGTGTCTCAGAGGATCCCCTTGTAATTGAACAGGGTCCCCATCCATGTGAAGCATATATGTGTCTCAGAGGATACCCATGCTATGGAACAGGCTTCCCATCCACCTGAAGCATTTATGTGTCTCAGAGTATCCTCATGCTCTGGAATATGCTCCCCATCCATGAGAAGCATATATCTGTCTCAGAGTATCCCCATGCTCTGGAACAGGCCCCCCATCCATGTGAAGCATTTATCTGTCTCAGAATATCCTCATGCTTGGGAACAGGCTCGCCATCCATGTGAAGCATATATGTGTTTCAGAGGGTCCCAATGCTATCGAACAGGCTCACCATCCATGTGAAGCATATATGTGTCTGAAAGGATCCCCATGCTATGGAACAGGTTTTAAACTGTGAGCTTTGGCCAACTCAGACCTACATGAGTGGAGTTAAGTAGATTTTTATCTGCACTTTTATCAAATAATACATGATTTAAAGTAATTTGATTGTGTTGCATTGAGCAATATCTAGCTGGAAGTTGACTATTTTTTCAGTAGGTCTTATACAAGTGGTATTTTCAGTTCAGTCTTGTTAAAAAACCTGCATAGCCAGTGATAAGTGGGGGTAGTTTACCTCATTGTTATTCGGTTTCTGTCTTATACAAGTGGTACAGTGAATTGTTTTCTGTTTAAACTGTGAGCTTTGGCCAACTGAGACCTACATGAGTGGAGTTAAGTAGATTTTTATCTGCACTTTTATAAAATAATACATGATTTAAAGTAATTTGTTTGTGTTGCATTGAACAATATCTAGCTGGAAGTTGACTGTTTTTTCAGTAGGTCTTATACAAGTGGTATTTTCAGTTCAGTCTTGTTAAAAAACCTGCATAGCCAGTGATAAGTGGGGGTAGTTTACCTCATTGTTATTCGGTTTCTGTCTTATACAAGTGGTACATTGAATTGTTTTCTGTTTAAACTGTGAGCTTTGGCCAACTGAGACCTACATGAGTGGAGTTAAGTAGACTTTTATCTGCACTTTTATCAAATAATACACGATTTAAAGTAATTTGTTTGTGTTGCATTGAGCAATATCTAGCTGGAAGTTGACTGTTTTTTCAGTAGGTCTTATACAAGTGGTATTTTCAGTTAAGGCTTGTTAAAAAAAACATGCTTTTCAGCCCCAAAACTTGGACCGAACCACAAAAGGAGGGGGGGTATCAATATTCGTCAAAGATACCCACACCTCCAGGTTGGTGGCACAGCATGAAGCATCAGAGACTATCCATGTGCAACTAACAGTGGGTAAAACTGCCTTCCAGTTGATAGCCTGCTACAGACCACCCTCCCAAACCAGGAACTCCACTTGGCCTTCCTGAGAACACTGCAAAATATGAAGGTCTCTCCAAACATCATTATAATGGGCGATTTCAACTACCCAAACATAGACTGGGAGCATTACTCTAGCTCCAACACCCTAGCCCAAAGGTTCCTAGAATTTATAAACTCAAATGCTATGGAAAAACTTGTTACCACTCCCACAAGAGGGGAAAACATACTGGACCTGATCATCACCAACATGGGGACTCTATGTTCCAGACCAAAAGTGTATCCCTCACTGGTAAGATCAGACCATGAACTAATCTCACTGGATATTCACATCCCGACCCCCCCTGCCCAGAAAACCACAGTGAAAAACTTCTCTAAAGCAAATTTCACACTCCTCAAAACCGAGGTGGAATCCTTCAAAGCCCCCGGGCCTGTGGAAAATACTGCCCAGACCGCAGAATCCTTTATAAATGCATTCTATGAACACCTTCAGGAATGCATGGATCATGCAATCCCAAATAAAACCAAGACCCAATCCTCCAAAGGCAGACGTCCTGTCTGGTGGACCCCAGCCATAAACAAACTATACAATAGAAGGAGGAAGCTACTACATGATAGAGCAAAATCCCAAAAAGGGAAGGCATCTCTGATCAGTATTAGTAAAAAACTATGGACACTCATAAAATCGTCTAAGGCCAGCTTCGAGAGAAAAAATGCACAGGACACTAAGGATAATAACAAGGCTTTCTTTAGTTATGTTAGAAACCTGGGTGGGAATTCCCAGATATACTCAGAATTAGTCCAAAATGACAAAAAATACACCAAACCCACAGACATTGCCAACATCCTAGCTGACAGGTTCAGCGCAAACTTCTCCCCCCCTCCCCACCAAAAGGGCAAATATCTTTCCCAGCAGAGTGCTGCCCCCCTGACATCTCAGATGCTCAGGTAAGAGCCACCCTCTCCAAAGCAAAAAACACAGCATAAATGGGACCAGACGGTGTCCTGGGCTGCATCCTACATGAACTCCAAGAAGAGCTAAACCCAAACATAAAACTACTGTTCAATCTCAACCTTACTACAGGATATGTACCCAAAGAGTGGCGTACAGCAACGGTGGTCCCTCTCCACAAAGGTGGTGCCTCAATGGATCCTGGAAACTATCGCCCCATAAGCCTGACTAGCATGGTCTGTAAAGCTATGGAAAGGATCATCATGGACCTTATAAATAAAGATATTAGGGACCTATAGACACTGGATCCTATCCAGTTCAGCTTTGTTAAGGGCAGATCCTGCCTCTTAAACCTGGTTGATTTCTTTGAAACAGTCACCAAGGCCATTGACGAGGGGAAGGTGGTCCACACAGCCTACCTGGACCTCGCAAAAGCCTTCGATACAATACCCCACTCGGGCATTATAGATAAGCTTACCAGCTTAAATATAAACCCCTATGTCACTAGATGGGTTGCAAACTGGCTCAAGGACAGAACCCACATGGTTAGAATTGCTGGAGCCATGTCAGACTCCAAACCAGTTACAAGTGGCATCCCACAAGGCTCAGTCCTGGCACCTTTCTTGTTCGGTATATATTTCTCAGAGGTACAGGCCAACACGGAAGGACTGTGGCTGACCAAGTTCGCAGATGACTGCAAACTGGGTGCCATAATAGACTCTCCAGCTGACACAAGCATCCTCCAAAAGGGCCTCATAGAAACAGACAACTGGTGCCAGAGCCATGGCCTCAAGCTAAACATCAAAAAGTGCATAGTCATCCCCTTTGGCAAAAACAAAGTGCCCACAAATTACCACATAAGTCGTAATCCATTAAGTACGGAAGAAGTAATTAGGGACCTGGGGGCCCAAGTTGATAACAATCTCTCATTTGACAACCACGTGGCCAAAGTGGTTAGAAAAACATTTTATATAGCCCACCTAATCATGAAGGGATTCACATCAAGATCAGGGGAGGTCATCGTGCCTCTTTACTCATCCCTCATCAGGCCCATAATTGAGTACAATGCCCCTTTTGGGATGTACCTTACCAGACACCTGCAGCAACTGGAAAGACCACAAAAATACCTCACCAAGATGATCAAAGGGCTCAAACAGATGCCATATGCTGCCCAGTTAAAGAAACTCCAGCTCTACTCAGTGGCATACCACCTGCTCAGAGGCGATCTGTGCCTGACGTATAAAGCCATGTCCAACCCAGAATTAATGGAAATGCTGCACCTCAGAAAATCCAAATCCCATCGAGCTACGTGCTCGAGAGACTTGAACCTCAGCACTGAAATAAATAGGACATGCTGGAGGGACAGATTCATAACCCAGAGGCTCCATTCACTCTGGAATAAAATCCCAGTCCAGGTTAGACAGAGTCCCTCATTGACTCTCTTCAAGAGGAATCTTGATGAGTGGATGGGGGATCATATGTTTACCCCAGGTATCACTTCTGTGTCACTGTTAGACAGAGGCACAGTATACTAACCTCAAAAAAGGGCATAGCAAAATTAATTTTAAATGGGTGGTGAAAGCCAAACACACTCTGGCTAGGCTTATATATGCCCTAGGGCAGATAGCCTAGTATGAACCTATGAACCTATAAACCTATGAACAGGTTCCCCATCCATGTGAAGCATATATGTGTCTCATAGTATCCCCATGCTCTGGAACAGACTCCCCATCCATGTGAAGCATATATGTGTCTCATTGTATCCCCATGCTCTGGAACAGGCTCCCCATCCATGTGAAACATATATGTGTCTTATAGAATG
The DNA here is from genome assembly GCF_019279795.1 of Protopterus annectens. Taxonomy (NCBI): domain Eukaryota; kingdom Metazoa; phylum Chordata; order Ceratodontiformes; family Protopteridae; genus Protopterus; species Protopterus annectens. The sequence goes on from NC_056743.1 coordinate 1,900,308,219, forward strand.
CCAATGCTCTGGAACAGGATACCCTTCCACATGAAGCATATATCTGTCTCAGAGTATCCTCATGCTGTGGAACAGGCTCCCCATCCAAGTGAAGCATATATGTGTCTCAGAGAATCCTCATGTTCTGGAACAGGCTCCCCATCCATGTGAATTATATATGTGTCTCATAGTATCCCCATGCTCTGGAACAGGTTCCTCATCCATGTGAATCATATATGTGTCTCAGAGTATCCTCATGCTCTGGAACAGTCTCCCCATCCATGTGAAGCATATATGTGTCTCAGAGTATCCTCATGCTCTGGAACAGGCTCCCCATCCATGTGAAGCATATATGTTTCTCAGAGTATCCTCATGCTCTGGAACAGGCTCCCTGTCCATGTGAAGCATATATGTGTCACATTGTATCCCCGTGCTCTGGAACAGGCTCCCCATCCATGTGAAGCATATATGTGTCTCATTTTATCCCTGTGCTCTGGAACAGGCTCCCCATCCATGTGAAACATATATGTGTCTCATAGAATGCCCATGCTCTGGAACAGGTTACCCTTCCACATGAAGCATATATTTGTCTCAGAATATCCTCATACTCTGGAACAGGCTCTCCATCCAAGTGAAGCATATATGTGTCTCAGAGAATCCTCATGTTCTGGAACAGGCTCTCCATCCATGTGAACCATATATATTTCTCATAGTATCCCCATGCTCTGGAACAGGCTCCCCATCCATGTGAATCATATATGTGTCTCAGAGTATCCTCATGCTCTGGAACAGTCTCCCCATCCATGTGAAGCATATATGTGTCACAGAGTATCCTCATGCTATGGAACAGGCTCTCCATCCATGTGAAGCATATATTTGTCTCAGAGTATCCTCATGCTCTGGAACAGGCTCCCCATCCATGTGAAGCATATATGTTTCTCAGAGTATCCTCATGCTCTGGAACAGGCTCCCTGTCCATGTGAAGCATGTATGTGTCTCAGAGGATCCCCATGCTCTGGTGCAGGTTCACCATCCATGTGAAGCATATATGTGTCTCAGAGTATCCTATCCTCATGCTCTGGAACAGGCTCCCCATCCATGTGAAACATATATGTGTCTCATAGAATGCCCATGCTCTGGAACAGGTTACCCTTCCAGATGAAGCATATATCTGTCTCAGAATATCCTCATGCTCTGGAACAGGTTCCTCATCCATGTGAATCATATATGTGTCTCAGAGTATCCTCATGCTCTGGAACAGTCTCCCCATCCATGTGAAGCATATATGTGTCTCAGAGTATCCTCATGCTCTGGAACAGGCTCCCCATCCATGTGAAGCATATATGTTTCTCAGAGTATCCTCATGCTCTGGAACAGGCTCCCTGTCCATGTGAAGCATATGTGTGTCACATTGTATCCCCGTGCTCTGGAACAGGCTCCCCATTCATGTGAAGCATATATGTGTCTCATTTTATCCCTGTGCTCTGGAACAGGCTCCCCATCCATGTGAAACATATATGTGTCTCATAGAATGCCCATGCTCTGGAACAGGTTACCCTTCCACATGAAGCATATATTTGTCTCAGAATATCCTCATACTCTGGAACAGGCTCTCCATCCAAGTGAAGCATATATGTGTCTCAGAGAATCCTCATGTTCTGGAACAGGCTCTCCATCCTTGTGAACCATATATATTTCTCATAGTATCCCCATGCTCTGGAACAGGCTCCCCATCCATGTGAAGCATATATGTTTCTCAGAGTATCCTCATGCTCTGGAACAGGCTCCCTGTCCATGTGAAGCATATATGTGTCACATTGTATCCCCGTGCTCTGGAACAGGCTCCCCATCCATGTGAAGCATATATGTGTCTCATTTTATCCCTATGCTCTGGAACAGGCTCCCCATCCATGTGAAACATATATGTGTCTCATAGAATGCCCATGCTCTGGAACAGGTTACCCTTCCACATGAAGCATATATTTGTCTCAGAATATCCTCATACTCTGGAACAGGCTCTCCATCCAAGTGAAGCATATATGTGTCTCAGAGAATCCTCATGTTCTGGAACAGGCTCTCCATCCATGTGAACCATATATATTTCTCATAGTATCCCCATGCTCTGGAACAGGCTCCCCATCCATGTGAATCATATATGTGTCACAGAGTATCCTCATGCTATGGAACAGGCTCTCCATCCATGTGAAGCATATATTTGTCTCAGAGTATCCTCATGCTCTGGAACAGGCTCCCCATCCATGTGAAGCATATATGTTTCTCAGAGTATCCTCATGCTCTGGAACAGGCTCCCTGTCCATGTGAAGCATGTATGTGTCTCAGAGGATCCCCATGCTCTGGTGCAGGTTCACCATCCATGTGAAGCATATATGTGTCTCAGAGTATCCTATCCTCATGCTCTGGAACAGGCTCCCCATCCATGTGAAACATATATGTGTCTCATAGAATGCCCATGCTCTGGAACAGGTTACCCTTCCAGATGAAGCATATATCTGTTTCAGAATATCCTCATGCTCTGGAACAGGCTCCCCATCCAAGTGAAGCATATATGTGTCTTAGAGAATCCTCATGTTCTGGAACAAGCTCCCCATCCATGTGAACCATATATATGTCTCATAGTATCCCCATGCTCTGGAACAGGCTCCCCATCCACGTGAATCATATATGTGTCTCAGAGTATCCTCATGCTCTGGAACAGTCTCCCCATCCATGTGAAGCATATATGTGTCACAGAGTATCTTCATGCTCTGGAACAGGCTCTCCATCCATGTGAAGCATATATGTGTCTCAGAGTACCCTCATGCTCTGGAACAGGCTCCCCATCCATGTGAAACATATATGTTTCTCAGAGTGTCCTCATGCTCTGAAACAGGCTCCCTGTCCATGTGAAGCATATATGTGTCTCAGAGAATCCCCATGCTCTGGTGCAGGTTCACCATCCATGTGAAGCATATATGTGTCTCAGAGTATCCTATCCTCATGCTCTGGAACAGGCCCCCCCATCCATGTGAAGCATATATGTGTCTGGGTATCCTCATGCTCTGGAACAGACTCCCCATCCATGTGAAGCATATATGTGTCTCATAGTATCCCCATGCTCTGAAACAGGCTCCCCATTCATGTGAAGCATATATGTGTCTCATAGTATCCCCATGCTCTGGAACAGGCTCCCCATCCATGTGAAGCATATATGTGTCTCAGAGTATCCTCATGCTCTGGAACAGGCTGCCTGTCCACATGAAGCGTATATGTGTCTCAGAGTATCCTCATGCTCTGGAACAGTCTCCTCATCTATGTAAAACATATATGTGTATGAGTATCCTCATGCTCTGAAACAGGCTCGCCATCCATGTGAAGCATATATGTGTCTGAGTATCCTCATGCTCTAGAATAGGCTAACCATCCATGTGAAGCAGAATTCATCCCTATCCCTATTTAAGTGTAAGCTTGACCAATAGATGGGACATTGGAAATTCACCCCAGGCCTGCCCCCCCCCCATGTGTGTAAAGACAGAGACAGACAGAGTAATGTCCAAACTAATTTACCTCCCAGATAACCTCAGGAAACATCCTAGTTAACATACCCACCCCGTCAATAAACACCTGTGATACATAGGGACACAACTGTATTGAATTGCAAGGCTAGCTTTCTTAAGCCCCATGGTGGTTGTTTGCTTAGTAAATACCTTTGAACCTGTTCTGTACAGTTATCAGTATCCTAGCAGGAGTCCCAGATTCCAATGACACTGTGCATGGCTCCATAGCATGACATGGAAATGCCCAGTACCCTCCATATATTATTTTATATATCTGCTGAGACATACATTGCAGTGTGCATAGTGCTGAGACTACCACTGGGTTATCCATAACAGTGGAACTGTCACTGAAATTTGTATAGTGCAGATACTATCACTGCAGTGTGTCTAGAACTGGGACTACCACTGCATTGTGTATAGCACTGAGACTACCACAGCACATAGCACTGAGACAATCACTGCACTGTATATAGCACTGAGACTACCACTGCACATAGCACTGAGACAATCACTGCACTGTATATAGCACTGAGACTACCACTGCACATAGCACTGAGACAATCACTGCACTGTATATAGCAATGAGACTACCACTGCACATAGCACTGAGACAATCGCTGCACTGTATATAGCACTGAGACTACCACTGCACATAGCACTGACACAATCACTGCACTGTATATAGCACTGAGACTACCACTGCACATAGCACTGAGACAATCACTGCACTGTATATAGCACCGAGACTACTACTGCACTGTGCACAGCACTGAGATGATTACTGCACTGTATATAGTAATGAGGTTATCACTGAATTGAATACAGTACAGAGACTATCACAGCATTGTGTATAATGCTGAGACTACTGCATCACTGTGTGTAGCACTGAGATTAATGCTGGAAAGTGCATAGACCTGTGATGAACACTGCATTTTGCATATTGTTCAGACTATTGCTGCATTGTGTGTAGTACTGAATCTACCACTGCACTACACTGTACACAGTTCTACCACTAAACTACACTGTACACAGTGCTATATCTTGGCGCTAAGACTTCAAGTGTGTTCTTTATTGCATGAATGCTTGTTTCTGAGACTCCCACTGGTCTCTCCCTTGTGCTCTGACCTGCCATAATGACTCTAATTGTATTATGCATTACAGTGCATCCTGCTGCTGTAATATATACTGCACTATACAGGTTGTTAGAACTTGCAACTAATCCACCAAGTCTAGATATGGTGCAAAACTCTGCTGTTGAGTGTCCTTCTGTCCTATCACTGCACCACATCTTACCAGCAGATCTTCCACTGCACTTTGTGTGACACTATGGTCTACTGCAAAGATGTTCACAACCTTGTACAACACACCAACTCCAGCTTCTTATACATTCACTCCCTGCCGAACAGCAGTACAACCTGAGAGCTAAGACTATTACTATGCTATGGATCATACAATGCTATTTTTTTAGGATACTCGCTGAACTGTTTATGCAGTTATAGCTTCCCAATAAGACATGTGAGGATCTCCACTGCATTACTCTTCACAAAATAGCATTCTGGTGCAACATTTACTGTACAGCATATGACATCAAAGCCTGCTGCTTTCATATTCACTGTAGTGAGTGTGCTACCTTGTATGCTGCTAGAAAACGTATTACATTTGACATGACATTATGTCTTGTTTCTGATGCACACCATATCATCTGACTAGCATTGCAACCTTTTGCTATGGATCCATTGCTTTATGCAGAGCAGTATAATATGTGAGATAGCCAGTGTAGAGAACATGTAAAAGGAAAAGATAATGCCTTCTTGTTCAAAGTAATCTACTGTCATATTCCTGTAGGTAGTTCGCAGGCAGACAGCTAAACAGTGTAGAATGTATACATTTTTATATTCAAGTAAAAAAAAATCCAAAGCAATCCTTCTTTAAGATTTAAGTTGTCCACTCTATTCCAAATAATGAGCACTTTCATCTTTCAGACTTCGTAAGATACAATGTCAATTCCTGAAAATCCATTACAATTTGAGTTGTGTAAATAACCCTAAACAAAGGGGTGTGGTGAAGAACAGCCCTTATAATTGGAGGTAAGGCTATTGTTCCTGATTGGTTAATAGCTGGGCCCACTGGTTGGAGGTTAGGTCAAGTTACTAATTGAATAAGAGTTATGGATTGGCTAATAGTCAGGTAATCTGATTGTTGGGGAGGCCAAGTCCATTATTAGGATATGAGTCACATATTGGCTTGGCTGTTATTCACCTCCATCTCCCTGTTAAGTAAAAAGACACATTCACAACATTAGTATAAAAATGAAAAAATGGTTCCAGTTTTAAAAAGAGTTTTTTACAGAAAATCTTTTAGCTATTGAAAAATCCTTTATTTTTGTAGGCTTGCATTGTAGCCTTGTAGGAACAACATGTGTGTTGGAAATTGACATAAACAGCGAATCAGGGATGCCCGCTTTAACAAGGCATCTGGTGTCATCCATCTATATAATGAATCTATCCAAAAGTAAAGTGGAGTGAATAAAAATAGTAAAATAAAAGATGACCATTTTATGAGACTGGAGTTAGCTAATTAAAAGAGCCATCCAGTATTCATGCGTCATCATCCAGCTCAGTGATTTCTAATGGGCTAGCCATTAGTGTGGTCATTCATGGTGCCACAACTTTCCAATTGGGGCAGAAGTGAGCTGGTGGTAGATTTTTACATATATTTGTGGCAATACTGGAAAAAAAAAAAGAATAAAGTAAATGCTCTCATTCCTAAACCAAAACATCTTCAGGTTACTGGAGTGAAGGAGGTAGAAAGAAAACCTATAACAATCAAAAAACAAAAATACAATCTGCCATCAAGTTAAAAACTTTGCTGTCTGAGTGCCATCCCTCATATGTCAGGTTTGCCTGGAATTGTTCAATAGATCTTTTTCTCTTACCACCAGTGTAGTTGGTTTGAATTTCCTGTAAAACACTGCAAAACCTATTGGTGAGGATCTGTCTGAAAATTTTAATGTCTAGGCAATAACTGTCCCTATGGCAGTTCCGTGAGTTAATCTTTATGGTCCAGTTTTATCTTCACTCCATTGCAAGGAGATAGCATATGGTGGTCTCCAGTCTCTCATTTCCTTGTGCCGGTCACCTGCTTACCAGACCTGACACTCAGGCCACCAGCACTCTGCCTGTAGGGGATCCCATCTTAAATATAGGGGTTTGTGCTCAGGACAAACTGGAAAACAAACCACAGACCTTTTTTTCTTGAATTCTAGTCTAACCCTCTGGGAGGAGTACCCCCTAGAAGTCTGTCCTGAACCTGGCAATCAGATGTTCATAGGGTTTCTAATCTTTGTGTTCCATGACACAACGGACATGGGGGTTACAGTGAAGGATAAGTCTGTTTTCTATTGTGACATTCATTACTTCCTGATAGTGTCATTTCATTGGTTTCCCCCAGATGTTCTTCTCTTGGGTCCTTTTGTATAAAGAGAGAGCTTTCAGCTTTATCATGGGTAATTAAGGCATCTGGAAGGGAAGTGTGGTATGACTGTGTGCCAGCTTCAGCTGTTGTTATCAGGGGAGTCGTTCAGGGTGTGATCTGCTGCGGGAATGCCATGAGTGGATTTCTGTTGTCAGTAAGGTTAGTCTTGCTGATACTTAATAGAAGGTCCTAGGGTTACATTTTCTGAGCTGAAGGACATTCTTGATCGAGCATCCAAAACTGATACCAAGTTTATTGTATACACTCAACCTGGCACATTCCCATCCAAAGGCAAGCCCACAATTTTCTCAATGATATGAAATTTAAATCCTGAGTGATTTGTCATCTCACGGGAATGTTTTGCTATAGCATTTCTACTAATACTATGTTTAATATCATAAAAATGGTGTGACATATGTATTTTTAGTCATTTAAGGGTTTTCTCATAGTACCACATGCTGCTTGCTGCTATTTCAGTTCACTGTGCATGATGTCAGTCAGCTGACATACCCAATTTACTATAAATGGCACCATAGAATGCTTCATATATACCTTTTGACATAAGAATGACATCATAGCCTCTTTGTGTAATCACAGCAATAGCGTTGGCATCACAGCTCTGTGCTGAGACACAGATTACATTCTGTGTGACATTGAAACTTATATCTTGAACATCCACTGCAAAGTGTGTGTGATACAACACTCTGCTGTAAAGACATCCACCTCAATATAAAAAGCAGAAAAGTCTGCACCTGACACTACAGGTGTACATACACAGCATAGGTACCTGCTGTTGACAGTCACCATGCATACAAAAGAATCACCAATCTCTGCACCTGGTGCTACATTTGTACATGCACAGCACAGCTCATCTACCTGCTGCACATACTAAACACACCACAGTCTGCACCTGGCAGTCCAGGTGTGCCACACACAGCACATGTATCTGTTGATGATAGTCAATGCACCTAGCAAATATACCTCAATCTGTACCTGTTGGTTGAGGAGAGCTATGCACACCACAGCTAACTGCTACAGACACAGTGCATATTAAATACACCACAATCTGCACCTGATACTTCAGGTGTGCCATGCACAGTACAAGTACCTGCTGTTGACACAGTACAAACTGAATACACTACAATTTGCACCTGGTAATGCAGGTACATCAGTCACAGTACATCTACCTGCTGGTAACAGGCACTGTGCATATTGAATACAATACAGTCTGCACCATGATAATCCAGATGTACATGCACAGCACAGCTATCTGTTGCAGACAGTTGCTATACATACCAAATTCACAACAATCTGCACCTGGTACTGCAGGTGTATATGAACAGCACAGCTATCTGTTACTGATGGTCATTGTACATACCAAACACACCACAGTCTGCACCTGAATATACAGGTGGGCCACAAAAGGCACAGGTACTTATTGCTGATCGTCACTGCATATACTTAATACACCACAATCTGCATCTGGTAATCCAGGTATGTCAGGCACAAGAACAGCTACCTGCTGGTGACAGGCACTGTACATACAGAATACACCACACTCTGCACCTGGTACTCCAGGTGTACATACACAGTCCACCTACCTGCTGCGGCCAGTGACTGTACATAATGAATACACCACAGTCTGCACCTGCAGCTTCAGGTATGCCATACAAAGCACAGGTAACTGTTGCTGACAGTCACTCTACATTCTGAATACACCACAATCAATACCTGCTAATCCAGGTGTGCAATGCATGCACAGCTACCTGCTGCAGACTATGAAAAAAGAAGAAAAAGCTGACAAACAGCTATTGTTGCTGCAGGCAGACAATACTCAAATAATCCAGTCAGGAACCATGTTCAAAAATGAAATAGAATTTATTTAACACATAAAGCGCTTTTCATCTTACACCATAGTAAAACTTCTTCAGATAAAACTAAAATGCATTCACCATATTAAATACACCTCGTATCCAATCACATGATTAGCATGAATCCTAGCCAATCGCTACCTACCCTGAACCTTAAAGTAACACTTTAAACCTGTAAGGTTCAATAATAAAACATTAAAACTGTGTACTAATCATACCCGATGAATAAAAATTAATAAATACTAAACACATTTTATAATAAAACATCTTAATAAATGCACTAAAATGTGGATATAAACATATGGATAAATTAATCCGACAAGAGAAAATGAAGGATGAGGCGTATAAGATGCATTCCTCGTGGTAAACCTATTCATCTACTAAGGCTATTAATTTTCAAAATACAACTTAAAGTAAACATTTCATTAAGACCTGGATATGAGTGGACATTGGTACGTAGTTGCCACCGCAACTCAAGTCTTTCCAGGCGTGCTGATTCAGGACCACCCCTCTCATCATATTGAATACTATCAATTACCTTAAACAAAAACTTGTGATTTGGGTATTCAGATGCATGCTTGGCCAATGCATTCTCCAATTTACCTTTTCTAATGTAATACAAATCCTCATACACATGTTCCCTTAGTTTCCTATCAGTTTTTCCAATGTAGAATGCGGCACAATGCTGACACTGAGCTAGATACACTACTGACTTGGATTGACAATTATACCTATTTTTTATTGTATATTTTCTTTGTGTTGTATATTTGTTAAAACACATTGTATATGTGTTTTAAATTCTGGAACTACAGTTGTCACTGCTACTGATTCAGCTGTGTTGTTAAGTGTTCATTTTCCCTTTTCTTGTATGCACAGGATAATTGGCTGATAAATGTATTGTGCATGATTTATTAACCTGTTTCCTAACTAAGTTATGGCACTGTGATGTGGTTACTGTTGAAGCACTCTCAGACTGTAGCAGTAGCATCTATTCTCCTGCTTTATCCACACTATCCTCAGATTTGTATCTTTTACACCCTCCTGTCTCCTCATTACTTCCTTTGACCTGTCTTTGTCTCCTTCTACTAGATTCATCCTCTCTTTTTTTTCTCTCTCTCTCTTCTCAAGCAAATCTGCAGTCTGCGACTACCACTCCACCCATACAGTATAAGAAGGAATCAGTACTGCAAACTAAATAAGGATATTCATTTTGAGCCTCAAGAGCAGGGTCAGTCCACCCAGGCATTCTACTTGTATGTTTTATGAGAGTGAAGCTATTACATTAGCAGTATTTCTTAGTAGTTCTCAGCTTGCTAATAAAACTGGCTGTTGTAGCCTTGTGCCCCCCCCAGCTAGTACAGTAATCCTAACTGTCCAATAGACAGTATACATTTAATTCACATCCCTGTGACTAAATTAACCATCAAGCAGCCATCTCAGTACTTTATGCCTTAGTTTGTATCACTTGGAGGCCCACCTGTTTATTTGCATCTCTATACATTCCCCTTCATTGCTAATGTATCTCCCTACTCTAACCTGTGCACAAACTGGTTACTAATCAGCAAGTCAATGTGAAGACACACTCCCAACCTTAATAAACTTTGCTGTCTCTTCTCTCCTTCACTTTACAGGTAGTTTGAATTGTTACTTACCCCCTCTGAGGCCTTCACTAATTTCCACTGATTCCCTCTCTGGTTTCTTTGCATTACACCTGGTTTACACCCCTTGTGCTATCTCCCTCCCCCAATACTAAGTCTATATTAGAATCCTACTGAGCATGGAGCCATCTTTAAATTTTTAGTCTCCCACCAGGACACAAGTGCTCTTCAGCAATTACATTCTGCTTGCTGGTAAGCCATTAGACCTCAGGAATTTGTTTAAAGTGTTCCGATTTGTAAAGTAATACTTACTTTTTTCTCTTGTCTTTGTGGGCTCTGCCTCGCTCTGGTCACCCTCGATAATGCTCGGGCTCTCTCTGCTCCCCTGCCCTGCCCCCTATTTCCTCCCACCCCCACTACCTCTACATTTATAGTAATCACAGCCATACTCACAGCTCACCCTCACATCACCTCCACCAATCACAGCTCCTCAAGTCATATCACATTATACCACACTAACTTGCTCCACACAAAATACTCCCAATCACTCTCATTCCCACTAGACATTTTTTTACATCACCCACACTACTTCCCCATCCACATATAGTGCAACCCTATAATTCCTATTCAGACCCCCCCCCCAGAACCAACTTAAACTTTATAACCATGACTATCACACAACTAAGTCTAGTCTGTCTTCTCATAATTCTTTACAACTCCACAAATTATCACTCTAGCAATATCCCTAAACTTAGTAGCACAACACTACATTATGCACTCTCATATACAGACAACACACATTATAATAATATCTGCCCACAATTGTTCAAGAACTATATAACGGACCAATTCAGAACCAAACACATATGCTCTCATTCCGACTCCAAAAAAACACAATACTTTCTCACACTCCTCACCAAACCCCAACATCTGTATAAACATTTTAACTCCAGGCTTACCATAAGTGGGGATATCCACCACAACCCAGGCCCAAATCCATCCTGTCCAACACAAACTGCTCCAACATAAATTTTAGAACATTCCACCCCCACTTTCTTCATCCCTGGGCAAATCCACAACAGCTGCAAAACCAATCATCTTTTAATGCTAAATATTAATATTAGAAGTATCAAAAATAAAATACCTGAACTCCAGAACACAATCGCACACTACTCTCCAGGCATAGTTCCTTTAACAGAAACCTGGCTAAATAAAAACATAGCTAACTCAGAAGTTCTCCCTACTGGCTACAATATCATTAGACAAGACAGACCACTTCGTAACGGGGGTGGAACTGCCTTACTGCACAAGTCCAACTTAACTGTCTGTCAGTTACCAAACTCATACCCCTCCCGCAATAACTGGGACATACTTATGTCACAACTTCAACTTCACCCTACAAAGGTCATCACCACAATTTTTATCTATATTCCACTTAGTAATATACGTGCTAGCCTTGAAGACTTCTTATTCTGGTGTTCTTCCACATACTCACAAGAAACTCTTATTCTGGGGGATTTCAACCTAGATTGGTTCACCTGTATATCAGAACCACCAAGTAATCAAATAAATCCCCATGGCTACCAGCAGCAAGTCCAAATTCCAACTAGATGTGATAAAAAATCTCAAAGGGAATCCATCCTTAACAGGGTCCTAACAACCCCACATTGTACCCTCACACAGGCAGTCTCCCAGACACCTTAAGTGACCACAACATAATATACTTTATACGTAGTAGAACAAACATATGCAAAACCACTAACTATATATCCACTAGAAACACAAAAAAAGTATCTCCTGAGGTCCTCAACACTTTACTCTGTAACTGTGACTGGACCCCCCCCCCCCTAAAAACCCTCCCACTTGACCAGGCTGTAGCATATTTCAACAAAACATTTCTACAACACCTAAACACTGTCGCTCCATTGCGCAAAATCAAGGTTAGAACCTCTACAAACCCCTGGCTCAGTAAAGAAACCAAACAAATCCTCAAGTCCAGAGACACTGCCTGGCTTTACTATAAAAAAAACAAAGAAACACAAAGCCTAACTAAGTACCAAGAACTGCGCAACAATGCAAAAAAATGCATTAGGCTGGACAAAAAATCCTACTACACAACATTACAAACTAAATACCAACACAACCCCCAAACATTTTGTAAAAATGTAAACCAGCTACTAAAATCCACCCAAAAGGCTACCCCCAAACCAACCACCCCTGACACTAAAGTTCCCATTGAAACACAATTCAACTCCCACTTTGTGAACACAATTCTATCCTTAGTATCACAGGACAGTTCCTTCCTCACTACCCCCCCCAACACAAATAACACTAATACAAGCTTTACCCTCAAAACAGTTTCCACCACTTCAATCAAAAGCATGCTCTCCAAACTAAAAACCTCATCAACAGCAGCTGACCTACTCCCCAGCTATTTCTTGAAACTCACAGCAGATGCTATTGCTATCCCAGTCTCCACTCTCATAATCAGATCAGTTGTTGAAAACTATGTGCCAAAACTCTGGAAAATATCCTATGTTACACCCATACATAAAGTCGGGACCTCCACTGAACTTAATAACTACAGACCCATTGCTTTACTCTCTCCCCTGGCCAAAATCCTAGAAAAATGCATCCATACCCAGATGCTAAACTATCTCCTAGACAGCAACATCCTGTCACCTACTCAGCATGGTTTCAGACCTGCCCATAGTACCACTACAGCCCTCCTCTGCTTCACAGACACAGTAAACCATCTCAAAAATGAAGGCCTACAGGTGTCAACTCTTTTTTTGGATATGTCCAAAGTATTTGACACAGTCTCACACCAAATCTTGCTAAAAAAAACTAAACCAATATCACCTATGAAATTCCACTCTTACCTGGTTCCAAAGCTACTTAACTGACAGGTGCCAAGCTGTGAAATGGGAAAATTATCGCTCTGCGCAGCTGCCTATAATTATAGGAGTCCCACAGGGTTCTATCTTAGGACCACTACTATTCACAGTCTTCACAAATGACTTCCATACCTCCACACAGCATGCATCTATCATTCAGTATGCAGATGACACTACCTTAATCTGTGCTGCACAAAACATTCTCACACTCCTGCAAACAACTCAAGCTAGCATTCTCTGACATTGAAAACTACCTTACCAAAGCCCAACTTATCCTCAATTCAAAGAAAACTCAGCTTATGATTATAACCAGTTCTAACAAAAACACTAACAGTCAATTCACTATCTACTCCACAAATGCTACTCCAATCGCTCCAGTGGCACAGGTTAAGCTATTGGGAATAACCATAGACTCCCACCTAAAATTTGATAGTCATCTCAACTTAACTATTAAAAAAGTAAATGCCAGACTGGGATCACTATACCGTATGAAACCATTTCTTACCAACAACACAAGATCAGCCGTTGCTAGCTCCCAACTTCTATCCACCCTGCTCTATTCATCTCCCATTCTGACTAATCTCAACAAAACTGAACTAAGCAAAATGGAAGCCTGCTATAACAGAATTGCCCACTTTGTTGCAAATTGCTCATATAGAACTCATCACTGTACTGCTTTGAGACAGCTCCACTGGCTTGAACTGCCCAGCCTCCTAACCTACAATCAGATCAGCTCTGCCTCTGTCTTTCTATCTATTACCTCCCCAATAAGTGTCCTGCTCTCAAAAACCTAGTACAACATCACTCAGCCAAAAGGCCTCTTAGATCATCAAGCAAACTACTACCAGAAGTCACCAACAGCTACAATAGCTTTGGAGACGCGCTATATAGTAGTTCAGTGGCTAAAAAATGGAACTCTATCCCTACTAGCATTCAAAACACATCATCCAAAGCCTCCTTTAAAGACCTCATTAGGCAACATCTCAAGCAAAGTTGGCCGTGCCATGATTGCTCCCCAGGATAGTGAAAGCGGATAATGTATACATACTAAATGTAGAGTACTTGATAATAGTTTTCAATCTTACTCACAGACACTGGCTAATCTACAATGTATGTACTGTATCTGTGTACTATGTATGTATTCTACCTATGTTTCAAATTTCAGCTGTACACCACAAATCTATTAATTACCTTTATTTTTAAATTAATATTTTTTTGTTTGTTCTCTCCACTGTAACTGTCGATGTGCCGCATACCACTGTAAAAACATTTCTCTTGTAATTTGTGTGCATACTGATCATGTCTAAATAACTAAATGTGTCTGTATTTTTTCTTTGTGGAGCTTTTCTCCCCGGGCCTCTGCTGAAAAAGGGCCTTTTCGGCTCAGTCAGGCACCCCAGTTAACAAATGTAAAATAAATAAAATAAAATAAATATTTGGTATCCCTAATAGAGAAAGTACACTGTGTTGAGATGTGTCAACAATAGTTACACATGTGGCATTGCAACATGCCTATCTTACCCCCTTGATGGAATGGGTGACACTGCAAAAGCCGTTTTAAATTCTGACCGCTTTTCCAAATGACTTTAGGATGTTCCAGTAGTTTACCACTAAGGGTACTCTCGTTCTGGGTAATAACCCAATTCTTGATCAAAATGGACCAAATAGTAAAACTATCCATACTAAAACGTGTTATAAATTTCAACCAGGGGGTAGAATCTTCAACCCTTCGGGTTGTAGATGGGGAAGTCAACTCCAAATTTATCTTGCTCAAAATAGGCAAATACAATCCAGAAAGTCTCTTATCAGTTACTTCTTTAATTAACCTATTTAACTTGCTTTCAGGGTAAGCTCTTTTCAGAAACATATTTTTTTAACGGTAAGCATTTCTGCATGGAGTTGCAATCCCTGGATACTATGCAGGCTGCTCTGACCAACTGCCCCTTGACAACAGAATGTTTCTGGTACCAGGGATGGCTGCTACTATAATGCAGAAACGAGTTAGAGTATGTCTCCTTCCTGAAAATGTTTGCATATAGAGAGTTACTGTTAAAATCGTTACTTAAATGAGCATCAAGGTAGGATATCATGTCATTGTTAAAAGAATAAGTAAATGATAGGAAATCAGTGGATGAGTTAAAAGAAGAGACTAAAGAGTTAGCTATTTCTTTGTCGCCATTGATTAAAATAAAAAATATCATCAAGAAAACGTGTGTAGTACACAATGTACATAGTAATAGCCCTATTTTTCCAAATTAATTCCTGTTCCCAATACGCCATAACAAGATTAGCCAGGCTTGCCCAACATGGTGAGCCCATGGTACACCTGTTGTCTGCAGGTATATCTTGTTATTGAAAATCAGGTAATTTGAAGTCAAAATAATATCCAGGAGCTCCGAAACTAGTGAGATCTCACTGGCTGGGACACCATGTTTCCTTAACATAAAGCTAACCCATTCTATACCCACATCATGAGGGATCGACGAATACAGATCCCTCACATCAATGGTCAAAAAATTGTAGCTCATCTCAAATTGTAAGTCGCATAGGCTAGATAAAAATGACTAATAATCCTTACAAATGTAAGGTTCCTTTGCAATATATTTCTTCAAGATGTCCAGAAATTTAGTGCAAGGATAGGTGATACTATTTCTCGCATTAACCAAAGGTCTCATAGGAGGGTTTTCTACTGATTTGTGGATTTTGGGTATGCCAGACAGGATGGGGGTCCTAGGTGAATGCATGTTAAGGTAATTAAAAGTTGTTAAATCAATCCGTCCCTCTATAAACAAATCGTCAATAGAGGAATGGATTTCCGAATAAGCCTTATTGAATTAATTCCTGGATTTCTCCACATAAGTATCACCATCCAAAATACCCATCATTTTCCTAACATATAATTCTTTGGTCATAATGACCAGTCCTCCACCCTTATCAACTTGCATTATTCTTACTCCAGCAGTCCTAATAACGTCCAGGGCTTGTTTTTCTTCCTTCGTAATGTTACAACCTCTATTGTTGGTCTGTACTGCTGATAAACTGTTACGGAAATCTAGTTCACAAACTTGATAAAACAGGTTTAAAGTTGGATGTAAAGGTGGCAAAAACGTGCTAGCAACATGATGCTCAGACTGGCACATAGAGTTACCACCAAACAAAACATTCAAGTTCAGTTTACATATAAAAAGTTTAACATCGATGTTGAAGCTACATCAGCCCTCTTAGTAGGGATGAAAAATAACCCTCTTGAGAGGAGCTTTACAAGTGAGGGATCAATTTTTACATTGGAATAATTAAAAATCTTAAAATCCCCAGTTGAATTGTAAATAATGTCACATTTACCAAATCGAGTTAAGTTACAAGTTATCTCCCCTCTTGCCTCATTTTGGGGAGCTCATGAAATTTCTGGACCGGTTGTTGTTCTGTCTCAAATTGTACGGGCCTGCACCCCCCCCTGAAAATTTCTATGCATGTTGTTACTTTGGTCAAGCCCATGGCCATGCTTCTTGTCCACAGATGCATAGTCTAAATGGTTGCTATTCTCAGTCCGTTCAGGGGGTGCACCATCTTGCAAACAATTATCTTGTGTGTCCGATTGAATATTCCCAGTCTCTACAGTGTTTACCTCTTCATCAGGCACTGAATCGAGGCTGATAAAAGAATTTACCTGGGAGGTAGGAGGTGTTGGATAGGCTTACCCACTGCCATATGCTACCCAGTCTCTATTCAATTTCTTTAACTTAGTTTCTTTTATCTTTGAAATGTACTGGTCAATGCTACTACAAATACGATCGTAGTCATACCTTTATCTTAGAAAATCCACGTTGCTACGGATTGACTCATCCAGGCGAGAGGCCTCTTCCATCAGAATGTTAGAATAACCCTGGTAATGCCTACACATTAAATCCAGCAGTTCCAAAAGATGCTTATTGAAAGGTTTCAATAAATCCTGGTGGAAGGGTGATCCATCGACCAACCCGGTCAGGCACTGCCAAGACGCCTTTGGGGACTAGGCCCTCACTGATACATTCTTTAAAATACGCTATTTCAAGTTGGATTTTTTTATGTTTCAAAAACTTGGAATCCATCAGTTTTAAAAGTGTTGATAAATCTTCTAGTCTCCCAGCTGGTGCATCCTTAGTGTTACTGCCAAATGGCACCTGGAAATAGAGCAGCTCAGAAAGTCACTCAGAAAATTTCAATGCCCCAATAAGTCCCATGATGAGAACTGGTTTCATTAGAAAAATTGTGCTGACTTGCTCCAATAGCTGGTAGTAGTGGTACTTGCTTCTATGGGCCTGCCTCACTATTAACGGATGGCTCTGGGGAGACTGTACCTCCGGTCTCAGGGCCCCGAATTAATAAACGGTTCGTGTCTGTAATGAAGCAGTTTGCGGTACCACTAGCATTTTGAACCACAGCAGGTTATTAGGTTCATAGGTTCATACTAGGCTATCTGCCCTAGGGCATTTATAAGCCTAGCCAGAGTTTGTGTGGCTTTCACCACCCCTTAGGATGAGAATACTATACCCATTAGTTTGCTGTGCCTCTGTCCAGCAGTGACACAGAGATGATTCCCGGGGTAAACCTACAATCTCCCATCCACTCGTCAAGATTTCTCTTGAACAGGGTCAGTGAGGGGCTCTGCCTCACATGGACTGGGATTCTGTTCCATAGTGTAGGGAGTCTCTGGGTGATGAATCTGTCCCTCCAGCATGTCCTATTTATATCCGTGTTGAGGTTTAAGTCTCTTGCTCTCGTGGCTCTGGTGGATTTGGATTTTTTGAGGTGGAGCATGTCCATTAATTCTGGGTTGGACATGGCCTTGTATGTCAGGCACAGATCACCTCTGAGCAGATGGTATGCGACTGAATAGAGCTGGAGTTTCTTCAGTCGGGCAGCGTATGACATATATTTGAGCCCCTTTATCCTTTTGGTGAGGAACTTTTGGGGTCTTTCCATCTGCTGCAGGTGTCGGGTAAGGTACATTCCGAATGGGGCGTTGTACTCAATCATTGGTCTGATAAGTGAAGAGTACAGGGGTACAATGACCTCTCCTGATCTGGATGTGAATCCATTCATGATCAGGTGGGCAATGTAGAAGGTTTTCCTAACCACTTTGGCAATGTGAGTGTCAAAAGAGAGGTTACTGTCAACTTGGGTCCCCAGGTCCCTGATAACGTCTTCCGTGTTTAATGGATTACCACCTATGTGGTAATTAGGGGTTACCTTGTTTTTCCCAAAGGGTATGACTATACATTTTTTGGCATTTAGCTTAAGGCCATGGCTCTGGCACCAGTTATCCATTTCTATGAGACCTCTCTGGAGGATGTCTGTGTCAGTTTGCAGTCATCTGCAAATTTTGTCAGCCACAATCCTCCAATGTTTGCCTGTACTTTAGAAAAATAAATGCCGAACAAGAGGGGGCCCAGGACTGAGCCCTGTGGGACACCACTCGTGACCGGCTTAGAGTCTGACATGGCACCAGCAACTCTAACCCTGTGGGTTCTGTCCTTGAGCCAGTTTGCAACCCATCTTGTGACATATGGGTTTACATCTAAGCTGGTGAGCTTTTCTATGATGCCCGAGTGGGGTATTGTGTCGAACACTTTTGCTAGGTCAAGGTAGGCTGTGTGAACTGCCTTACCCTCATCAATAGCCTTAGTGACTGTTTTGAAAAAGTCGACCAAGTTCAAGAGGCAGGATCTGCCCTTGACAAAGCCAAATTGGGTAGGATCCAGTGTCTGTAGGTCCCCAATGTCTTTATTTATGAGTTCTATTATGATCCCCTCCATAGCTTTGCAGAAAAGGCTCGTCAAGCTTATGGGGCAGTAATTTCCAGGGTCTGTAGAAGCACCGCCTTTGTGGAGTGGGACCACAGTTGCCGTACGCCATTCTTTGGGTACGTATCCTGTAGTAAGGCTAAGATTAAACAGCAGCCTTATGTGTGGGTTTAGTTCCTCATTGATTTCGTGTAGCACACAGCCGGGGACACCGTCCGGTCCCATTGATGCTGTGTTTTTTGCTTTAGAGAGAGCAGCTCTCACCTGGGCATCTGAGATGTTTGGGAGGCTAGACTCTGGTGGGATAGATATTTCTCCTTTTGGGGGGGAGGGAGGGGAGAAATTTGCACTGAACATGTCTGCCAGTATGTTGGCAATGTCTGTGGGTTCAGTGATTTTTGTATAATTTTGGACTAATTCTGAGCATATCTGGGAGTTTCCACCCAGGTTTCTAACATAGCTAAAGAAGGCCTTATGATTGTCTTTTGTGTCATTAGCGATTTTTCTCTCAAAGTTGGCCTTGGATGATTTTATGAGTGATCGTAGTTTTTTGCTAGTAGTGATCAGAGATGCCTTCCCTTTTAGGGATTTTGCTCTGTCATGTAGTAGCTTTCTCCTTTTGTTGTAGAGTTTGTTTATGGCTGGGGTCCACCAGACCGGGCGCCTGCCTTTGGTGGAAAGGGTCTTGATTTTATTAGGGATTGCTTGATCCATACATTCCTGGAGGTGCTCGTAGAAGCCATTTGTAAGGGTTTCAGCAGTGTGGGTTGTGGTTTCCACTGGCTCGGGGGCCTTGAAGGATACCACTCCAGTCTTAAGAAGTGTGAAGTTTGCTTTTGAGAAGTTCTTCACTGTGGTCTTTTTTGCTGGGGTTGGGGGCGGGATGTGGATCTCCAGTGAGATTAATTTATGGTCTGATCTCACCAATGAGGGATATACTCACGGTGTGGAGCATTTTGTCCCCATGTTTGTGATGATCAGGTCTAGTATATTTTCTCCTCTTGTGGGAATGGTGACTAGTTGTTCCATAGCATTTGAGTTTATGAACTCCACGAACCTTTGGGCTAGGGTGTTGGGGCTTGAGTAATGTTCCCAGTCTATGTTTGGGTAGTTGAAGTCACCCAATATGATGGTGTTTGGAGAGACATTCATATTCTCCAGTGTCTTCAGGAAGGCTGTGTGGGTTTCCTGAGTTTGAGAGGGTGGTCTGTAGCATGCTACAAACTGTAGGGCAGTTTTACCTATGGTTAATTACACCTGGATGGTCTCCGATGCTTCGTGCATTGCCACTAACCTGGAGGTGTGGGTAACCTTTATGAATATGGATACTCCCCCTCCTTTTGTGGTTCGGTCCGGATTTTGGGGCCGGAACGCATGATATGAGGTAAAACCTGATAGTGCTGGGGTGCTCTCAGCAGCCTTGAACCAGGTTTCAGTCACAGCACAGACATCGATGTTCTCCATACTGAGGAGGGCTTCGAGGGCATGCATCTTGAGGTTTAGACTTCTGGCATTGAGCAGTATTACCCTTAGTTTTTCTCCATTTTTGTTTTCTAGGGTGGTAGGTTTATCATTTGAGCCTTGCCTAAAAAAGGCACTATGGGGGTGGCAAGAGCCTTTGCCAATATCCGGAAACCCAGGGGTGACAGGTGCAAGCCGTCCCTTGCGAAGCAGCCTCACTATTAACGGATGGCCTCACTATTAACTAACTCACCCTATTGTGAGTTAGTTGGGTGTGATGAAAATAGAGTCAACTCTTTTATGCAAGGCTTCAATCCATTGAGACAAGGATTCTATTAATGCATAAAGTCTGTCATTTCTACCAGAGGTCTGCTCACTAGCAACAACAAGAGAGCCATCATCAGCCATCAAAGCAGGTGATCAGTATAAAAAAACAAACCATGAAACAAAGAAGAAAAAGCTGACAAACAGTTATTGTTGCTGCAGACACACGATACTCAAATAATCCAGTCAGGGGCAACGTTCAAAAATGAAATAGAATTTATTTAACACATAAAGTGCTTTTCATCTTACACCATAGTAAACCTTCTTCAGATAAAACTAAAATGCATTCACCATATTAAATACACCTCGTATCCAATCACATGATTAGCATGAACCCTAGCCAACCGCTACTCAACCTGAACCTTAAAGTAACACTTTAAACCTGTAAGGTTCAATAATAAAACATTAAAACTGTGTACTAATCGTTCCTGATGAATAAAACTTAATAAATAC
This sequence comes from Protopterus annectens, assembly GCF_019279795.1. NCBI lineage: Eukaryota > Metazoa > Chordata > Ceratodontiformes > Protopteridae > Protopterus > Protopterus annectens. Next base: position 1,900,329,613 of record NC_056743.1, read on the forward strand.
TAAACACATTTTATAATAAAACATCTTAATAAATACACTAAAATGTGGATATAAACATATGAATAAATAAATTAATCCAACAAGAGATAATGAAGGCTGCGGAGTATAAGACACATTCCTCTTGGTAAACCTATTCATCTACTAAAGCTATTAATTTTCATTTACTAATTAATTTTAATCCTTGTCTGCCATTTTTTGGGATTTTCGTGGTTATGCCTCATGGACTGGTTGATAGCACATATCCCATATTCATTGAGTATGACTGTAAAGAGACTAGTAATATCCACCAGTTCATGAGGCATAACCATGAAAATCCTGAACTGATTTGCTCACTGCTAGAACTTGTATTAAAGAATAATATGTTTGCTTATGGCAGTGCTTACTATCTACAAACATGGGGAGTTGCGATGAGTACCCCATGTGTGAATAGCTACTCCAATTTGGTATTGGCCCAATGGGAAAATACCAATGTTTTGAGTGACATTAACCCATGGAGGAGGAATGTAGTGTACTATGGTCGGTTTGTAGATGTCATTTTATTGTATGCGAAGGTGACGTTGAACATCTTAACCTCTTTATCAATTACTTAAACCAGAGTACAGATTTTCTAGAGTTTAAAGCCAAATACTCTAATGAAAAGATTGATTTCCTGGATGTCAAGATTGGGATTCATAGGAATGAAGGCATATATACGAGTGTCTTTAGGAAATCCACATGGAAGAACCACTACTTACATAGGCAAAACATGCACCCATGGCTTATTTATAACAACATTTTTGAGAATCAAACTATTAGACTATCAAGATTATGTACTGATGAAGGAGAGTTTGAAATAAAACAGCAGAAACGTTATGACAATCTAAAAGAGAGGGGTTATAAGGACTCTTATCAGGCTATGAGAATAACCCCAAAGAAGCTAAGGAAAGGAAAAGGATATCCATATCATTCCAAACAAAATCACCAGTCCCATAGGAATGAATCACCTACAATGACCGTGGAACCACTATTAAGATGTGCACTAACATTTAGCAGGGACAATAAACAAATATGTGACATTGTGAAGAGGTTTTGGCTCATCCTGATTATGAACGAGAAAATCAAAACTATAACAGGAGAAAATTCTAGATTTATATTCAAGAATAAGAAAAATATTAAAAGGCTATTATGCAATAAGGATGGCTTTACTCAATCATTGAAGTCCAATAGGAAAGGAACATTGAGATGTGGAAAATGTAAAGTCTGTGACCTTACAGATGGGGTGAATACTTTTGTACACTCCTGCGCTGGGAGGACCTATGTGTTTAATTTATATGCAAACTGCAATACCCAACATCTTGTGTACCTAGTCACCTGCCAAGACTGTGATGCCTTTTATGTTGGAAAGACTGACCAGGGATTTAAAGATCAGATGTTGAGGCATAGTAGGGATATAGGCAATAAAGATACCAATAATGCATTAGCAATACATATACTACAACATCCAAATCACGGTTTTAAATTTAAGGTTTTTGAAGTTGTAGCACAGACAGCCAGAGAAGGTAACATCCACAATAGGACTGAACTATGGGAAATCAGCTGGATTGTCAAGTTACGAGCAAATCATCCACCAGGACTAAATAATGTAATTCCACTAAAGCCCATCTTAAAAAATAGAAGGCTTCCTAATAAACTATAACCACCAGGAACATCATTTATACTTTGAATAGAATTCATTTTTCTGAAATAAAAGACCTTTAAAGATTGGGTCTATACAATATTTCAAATGTCTTCATGGTTAGATTTGTCACCATACTTTGTGAAAGGAAATAAGGTTCTATAATAATTGTCATAAATTAAGACAACTGTTCACAGTTTGACAAGATTCCATTTATATGCTATGGAATAATACATCTAATATGATATACATATGCCTAGGGTATGCACTAGGTTTAATTAGTTCCTGAAACAGATATAAAAGCCTTCACACTATCACAGTATTTGTGAGGGTATCTAATGGACTTTGTTTTATAGGGGTCTTCATGCTGGATATATACAAACAAAAAAATAGGGTAGGTAGGGTGGCCTAATGGTTAAGGTGTTTGCCTTACAAACACAAGGTGCAGGGTTTGAGTCTCACAAGGGATAATTGGCTAGGCTTAAAATGGCTCACAAGGGCAGTTAGCTTAATATGAATCTATGAAAAATCTTTTTTTCTTGTTCTACTACCTGAATATGAAAATGATGTAGCTGAATATGAAAACTGTGACTTCCATATGAAGTCGCTGATACTTGAAGATGTAAGCTTTTTCTCTATATGACCAATATCACCTGTCCCCTATTCTGAATTTCGCAGAAGAGAACGGTGTAATTGTTGCCATTTAAAAATGAATTTTTTTCCCGCAACATGATATAAACATTCCGAAATGTGGACGTTTTGTAAGACTGGTCCAATGAAAGAAATTGCAATTTCTATAGGCTAAAAGAAGAGTTGTAACCCTATTATGTTAAATGCAAATGTTTAATGTGAATGGATATAGAAATAAATGGTCCACCAATACGTATATTTTTCAAACACTTTATTGACTGGTTAAGTAATAGACATTCACGTAATCTATAGGCTGACATTATGTAACTTCACCATATGGCTAAGCACAGGACAGTGATACCGTCTAGGAGGCTCTGAGCTGTTCATGCAACTTATCTGGCTCCTCCTATGAAGCAGGAACAATGCTTTAATTGGACGCTGAATGGACATTTGCAACCTTATTGGTTGTTTAAGCATCTTTCCATTGGGCTACCATTAACTTCCTTTATGAAGTAGAAATAAACGATAATATTGGATGCTCATAAGTTCCTTGTAAGCTTCTTTTTACTATCAACATATTTTGGAAACAGAGGGTTGTTCAATTGCACACTATTGAACATGTCATGGTCTCTTATACAATTAGATGGCTATGGCTATCTATGGCAAACCATGCGTTTTGTTTCTTTATGATTAATGTATGATGTAACTAGTCAAAAAGATTTAATCAAGTTGAAGGGGAAACTTCTGAGTATACCTTGGGAAGAGATTACATTTTGAAATAGTTTATCTTCACATAATAACGTCAACCTGCACTAGTAAAGATTCAATAGAGACGAGTTATTCTGACTTTGATTGGCTAAATTAAGTGCTCCTGCTATCTGACTGGTTGATTTATGCACAAAAAGATGAGGGACATTTACTGTTGTAAAATTTTCGTCCGAAAAATTTCCATGCGATTTGTCTCAAATGAATGGATTCTTGGAAGGCAAATTAAAGATTATAGATGGTGGAAATTGCAAAGACCCATACAATGAATGGATGAGCCTGATAGAAATTATTACAGCTTATGATCTATCACGCTGAAGCGTGTATTTTTGACTGCAAAAGAGCTAACTCTATGTAACAACATATTCTGATAGGACTGCCATAATAGTATGCTTTGAAACCATTGGCCACTGAAGAAGTATGTTTAGAAAAAAACGATTGGTGGATTTCTTCAGAAATTTTGAATGATTGGTTCCTTAGTGTTTTAAAAGTACATGACACAGTTCAGATTACATGATCTGAGGAAGGCTATATGCCGAAAGTGCTTATCAAACTGTTGTTTTGTTGTTTTTATTTAAGCCCTCAAGGCTCTCGTTGATATTAAATTATTTGCTTTAACAGTTGTCTGCTGTTTGCTGTGTTGGTTACCCAGAATTCCTGTTTTCTTAATGACTCTACCTTTTGTTTTGGGTCCTTAAGCAGTGTAGAAGGGCACTATCCTTACTATATTTTTATTATCCACCCCCCATTTATTAGTGACTCTTGCATGTTAAGCTTCATATCACATACACCCAAAACAAAAATCCCTCTTTTTCAGCTCAGATTCTGTTGTCATCACTCTGTTGGAGCTTTAATTATTTCACTTAGAGTTTTCAGGCTTTTCTATATATTGTACATAACGCTATTGTTTTTTTATATGTAATATAAATAAATATAAATATAATAATAATTAGTATTATATTAATGGTTAATTTATTACTTGTTTCTTCTTCTTTAAAACAAATTTCTTTGAGTAAAAAACAACAGTCCCCTCAATATTGATCTAATTCAGGTCTAAGACAGACTGAAAAAACATACAAATAAATAAATAACCCCTCTTCAATACAGATTGGTCTTTCTTATTAACCCTTACCTTGCTGCGCAAAATCTGACCAATACACTCAATTCCCACCAGGACAAATTTGTCTCTATAATTTCTTGACTCTAGAAATCAAAGATAAATGATAAGCTAGATCCTGAGTTGAAATCCCTTTTAAAACCTAGAGATGATGTGTGATAGGTACTGGGAAATAACCTCTCTTCAGCAACAGGCAACAGCACATCCAATGCAGAAACCTCTTAAAACAAGCAATGTAATGACATAAAAGGCAATATATGAAAAATTAAAGAAAAATCCATACCTAATTGCCAAAATAGTTTTGGAAAGAAGCAAATCAACTTATAAGAAAGGATATTCAAAACAACCAACCACAGCAGCAGCAGTTACATCCTCACCTTCTGACTTCTTTGAATTCCCCAGTTAGTCTATCCTCCAAAATAGTCACTTTGACCCTCACATCCACACAAAACTCACCTTTCTACATTTCTTGGTTTTATTTCAAACAAGTGAGAACAAGAGACCTAGAAGATCTTCTGCAGCAAATAAAACTTTGCAGCCCACCTGGTGCATATGACTTCTAGCCATACTTCATATACCACTCCAGGGACTTCTTCACAACCCTCTGCAACACAAAGTCAATCTCTACCTAACACAAAATATCACACCAACTATTTGGAAAGCAGCCATTGGCAGCACAATTCTGAAGTAATTTTACCTCAGACGTATTTCCTAATACAGGCCACCTTCCTCCCCACTCTAGACAAACTGAGTGACAAAGATTAGAAAAGCACAACGCTTTCCACATTTGGACTTTATTCCCCTGGAACCTCAGAAAAAAGCCTTCCATGGAGGTTGAAACAATAAAACCTGACATCATATGAAAACAAAAGAAAATTACATCAGAATGCATATAATTAATTAAGGAACACTTTCCAATTACAACTTTGATTTAATCCATTAGGAACCAAACTATTAAAGTTTTGAATAAAAATACTTTCCTCATATTGCGTTTTTCTTTTTATAAATGTTTCTTTGTTTGCTCGTGTTGCAATAAGTTTACTCCAAAACACACTTTTAAATCCTTCATATTATGCTTCTGAAACACACTATAATGAATTGCAAAATGTATCTTAAATGTTCCTTGATTCTAGTATCAAAACCTTTTTATTCTCACCAATATAAAAAAAAAACTTCAGGGGCACTGGATAGCCTAAATAACTTCATCTACCCTTATATTATTAATAATATCAAATTCCTGACAGTGTCCCATGGTCATTTATTCATAAAATAGATTCTTGTAAAAATGACCTGTGATGACCTCATCCTTGCTATCACTAGCTACAACCGCATCTCCCATAAACAATATAACTTCTAGCCAATTTGAGCACATTCAAACCCCTATGGACCATAAATGATGAAATGCAAGTAGCTATGGACAGAGGCCAGGTTACGGGTGCAAGCTGTATTGACCATAAAAACACCTTTGACCTTGATTATAACATCCTCTTCCATCAGCCACTACAAATATGCATAAGCTCCAGATCCCTATGTTGGTTCCAAAACTATCTCTTCAACTGCCATTTCTGTGTCAGAATTATACCTAAGTTACCCAGTCCGTCAGCCTTAAAAAAGGAGTCCAACGAGGTTCAATACTTGCTCCTCTGCTGTTCTGTACATAAACCTCCCCTTGACCCCCCTCATCTCCCCCTCCTGCTGTGTACAGATGATATGGTGCTCTTCCGTGCAAACAACTCACTCTCCAACCCCTGCAAAGATCTGAAAGCAGATTTCCTGGCCATAATTCACTGGATCTCTGCAAAAATCTCCTTCTCAACTCCAGAAGAACAAAAACTATGATTTCTGGCACTGAGCAGAAGGTAAAAAAACACAAATCTCTTTGCATGCTGATGACCATAACAACACTCCCAAAAAAATTCCTGTTTTAAATACCTTAGCATCTCTCTTAATTTGACCCTTCCATTAACTTCTCTCTCTGATCACATGAAATCCCCTCGTTTCTTGCTAAAACCTCTAGATCAGCCATAGACAGAGGCATATTACTCTTCAATTTAAATACAGCTCCCCCATAGCTCCAGCATCACGAATACAATATACACGCATTCAAACAATAGCCAGTACAAGTTGAAAATGTATTGCCTGGTATCCAAAGAATATATACTACTGCAAAACATTGAAAAAATCACAACTGTTCCCTAGTCTACAAAGTTTAACTTTCATTGATTATCCCAACTGTGTAAACTCCTCGCGAATCAAACCTCCTCTCTTATAGTAGCTCAACTACTTAGACATCTTCCCATCTTTCCTCTTACAGCCTGACAAACCCCAACCACTCTGCTGCCAAACTGCACCCCCTCCAAAACAAAACTCCGTGGTACAGATCACTGCTCCTGTATACTAGGTACAAAATTCTGGGAAAACGTTTCACCACAAATAAAAGACATCTCATCTTAGCTTAAATTTAGGACTGAACTAAAGGCCTACCTTCTTTCATCTGCCAAATGTCATTCTCCTTCTTCCAAGCGGAGCTACATCGCTCTTTTTCTCCTGCTAGTAACACTCTTACTGTTCCTCGTATGGTATGTTTGATTGCCCAAGCATGTCACCTAACAGAGCTACATTGCTCTTTTTCTCCTGCTAGTAACACTCTTACTGTTCCTCGTATGGTACGTTTGATTGCCCAAGCATGTCACCTAACAGAGCTACATCACTCTTTTTCTCCTGCTAGTAACACTCTTACTGTTCCTCGTATGGTACGTTTGATTGCCCAAGCATGTCACCTAACAGAGCTACATCGCTCTTTTTCTCCTGCTAGTAACACTCTTACTGTTCCTCGTATGGTACATTTGATTGCCCAAGCATGTCACCTAACAGAGCTACATCGCTCTTTTTCTCCTGCTAGTAACACTCTTGCTGTTCCTCGTATGGTACATTTGATTGCCCAAGCATGTCACCTAACAGAGCTACATCGCTCTTTTTCTCCTGCTAGTAACACTCTTACTGTTCCTCGTGTATGCGTTTGATTGCCCAAGCATGTCACCTAACAGAGCTACATCGCTCTTTTTCTCCTGCTAGTAACACTCTTACTGTTCCTCATATGGTACGTTTGATTGCACCGATCTATACTTCTTATTTGTTTAATCTTTCGCTTAACATAACTTTTCTTTCCATCTACTCACAGAGTTTGTCTGACATCCTTCACTCCAGTCAACTATAACATCACTCCCTTGTAGAAAACACAAATCTGTAATTCTCGTACATACACCTCACTTTCTAAACGGGATTTGTCTTGACTTGTTATAAATAATGTGTCTCAGAACTGTAAGTACTCTGTAATATTTGTTATCTGATAATCGTATATTAAGAATGTGTATTTTTGTTGCACTCTTGGTATCTCACTACATGTAATTCTGACTTTTTTTATTCTCTTGTGATCAACGCTCTACCTTAGTAAAAAAGTTTAAATAAATAAATGAATAAAATAAATAAATATCTTTAGAGATGGAGCAGGCTGGATGAACATTGTAGAGAACTTCTGCAGAGTTTACTATTAGACGATTTAGGTTCAGAGCAAGTGCATCCAGCAATGATCGACTATTTTCATGGAACATGTGCTCTCCCTCTCCCTTCAGGAACACTAAGCCCACCCACTACACAACTTGGTAAACCAATATTATCAATTCACAAACCACTTGGGGAAGTGGTAGCGCTTAGCAGGTGCTGTGTGTTTTTTGTTTAAGTAGATATGCACAGAAATGCTCAGTAAGCTCTGCAGCGATTGGTCTGTGATGTCCTAATTATTTTAACCTTGTAGCTCTTACACATCTGTTTTAATGAGAATAATTCAACTTAGGATATATAGTTATTACAAAGGAAGATAAAAGCCACTTAAAACTCATAATACCAAAAAAAAACATATAACAACTTAAAGTAGTACTGTCAGATGATTACAGTCCAGGTGTTCATAGGTTCTGCAAGATCATTCCTAATCAGTTTTGTCACTAAAAATGAAACAAATACCAAGTAAGTCATTAGAAAGTCTGTTTAATCATAAATAAATACATTCACAATGAGAAAAAAAACACGTTAAAACAAAACTCAGTACTTCAGCAGTTCAGCAATTAAAACCCAGAGGCAGACTACATCATGACAAAATGGATCTGTTTCCTTGCCACTTTGCAGGTTCCTTCAATGGTATGAAAAGCAAAGTGTCCAATTATAATTAATGCAGAACAGCACTCCTGGAAAAGTCTCTGGTAGACAAAGTCACCTTTAACTATATGTGGCCGAGAATGTTTCCATGTTCCATGAAAGGATTTTCTTTTTCATCCACAGTCTGTAATGAAGCAAGGAAATTTCTGTAGGAATCCAATTACCACACAAACGCTCTTGCTGCCAGTTCTCCTGCATTGATGAGGGTGTCAAATAATAATTTTGGAGAAACGTAATATTATTAAAACATAGAAAAAACAGAAATATTCATACCATTGGGGATTTACTATTCTGAGGAAACATGTTTGATTATTGGTCTCTCTAGAAGGAATTATATTGGCAGGCATCTTAAGTCTAAACTGCAGGCCACAGGATGTGGGCCATACCACAGAATATAATGATACAAGCTTGGAATAAATGATAAAACAGTGCAAAAGAGTTCAGTGTACCTACTAGCTTCTCTTGTTAAAGACTGTAAACCAAATGATCTCAAGGCATCTTTTCAATATCAACTGACTGAGAATACAGTTCATCCGCATTGTCAGTACAGTATTCAAAACATTATATCAGAATGGTGGCAATCCCCTCCCCATATCCTCCATCTGAGGATCATTATGCCCCACAGCTCCCATCCCTATCTATCTACCTTCAGAATGTGGTCACCATACCCTTCAAAATGTGGTCACCATGCCCTTCAGAATGTGGTCACCGTAGATTTCAGAATGTGGTCACCATGCCCTTCAGAATGTGGTCACTATGCCCTTCAGAATGTGATCACCATATAGCCTTCAGAATGTGGTCACCATGCCTTTCAGAATGTGGTCACCATAGACTTCAGAATGTGGGTCACCATGCTCTTCAGAATGTGGTCACCATGCCCTTCAGAATGTGGTCACCATAGCCTTCAGAATGTGGTCACCATACCCTTCAGAATGTGGTCACCATACCCTTCAGAATATGGTCACCATGCCCTTTAGAATGTGGTCACCATAGACTTCAGAATGTGGTTACAACGCCCTTCAGAATGTGGTCACCATAGACTTCAGAATGTGGTCACCATGCCATTCAGAATGTGGTCACCATGCCCTTCAGAATGTGGTCACTATACACTTCAGAATGTGGTCACCATGCCCTTCAGAATGTGGCACCATAGACTTCAGAATGTGGTCACCATGCCCTTCAGAATGTGGTCACCATAGACTTTAGAATGTGGTCACCATGCCCTTCAGAATGTGGTTACCATAGACTTTAGAATGTGGTCACCATGCCCTTCAGAATGTGGTCACCATAGACTTCAGAATGTGGTCACCATGTCCTTCAGAATGCGGTCACCATGCCCTTCAGAATGTGGTCACCATGCCCTTCAGAATGTGGTCACTATACCCTTCAGAATGTGGTCACCATGCCCTTCAGAATGTGGTCACCATAGACTTCAGAATGTGGTCACCATGCCCTTCAGAATGCGGTCACCATACTCTGACATACCATAGTTAAGTAATTGCTGCTCTTGTTTAATTTTTCATTCGTATGTGCCATTCATCTTATATTTGTTCTAGGCCCAGATCGCAAACATAAACATTGTTTTCTTTAGTTCATTTAACTGGTTAGCAAACAAATGATAAATAAGTGGCTTTAATAAAACATTGCAGACATTATTCTTTTCTTTTAAATTTTAGAATATATTGTGACGTACATGACTCAAGGTAAATGAAAGGGAGAAGTTAATATACCTGTCATAATCTTAGAACATCTAGGAATGCAGGGACTTGAGGCAGCAGGAATGTGGCTTTAGCGTAAAACATTTCTGAAACTTTATCATTAAAGGGAAGGCTTTAGAAACAAAATTCAGAAAGCAGCTTTGGTTTCAGACAAAGCTAAGTGGGTGTGCCTCACTGCAGAATTCTCTTGGAAGGTAAGAAGTGCCCAGTGCACCCATGATAAATGTTCTGGAACATCTGTCCTTTCCCTTCACGTTATACAGTACTTCCTTAATGGGATTGCAATATGTTACATACTATCAAAGCTCAACCAATGCTGTTTCAGTCTTTGCAGATCATTTCAGTATCTGATCAAACTCAGTGCTTTACAAAAACACATTTAAAATATTGTCCGGAATGCAGAGCATAATCATCTTTTTCCTAGAAAGTTGGCAGCTACAAATTTTTATCTTAAAAGAATCTCCAAAGCTACAGAACCAATTGTCCAATTTAAAGTTATAAACAAAATGCAGTTAACTTTCTATTTTAGCAGCTTCCATAGACGCATGCGGGAAGGGTCTTATGTCATGCAGAGTTATGAGCTTTCCTCCAGTTTTCCCACAGACATGGTAACTGCATAACCACTGCTAAACATCCCCTTCGAAAACTTTATTTATACTGCAGTGACATTTATTGTTACACATGCAGGATACCATTGGAAATGGCACCTGATGGCTTTCACTGGACAGTTCCATGTCTAATACCATTTCATCCAGAACTCTCTTACCAGCACCTGTCAAAGCCTCAGCACTGAGGCTGTGGCATTACACTCAAAATGTTCTAGAACATATGATGCACTAAGGGTGCTGCATTATACTCACTAGTAATACTTTAGAGCAGAGGGTGATCTGAATTTGTAAGACTGTGACCACTTCAAAGCTTTTAGCATTACACTTAAAGGCAATGTCCCAAAATAGATGCTATTCCTAGGTTATAGCATTATGTTCATATAATAATGGTGGTTCTAGAAATGTTCTAGAACACAGAACATTCAAGAATAAGTTACATATATCCCCTACATCAAATAGACAGATAAGACAGGCAATGTCCCAAAATAGATGCTATTCCTAGGTTATAGCATTATGTTCATATAATAATGGTGGTTCTAGTAATGTTCTAGAACACAGAGCATTCCAGAATAAGTTACATATATCCCCTACATCAACTAGACAGATAAGAAGCTTATTATGTGTACCAGCACTAAGGCTTCCATTTCAACGATTACATACAGAATTAAATATGCTCTGTCTATAAATAACAGTATAGATATGTTTTTCTATAATATATGTACAGGTAAAACAAAATTCCTTGAACATTTCAAATGTAAACATTTTTCAAATAAAATCATGTAGAAAAATAGGAATATGATCCTATAACTTTGTGAGGGGGGTAAATTCAGAAGATGTGCACTCATTGGGAATTTAAATCTAAAATGACCTTCAGAGTACTTTTTTTCCTGTTTATTTTTTCCACTTCTGGGTTTCAAACCCAGATTTCTAACACTTGTTTTCCAAGCATCCACTACATCATATGTGACTTCTGATCATTCGTCTCCTAAAAGTCCTTTAGCGCTATTAAGGAATCTTGAGGACACGGCTTGGCAAACAATAAATACTGTTCTTGTTTAAACATAAAACTTACAAGTTATTGTTTTAATCTAAAATGACACTATTTTTGCTGTAACATGCATAACACCATAATAATCGGACTCCTGTAAGCCATCTCAAGATTTCTGTTTATGAAACTGATTCAGTGCAGATTGTTTAAATGTACTTGTTTTATCAAACTGGATTAATGAGGGCAATTTTATAACTTACCCAAATGTTGAGTAATCTCAGAATGGCGTGATAGTTTACAGGGGCATCACTTTCCGTTTGGAAATTACACATGGGTGGGTTTACCCCCCAACTTCATTCAGGTCCATATTTTGATCCTCTTAACTGAAACAGAACAGCTTAATTGGATTTCATTGAAACCAGCATTGAGTTCAGAAGCCATATTCTCACTTCAAGCCAAATGCTTTAGAGACCAGTGACTTTTCATTTCATAGCGTTTATGTTATCGTACTTTTTTTATTTTGTCTTCCTTCTCACCACTCTTCAGCCCCCCCCCCCCCCCCGCAGACTTTTGTTTTACTTTGGAATTTTCTTTCTCTTGTTCTAGACAAGTAATCCTCCATTGCCCTGTCTCATATTTGTTTACTGATCCCCAGTTTGTTATAGCATATAAGGACCTTAGCATACTGTCTGTGAATTTTCATAAACTATTAAACATGTTGCATAACTTAGTTGACAACTTAATTATTGTCACTCACAAAAGACCTATTCCTGGATTTGGTCAAGATAGTGGACTCTGTATCTCCAGAAAGGATAGTTCATGCATCCATCATAATTTCTGAGAAAAACATATAGTTAAACAATACTCAGCACCCATATCTTCAAATCAGAGACAGAGATGCCTATAAGCTACAATGGCAGGTGATTTCCTTTCAGACTGCGATACTCAGCTAAACTTTGTCAGTTAAAGTGTGTTTTTACTATGCTTCTGGGTGTTGTGTGAAGGTTAGTAGAGGTGGATCATAGATTAGGATCACGATAAAGCGGAAATAAAAGCATAAGTCTCAGAGTGAGTCTCAAACAGGTCCTTATTAAAATGTCGGCACTTGAAATGCTGACACATGAAAAAAATGCAAGAGAACAGCTGATCTTGAACATAATTCTTCGCCTTTAAACTTCTTTTTTTGGGAGGAAAAGACTGCCTGCTCCCCCTTGATGTGGAGAGAAATCTCCCCACACCCCCAAACATATAGTTACTAACTCCAAGACTGCCATACCTTGGAGAAAATGGAATATTCAGAGAAATTATCATCTCAGCCTTAGTATATGTAGGTCTTATTTTTCTGCCATTGAATCTCTGTATTTCTGGACTCAGTCTAGGAGGTCTCAACATTTCAAATGGTTACTATTTCAACTATTTTTCTGAGTAAATGTTTTACAAAATACTAAATAATGCCAGTGGGCACTTTCAGTTTTGCTATTATAAATTCCATATAACATTTTATATGACCTCCATGCGACATCATTTAGAATTAATAATGATGTCCTAAAATGAATGTCATTTATGAGAAAAAAAAAACAGATAGGTTTATAGTTTAGTATAATGCAGCTAGTCTGCAGATCATTACAAGCCCAGCCAATAACCCATATTCAAAAGTACCCTCAAGAAAGGAAAGATGGATTAGGGAATAATTTGAGGTGGTCCATCCAATTATCTATGTGGCAATGGTGCACAGTTACAGATGGTAAGGAAGTGAGAAAGGAAGGAAGGAATGGACAAAGGAAGGGAATAGAGGGAAGAAAGAAGGAAGGGAGGGAGGGAAGAAAGATGGAAGGGAGGGAAGAAAGAAGGAAGGGAGGGAGGGAAGAAAGATGGAAGGGAGGGAAGAAAGAAGGAAGGGAGGGAAGAAAGAAGGAAGGGAGGGAAGGAAGAAAGAAGGAAGGGAGGGAGGGAAGAAGGAAGGGAGGGAAGAAAGAAGGAAGGGAGGGAGGGAAGAAAGATGGAAGGGAGGGAAGAAAGAAGGAAGGGAGGGAAGAAGAAAGAAGGGAGGGAGGGAAGAAAGATGGAAGGGAGGGAGGGAGGAAGAAAGGGAGGGAAGGAAGAAGGAAGGGAGGGAAGGAAGGAAGAAAGAAAGAAGGGAGGGAGGGAGGGAGGGAAGAAAGAAGGAAGGGAGGGAAGAAAGAAGGAAGGGAGGGAGGGAAGAAAGAAGGAAGGGAGGGAGGGAAGAGAAGGAATGTAGGACAAAAGAGGACCAGGATAGGAGGAAATTATAGGCTGACTGAGTGTGGTAGAAGTTCTAATTAGTGTTATGCTTGTGATGTCTTAACAAGTATGATTGCTTTACTGCTACACATTAGCTGCACCACATCAAGATACACTCCGAATAAGGGCCAAAAGCCCCGGTCAGATTTTACTGTCATGCACGTGTCTGTAATTATAGGTTATATTCCAGTGTAAAAAGTAGAGCATTTTGAAATTAATATTTTGTTTGTTTTTTAGGCAGCAAACAATATACAATAACTGTTCATAATCAAGGCCTATACTGACCAGTTACTTATATTCTTAATTAAACACCAATATTAACCAAAGACTACCAGAGAGTACATTCTACAAGATTCCCTACTGCCAGCCTGACAATCAATTAAACTCTTACAATTTCTTAAGTTAGTGGTTTATTTAACTACTATTGGCAAATGGCTCCACAAAATAGCCTCACAAATACCAAAATGTGTTGAACCTAAGTCCACCATAAAAGTTTTTGTTTTTTGTGGCAAGTAAAGAAGTTTAAAAAGTTAGACTGAGAGTAGATGTTAAAGTTTTCATTCCTAGAACATCTGTAATCCAATAAAATGTCAGCTGTGAAAAATCTGCATGTTACAGTGTATAAATGCAATTTTACGTCTTTCTGTAAAACTGATGTCTGGTATACCTTGTATTTTGTGAGTAAAATATTTTTGGATCCTTTATAATATTTTGATCTGATTTAGACCATACAAACAGAAAGAGGACCCATACTCTTAAGTCGTCTCACTTAAATAGTGTTAGCATGTTATCTATACATCTGGGTAAAATTGCATGGTACACCACATTTGTTCCCGGATGCCATTTCCTAATTATTACATTCACATCGGTGATAAATGTTAGTGACCTATCCATTATTACCCCAAGATCTCTAACAACGTTTGCTGATCATAAGATTTCATCCATGAAAGAAAATGGGTCAGTTCTATTGGAGTGATAAAGCTGTTCAGCATTACATTTTTTTCAACTGAAGTCACGATTATTTATTGCATCTCACTCTATTAGGCTAGTTATCTAATTGCATCATATCTTCTTATCTTACAAGTTTGTACCATCAGCCCATTTTCAGAGTTACCAAGAAATGTACTTCTCCACAAACAATCTGACAAAAGGAAAGTTGACATAAATACATTAAATAAAAGTGGGCCCAGAACAGAGCCTTGGGCACAGCCCTTTCTACTACTGTTCAACTACTGGAAAATGCATCCTATACCCCAACTTTGCATATTCAAAATGTAAGCCAGTTAATAATCCATTTATATGTGACTGGATCAACATTCAAATTCACAAGTGTTTCAAGAAGAGTGTGATGTGGAAATGAGTCAGTTGTACCAATAACTGAGGAGTATTCCAGATGCATGAATGCAGCAACACAACCTAGAGAACAGGCAGAATCAGACTGGAAGAAAGGAAAAACAAGCAGCACCTTTGCTAAATATTAAATATGAATAGTCTTTGCTTAGCTTCGGTATCTGAACATATTATTTTTTTTTTGTGACAGTGGAAGTCTTTATTGGTCTTGTGCACTGGTACGCCATCTGTATAATTAATATAAAGGTGCCCAGGTAGGTAACAATGTCAGTTTCAGTGATTAAGTCCTGTATTCAGGCTCTGTATCAAAACTTGAGAACTGTATTTTATCAGGTATATACAAGTTTACGAGCTGTAGTATACAGGGGATGAGTCCAAATCCAACAGATTAAAACGAACCATATCAAAATGTTTCAGTTTGCCTTCAGTTTGACAGATGCCATGTTGTAACTTGTACAAAATATCCAGATTTTGCAATAAAAGTTTTCAAGAAATAGTAGCAGTGATAAATATGCAAACTCTACAAATGTACTGAGGACATTCATGTCTTTCTGTTGTTATTGGCAAATGTGCAAATTCTACTGCTTTTTCACTCAATTTGAAAGATCCCAAAGTAGGTAAATCTTTCATGTTCTACTGCTACTGTCCTGTTGCATGTAACATAGATGGTGTCGTCTGCAGACAATCGAAACTGACTTCCCATAAAATTAGAGCTCTGGAACTGAGACATGCCAGCACAGTTTGGCATGGGATACAAAATGTCCCGCAGCAGAGTAAGGCGTGTATCAAGTCCAGAGTCTCTAAGGACCGATATCTCAGTACCCATATTACAACTCGCAGACACCGTCACTTTGGCATACAGGTAATAAATACCATCAGCAGGAATTACAATCCTTGTTAAATCTTTTAATTGCATGTTTTTCATGTATCCATGCCCATCTGTGTCTTGCCATGTAAGGATGTTATTGGACTCTGCAACAAAACAAAATGCACACAGTTTCACTGTAATCCAAAATACTTCTGACAAGCAAGACAGCATATTGATAAACAGAAAACTACAACCAGCTGTAGATGTATTCAGCTTCAAAAAAGGGATGCCATATTCTTCCACAACATCTTAAAGGTAAGTAGAAGTACACATTGAAAACTGTACATATCTGTCAGTTGTACTCACTAGCAAACTCTGATGTCTTAGATAACTGAATGATAATATCCTTGCAGAACATTGTTTAAGCTTTTTAGATTGAAAAAGATACATTTTCTATATCAGCATACATTAAAAGGAAGGCCACACTCAATAAAGGTGTCAGTGGTACAACAGACTGAAAGACTAGAAGGATGAAGGTTCTATTCCCATTTCAGGTGATTGGAATGCTGACATTTCAGTATAGCATGGGGGGGTGAATGTGATCTCTTAATTGCCTTGTCCGAATAATAGGAGATATTAAACCAATGTCCCATCTACTTGAGTTGCTGGTAATTCAGTTGGATGAAAAAGATCTCACGGCATCTATCGGACAAACAGATGAAATACTCTGATGCCCTGGCCAACTTTCATCTTGTAGTAGAAATACCACCTTGAGTCTCCCCTGAAAAGAGGCTACAAACAAATGGGATTAATCCAGTCAACAAAATGATAAATGAATAAAATGGAACAAAAAATGTAATGGTTTCAGTGAAAAGCCAAATGTTTGAAACTCTTACATTTTGCTTTTGTCACTCTTTTAGTCATTCCTGTCCACCATGAGACTGCTCATTATGTTTTAATAATTTTCATGATCTAGCACAGCTGTTTCATAGTTTTTAACACAGTCAAAAACATGTTAAACTACGCCTTATAAATACACTGCTGCTTATGTCTTACACTGAGGCAATGCACCATGGCAGAAGTGTGGGAAATTCACTTTTACCCACTGGAAGGGACCATTTTTGGTCAAAAGCGGAAAGCATGAGTGACCAGCCTAGACGCCATCCAACATGTGCAGATATTTGCATTATCCACAGAGCTGCACTAGTGTAGCGTTTCTACACAGTGTTTTCATTTTATAAAGAAACATCTTACACTTTCAGAATAACTGCACTGTGTGCTATGTGTTGTTTGTCTATAAACCTGTGTAAATCTACAGGCCAAGTTAGCAATATGTTGTGGATATACATGTCCTTGTATGTGGTAATGCAGTCAGAGTACACTGTGCAAATGCAGTAGGTGATATGGAGATCACTGCAGCTGAATGCAAACAAAAATGCATTTAGCTTTTCTGGCACATACATGTTTTAATATTGAAACTACAAAGGGGAATAAAATTCAAAGTTTTCAAGTAGTGACTTGTTTAAGGTAAAAATAATTGAGCTAGACATATTTAATAACTTAGCACAGAGGGGAAAAGACTTCCTATTGAAAAGAGGATAAAGAAAGACAGAAAACACAGGATAAGAGTGAATCTCGAAAATCACTCTTCCCCTTAAAACTTCCCCAAGCACCCCCTGAACATATATATATATATATATATATATATATATATATATATATATATATATATATATATATATATATATATATATATATATATATATATATATACCAACTGCAAGATCTCCTTACCACAGAGAAAAGGGAATATTCTGAGAAATGGCATTTTGGATGTACTATATTTAAGTCTATTCTTTCGGCCATTTAGTCTCTTGTTTTGGGACTCACTTTAGCAGGTCCTGAAATTTCAAATGGTTACCAAGGAAAACTGGTGGGTGTTATTTGAAATGCTTTGGTAAACACACACAGATTTGTATTTACGCATGGCTACCAAACTTGTTGAAGGATGTACACTCTCTTTTTAAATGTAAACAAATGTTCCCCTCACAATGTGTTACATTACTCTTTAATATATTGAACACTGACCCACATTATACATTTCTTATTATTATGTGTTATATTATCCTTCAGCATATAATATGCTGCCCCTCACCATATAATAAATTACCTTTTAACATGTAGTTAATTGCCCCTACATCATCCATTACAGTACCTCTCAATATATGATATACTCACCCCTTATTGTGTGTTACATTACCCTTTAGTATATAACACACCACCCCTCACAATGTGTTATACTAGCCTGTAGTATTTAAAACACTTCCCCACACAAAGTTATTTAATTCTATAGGCCTGTAATATACTGCTCCTCATCATGTTTTACATTACGTTTTAATGTATAGCACATTGCACCTACATCATGTATTACATTACGTTTTAACATATAGCACATTGCACATACATCATGTATTACATTACATTTTAACGTATAGCACATTGCACCTACATCATGTATTACATTACATTTTAACCTATAGTACATTGCATCTACATCATGTATTACATTACCTTTTAATATATAGCACATTGCACCTACATCATGTATTACATTACATTCTAATTTATAGTTACATTGCACCTACATCATATATTACATTATGTTTTAACATATAGTACATTGCACCTACATCATATATTATATTACATTTTAACGTACATTACATTGCACCTACATCATATATTACATTACGTTTTAATGTACAGCACATTGCACCTGCACCATGTATTACATTACATTTTAACATATAGCACATTGCACCTACATCATGTATTACATTATATTTTAACCTATAGTACATTGCACCTCATCATGTATTACATTACATTTTAACGTATAGCACATTGCACCTACATCATGTATTACATTACATTTTAATGTATAGCACATTGTGCCTACATCATGTATTATATTACATTTTAACGTATAGCACATTGCACCTACATGATGTACTACATTACGTTTTAACATACAGCACATTGCACCTACATCATGTATTACATTATGTTTTAATGTGTAGTACATTGCACCTACATCATGTATTACATTGCATCTTAAAATATGATATACTTAACAATTACCATATGTTACATTACACTTTAATAAATAATATACTGTCCTAACCATATGATACATTGTCTTCTACATATGATGCACTGTGTATTACATGCCTTCATACTATAGACTTCCCCTTTATCATGTGTTGCATTACCCTTTAATATATAATATACTATCTAACAATGCATTATTTGACTCTAAAGTACATGGCATAGGTTACATACCTGTTAACCTATGCTATACTGCCATATATTGTATTACCCCTTATCATATAACAACCTGTCCTTTACCCTATACCTGTTAACCTATACTATACTACCATGCATTGTATTCTCCCTTATCATATAATGCACTGCCCTTTACCACATATTACATACCCGCTAACCTATACTGTACTACCATGCACTGTATTCTCCCTTATCATATAATGCACTGCCCTTTACCATATGTTACATATCTGCTAACCTATACTATATTACCGTGCATTCATTGTATTCTCCCTTAGCCTGTAAATCACTTCCCCTCATGGTGTTACATTAAGCTTTAATTAATAATACATTAACCTTGCAACACGTGCTGCATTGCCTCTTAGAATATGACTCTCTGGCTAATATTGTAATAAACAGCCTCTTCTTATGCAATGCACTGTCCCTCACAGTGTGCTGTACTATCCAATAGTGTCTAATACACCATCCCTCACTATGTGCTATACTGTCGATTAATGTGTAATACACCATCTCTCACCATATGCTATACTATCCCATCTCTTAATATGTAATACGCTGCTCCTCACCATGTGCTGTACTTTCCCTTAATGTGTAATATAACATCCCTTACCATGTATTATACTATCCCTTAATGTGTAATACACCATCCCTCACCATGTGCTATACTATCCCTGGACGGCGCAGTGGTGCAGCGGTAGCGTTGTCGCCTCACAGCAAGAGGTTCTCTGGTTCGATTCTCGGCTGGGGTGCCTTCTGTGTGGAGTCTGCATGTCCTCCCTGTGTTCGTGTGGGTTTCCTCCGGGTGCTCCGGTTTCCTCCCATGTTACAAAGACATGCATCTGGAGCCTTTCTCCCGGCCTCGCTGAAAATTGGCTTTGTTCCAAGTCGGACTTTCCCGGTTAACAAATGTTAAATAAATAAATAAATAAATAAATAAATAAATAAATAAATATGTAATACGCTGCCCCTCACCATGTGCTATACCGGTGATGGTGAACCTTTTGGGTTTGGCATGTCAAAAATTCAGAAAATTCCTAACTTGACTCTGCTTGCATGTCACCACCCCCCCCCCCCAGAAACAAAAAAAAAAATAAAATGAATAAATATATAAAAATAAATAAAACAGCATGGCTCTCAGGACATCAGGGATAAATCTCAACTGAATCAGGGGCAAATCTAAAAATAACAGACGGCAGTTTTAAACTGCTATTACTATTAATCTGAGATATTGACAGAAAAAATGAATGTAAATTAATATACATTTTCTGAAGTAAAATGAGTATATAAACCTAATGACTGTCATTGCTAAGTTGAAAGGGATGCCAGTTTTAGAAAGGATTAAGAGGGACAGTTGAGAGGAATGAAAAACAGCATGCTCCTAGAAATGCAGACTACTTCCCTTTGCAGATGTGTAACCACAAAGAGAAAACAATGTCAGCACTGCCCTTTGCAGACTCTGTCAAGAAAGTATATGGAAATAGTCTGTGGTTAATAACTTCCTTACCTCTGCAGCAATGTTGTTGAACTGGCTCCTGGCAGAAAATAATTTAATGAACTTCACATGAGCAACAAATGCAAAAGCAGTTTCTTTGGTAACTTGAATGCTGGTGTGTCACCCAGCATGTCATAGCGTGTCATCTTTGAAACACGTCATAGGTTTGCCATCACTATGCGATACTATCCCTTATTGTATAATACACCTTCCCTCATCATGTGCAATACTATCCCTTAATGTGTAACACACTGTCCCTCATCATATGCTATACTATCCCTTAATGTGTAACACACTGTCCCTCAACATGTGCTGTACTATCCCTTAATGTGTAATATAACATCCCTCACCATGTGCTATACTATCCCTTAATGTGTAATACACGGTCCATCACCATGTGCTGTACTATCCCTTAATGTGTAACACTCTGTTCCTCACCATGTGCTGTACTATAACAAAATTTGTTACACAATGTACCTCACTATGTGCTATACTATCCCTTAATGTGTAACACACTGTCCCTCACCATATGCTATACTATCCCTTAATGTGTAATATAACATCTATAAAAGGAAACAGTCACCTATGCTGGATAAAGTGCCTTGATAGAGCAAATGCAACAAAACAGCAAATGGCGAAATGACAAGATAAGCTCAAAGGCACACCAGTAGCACAAACTCCAAAAATCCTTAGCGAAAAAACCTTTATTGTGGCAGAACTGCACCAAAGAGTAAGCGCTTTCACGTTCAGATAACGCTTCTTCAGACTTCAATGTTAAATGAATGAATTGCCAACATTTATATACATTTTATAAAAGCTCAATTCATTAATCAAACAATTAACTTCATGAATTTTTAAAGTGCCAGTGCTCAATATGCATGAATATGCACAAATATCTAACAATTAAAAACAAAGGCAGAGAAAAAAACACAGCATTATATAAAAAGAAGCTGAGTTATTAAATTGATTGAGATAAAACTATATATTATTTTATTTTATATATAGAACATGTTAAAAACACATTTAAAAACAACTTTTAATATCTTAATGTTTAAAAGCCTTAGCTGCTAGAAAAGGTTTTAGTGTAATTTTGTCATTTAAACCATGTGTGTGTGCCTAGAGTCTGAGAATCCACCTGTTCTCTGCTTCCTCTGTACGATTCTTAACATTCCCTAATCTGCTGTCAACCTTAACCAATTCTAAAACCTTAAACTTAAAATGATGAGTTGACCCTTCGTCCATAACATGTTTTGCTAGGGCGTTAGTGGCATCTTCCTTGTTAATGGCGTATATATGCTCTCTTATACGCCACGCAGTGCGGTTTGTTTTGCCTACATAGTATTTTAAGCATAATTGACATTGAGCTAAATATATCAGATTCTTAGACCTACAGTCAGTATAGCTTTTAAAAGTGTAGGATCTGCCTGTATATGGATGAATGAATGCATTTTCTGTAGTTATAAACCTGCATTGATTACACATCCGACAGGGAAAAGTACCTTCCCTCTGTGACTTAGGATTTTCTACATTTGTCCTTTCATAGCATAAAAGTCTTTTGAGGGACTTTAAATTCTTGTATGCTATATTTGGTGTTCCTTTGACTAAAGTCTTAATTTTCTCATCCATAGTTAAAATCTTCCAATTATTCTCTATTATCTTTTTTATTTGACTATTCCTATTAGTATAGGGTATGATAAGTCTATTTATAGAAGTGGATGTGTCTTTTTTATTCTTATTAATAATGCTTGATTTATTATAATAGAATAGACGACCTCTATCTTTTCTCAATTCACTTGCCTTGGTTATAGTGTTGTGCACTACTATTTTATTATGTCCTCTATGTACAAAATTCTTTTCTAAGACATTTTTCTGTTCTTCAAATGCTATCTCATCAGTGGTCAGTTTGGAAACTCTTAGGGTTTGATTCATTACCACATTTCTGTGAACATGTCGTGGGTGCATGCTGGTGCGATGGAGTAGATTATTCCTCCAGCATGACTTCCTATACATTCCCGTATTTATGCCATTGGGTCCCTTGGTTAACAAAACATCAAGGAATTGTATCATCTCATGTGAATGGGTACTCTCAAATTCTAGAAAATTAGTGGTCCCATTTATATAGTGTATAAACTCATTTAGCTGATCCACTGTTCCTCTCCATAACAAAAAGACGTCATCTACAAAACGACAATAATGTATTATGTATTCACTAAAAACTATATTATTAATCACATATGCTTCTTCCCAATATGCCAACACTAGGTTGGCATATGAGTTTGCACATGGGGTTCCCATTGCTACCCCCTTTCGTTGTAGATAATAATTATTGTCATACAACATAACATTATTTTCTAAAACTATTTCAAGTAGAGCCCATCTAATAATTTTATCATTATCTATGCCATAGTTCAAAAGAAATAGTCTCAAAAACTCAATCCCAGTGTTATTTGGGATCGATGTAAATAGAGATTTCACATCTAAAGTAACAAAGACATCACCAGTTACAATATGGTGCTGCTCATTACATCTTGCTAAATTTTCTATAAATTGTTGTGTATCCTTTAGAATGTGTTTAGTACTGTTAACTAAAGGTTTAAACTGTTTATCTAGAAAAATTGATAGGGACTCAGTCAACCACCCTTTGCTGGAGACGATAGGTCTTAAAGGTGGATTATACAATTCCTTATGTATTTTTGGGAGGCCTCTGAACGTGGGTACTAATGGATTCTCTATGAGAAAATATCTATACAAATTCATATCAATAACATTAGTAAGAAGCAGGTCATATAGCTGCGCATGTACACTTTTAATCAATTTATTTAGTAAACTTGCACTTAATGGTGTATAGGTATCTGCTTCTGCAAGCATAGAAGATACTTTGTTGTCATACATATCTTTGTCCATAACAACTATGGCTCCCCCCTTATCAGCTTGCCTTATCACTATCTCTTTATTACGTTGCAAGCTTAAGATAGCTGCTTTTTCTTTAGTGGTTGTGCTAAAAAAATCAGGTTTCCCTGTGTTATTGTTATAGAGCTCAATTAAATCATGTTCGCAAGCGCGTTCAAAAACCTCAAGTAGAGGATGCTGTACAGGAATGAACGTAGATGGTTTCCTGAAGGTACTTATACTATCAACATAATTTGTATTCACTTTATCGTCACCATACATCATTTTTAAAGCTATGTTTCTAGTATACATTTTAATGTCCACTATGAACTCAGTAACATCAGTAAAACCCGATGGAATAAAGCTGAGTCCTTTGTTGAGAATGGCTAATTCACTGTCATTAAGTTTATATCTGGAGATATTAACGACTAGGTCTTGTGTACTGACCTTAGTGCTTTCCTCTGATTCTCGTATATCTCATGAAGTTAATTGTTTGATTAATGAATTGAGCTTTTATAAAATGTATATAAATGTTGGCAATTCATTCATTTAACATTGAAGTCTGAAGAAGCGTTATCTGAATGTGAAAGCGCTTACTCTTTGGTGCAGTTCTGCCACAATAAAGGTTTTTTCGCTAAGGATTTTTGGAGTTTGTTCTACTGGTGTGCCTTTGAGCTTATCTTGTCATTTCGCCATTTGCTGTAATATAACATCCCTTAATGTGTAATACACGGTCCATCACCATGTGCTATACTATCCCTTAATGTGTAACACACTGTTCCTCACCATGTGCTGTACTATAACAAAATGTATTACACAATGTACCTCACCATGTGCTATACTATCCCTTAAGGTGTAATACACCATCCCTCACCATCTATTATACCATTCCTTAACGTGAAATACAGCGTCTCTCACCATGTGCTATACCATCACATAATATGTAATGCACCATCCCTCTCCATGTGCTATAATACCCATAATATGTAATACCATCCCTCACCATGTGCTATACTATCCCTTAATGTGTAATACACGGTCCATCACCATGTGCTATACTATCCCTTAATGTGTAATACACCATTCCTCACCATCTATTATACCATTCCTTAACATGCAATACAGCGTCTCTTACCATGTGGTATACTATCACATAATATGTAATGCACCATCCCTCTCCATGTGCTATACTACCCATAATATGTAATACACCATCCCTCACCATGTGCTATACTAGCCCTAAATATATAATACACTGTCCTTCACCATGTGCAATACTATCCCTTAATGTGTAATACACCATCCCCTCACCATCTATTACACCATTCCTTAATGTGCAAAACAGTGTCCCTCACCATGTGCTCTACTATTCATTAATATGTAATACACTGTCCCTCACCATGTGTTATACTATCACATATTATGTAATGCACCATCCCTCACCACGTGCTATACTACCCATAATATGTAATACACCATCCCTCACCATGTGCTATACTACCCATAATATGTAATGCATCATCCCTCACCATGTGCTATACTACCCATAATATGTACTAAACCATCCCCCACCATGTGCGATGCTACCCCTTAATATATAATACACTGTCGCTCACCATGTGCAATACTATCCCTTAATGTCCAATACACCATCCCTCATGAAGTGCTATGCTGCTGATTAATCTGTAATACAGCATCACATCCCTCACCATGTGCTATATTATCCCTTAATACGTAATACACCATCCCTAACCATGTGCTATATTATCAAATATCTAATGCACCATCCCTCACCATGTGCTATGCTATCCCATAATATGTAATACACTGTCCCTCACCATGTGCTATACTATCCCTTAATATATAACACACTGCCCCTCACCATGTGCTATACTATCCCTTAATGTGCAACATACCATCCCTCACCATGTCCTAAAATATCCCTTAATGTGTAATATAACATCCCTTACCATGTGCGATACTATCCCTTAATACATACTACACTGTCCATCACCATGTGCTATACTACCCCATAATATGTAATGCACCATCCCTCACCATGTGCTGTATTATCCCATAATATGTAATACACCATCCCTAACCATATGTTATACTATCCCTTAATGTATAATACACTGTCACTCACCATGTGCTATACTATCCCTTAATGTGCAATAAACCATCCCTCACCATGTAATAAACTATCCCTTAATGTTTAATATATCATCCCTCACCATGTGCTATACTATCCCTTAATGTGTAATACACTGTCCCTCATCATGTGCTATACTATTCTTTATATGTAATACACCATCCCTCACCATGTGCTATACTATCCCTCAATGTGTAATTCACCATCCCTCACCATGTGCTATACTATCCCTTAATGTGTAATACACCATCCCTCACCATGTGCTATACTATCCCTTAATGTGTAATATACCATCCCTCACCATGTGCTATACTATTCCTTAATATGTAACACGCCATACCTCACTATGCACTATACTATCCCTTAATGTGTAATACACCATCCCTCACCATGTGCTATACTGTTCTTTAATATGTAACACACCGTCCCTCACCATATGCTATGCTATTGCTTAATATGAAACACACTGTCCCTCACCATGTGCTATATTATCCCTTAATGTGTAATACACAATCCCTCACCATGTGCTATACTGTTCCTTAATATGTAACACACCATCCCTCACCATATGCTATACTATTGCTTAATATGAAAAACAATGTCCCTCACCATGTGCTATACTATCCCTTAATGTATAATACACCGTCCCTCACCATGTGCTATACTATCCCTCACTATGTAATACACCATCCCTCACCATGTGTCATACTATCCCTTAATGTGTAATATACCATCCCTCACCATGTGGTCTACTATCCCTTAATGTGTAATACACCATCCCTCACCATGTACTCTACTATCCCTTAATGTGTAATACATTGTGCCTCATAATGTGCTATGCAATTTCTTAATGTGTAATGCACCATCCCTTTCCATGTATATAGTATCCTTTAATGTGTAACACCCTTTCCCCCACCATGTGCTATACTATGCTAAATGTGTAATACAGTGTACCTTGCCATGTAATATACTGTTCCTTAAAGTGTAATACACCATCCCTCACCGAGTGCTACAGTATTCCTTAATGTGTAATACACCATCCCTCATCATATGCTATACTATCTCTTAATGTGTATCACACTGTCCCTCACCATGTACTAAACTATCCCTTAATGTTTAATATATCATCCCTCACCATGTGCTATACTATCCCTTAATGTGCAACATACCATACCTCACCATGTGCTATACTATCCCTTAATGTGTAATGCACTGTCCCTCATCATGTGCTATACTATCCTTTATATGTAATACACCATGCCTCACCATGTGCTATACTATCCCATAATGTATAATTAATCATCACTCACCATGTGCTATACTACCCCTTAATGTGTAATATGCCATCCCTCACCATGTGCTATACTATCCCTTAATGTGTAATACACCATCCTTCACCATGTGCTATACTATCCCTCAATGTGTAATTCACCATCCATCACCATGTGCTATACTAGCCCTTAATGTATAATACACCATCCCTCACCATGTGCTATACTATCCCTTAATGTGTAATATACCATTCCTCACCATGTGCTATACTATTCCTTAACATGTAATACACCATACCTCACTATGCACTATACTATCCCTTAATGTGTAATACACCATCCCTCACCATGTGCTATACTGTTCCTTAATATGTAACAGATCGTCCCTCACCATATGCTATACTACTGCTTAATATGAAACACACTGTCCCTCCCCATGTGCTATATTACCCCTTAATGTGTAATACACCATCCCTCACCATGTACTATACTGTTCCTTAATATGTAACACACCGTCCCTCACCATATGCTATGCTATTGCTTAATATGAAAAACACTATCCCTCACCATGTGCTATACTATCCCTTAATGTGTAATATACCATCCCTCACCATGTGCTATACTATCCCTTACTGTGTAATACACCATCCCTCACCATATGTTATACTGTCCCTTAATGTGTAATATACCGTCCCTCACCATGTGGTCTACTATCCCTTAATGTGTAATACACCATCCCTCACCATGTGCTCTACTATCCCTTAACATGTAATACATTGTGCCTCATAATGTGCTATGCAATTTCTTAATGTGTAATGCACCATCCCTTTCCATGTATATACTATCCTTTAATGTGTAACACACTTTCCCCCACCATGTGCTATACTATGCTTAATGTGTAATACAGTGTACCTTGCCATGTGCTATACTGTTCCTTAATGTGTAATACACCATCCCTCACCAAGTGCTACAGTATTCCTTAATGTGTAATACACCATCCCTCATCATATGCTATACTATCTCTTAATGTGTATCACACTGTCCCTCACCATGTGCTATACTATGCTTAATGTGTAATACAGTGTACCTCACCATGTGCTATACTGTTCCTTAATATGTAATACACCATTCCCCACCAAGTGCTAGATTATCCTTTAATGTGTAATACACCATCCTTCACCATGTGCTATACTATCCCTTAATGTGTAATACACCATCCCTCACCATGTGCTATACTATTCCTTAATATGTAACACATCATGCCTCACTATGCACTATACTGTTCCTTAATGTGTAATACACCATCCCCCACCAAGTGCTACATTATCCCTTAATGTGTAATACACCATCCTTCACCATGTGATGTACTATCCCTTAATGTGCAACATACCATCCTTCACTATGTGCTATACTATTCCTTAATATGTAACACACCATCCCTCTCCATGTGCTATACTTTTCCTTAATATGTAACACACCTTCCCTCCCCATATGCTATACTATTGCTTAATATTAAGCACACTGTCCCTCACCATGTGCTATACTATCTCTTAATGTGTAATTCACCATCCCTCACCATGTGCTATACTATCCCTTAATGTGTAATACACTATCCCTCACCATGTGCTATACTACCCCTTAATGTGTAATATACCGTCCCTCACCATGTGCTATACTATTCCTTAATGTGTAATACACCGTCCCTCACCATGTGCTATACTATCCTTTACTATGCAATGCACCATCCCTCACCATGTGTTATACTATCCCTTAACGTGTAATATATCATCCCTCACCATGTGGTCTACTATCCCTTAATGTGTAATACACTATCCCTCACCATGTGCTCTACTATCCCTTAATGTGTAATACATTGTGCCTCATAATGTGCTATGCAATTTCTTAATGTGTAATGCACCATCCCTTTCCATGTATATACTATCCTTTAATGTGTAACACACTGTCCCCCACCATGTGCTATACTATGCTTAATGTGTAATACAGTGTACCTCACCATGTTTTTTTCTGGCTATACTACTCAGAAAAAGCTCCTCGTGGTCCTGCAGAGTGGTGCTAGCAGCAGAGAACTGAGAAAAGCGACTACTTTCCTGATCTAAGTATTTTTTTGCTGATTTTACCTGAGAGACCTTCCTTTTCTTACTTTGAACAAGTTTAAACTGCTTTATTACCTGTTTTTTGCATTGTACATTATCTGCACTTAAAGTTACATTTGGTCGAAAGTTTGTTGTTAAATTTAACTGTTGAGGCTACCCACTAAAGTGAGCTAGCCTGTGTAAGTGATTTATTACTGTTTTTCCTGCATTTCTGTTTAGGGGTCGCCACAGCGGATCACTTGTCCACTCATGATTGGCAGTGGAGTTTTTACGGTGTCGAGTTGCCAGCCCGGCGCCCAACCTTCCACAGGAGGCACACACATGCACACATTCACACCTAAGGAAAATTTAGAGTGTCCAATCCACCTAAAGCATGTCTTTGGGATGTGGGAGGAAACCGTTAATGTGTCTTGCCTCATCATGTGCTATACTATCCCTTAATGTGTAACACACTGTCTCTCACCATGTGCTATACTGTCCCTTAATGTGTAATACACCAACCCTTGCCATGTGCTATACTATCCCTTAATGTATTACACACTGTCCCTCACCATGTACTATACTGTCCTTTAATGTTTAATACTCTGCCCCTCACAATGTTCTATACAATCCCTTAATATATAACACACTGTCTCTCACCATGTGCTATACTATCCCTTAATGTGTAATACATCTTCCCTCATCATGTGCTATACCATCCCTTAATGTGTAATACACTGCCTCTCACCATGTTATATACTATTACTTAATGTGTAATACACTACATCTCACCATGTGCTATATTATCCCTTAATGTTTAATATACCGACCCTTGCCATGCGCTATACTATCCCTTAATGTGTAACACACTGTCCTTCACCATGTACTATACTATCCCTTAATGTGTAATACATCTTGCCTCATCATGTGCTATACTATCCCTTAATGTTTAATACATTGCCTCTCACCATGTGCTATACTGTCCCTTAATGTGTAATATACCATCTCTCACCATGCGCTATACTATTGCTTAATATGAAACACACTGTCCATCACCATATGCTACACTATCTCTTAATGTGTAATACATCTTCCCTCATCATGTTCTATTATGTCCCTTAATGTGTACTACACTGTTCCTCAGTATGTGCTAAACTACCCCTTAACACACCATGTGCTATACTATCCCTTAATGTGTAATACATCTTTCTTCATCATTTTCTGCACTATCCCTTAATGTGTAACACACTGTCCTTCACCATGTACAATACTGTCCCTTAATGTGTAACACACTATCTCTCATCATGTGCTATACTATCCCTTAATGTGTAATATACCATCCCTCATCATGTGCTATACTATCCTTAATGTATAATACACTGCCCTCACCATGTGGTATACTATCCCTTAATGTGCAACATGCCATCCCTCACCATGTGCTATATGGTCCCTTAATGTGTAATACAACGTCCCTCACCATGTGCTATACTATCTCTTAAAATGATCCCCAAATGATGTGGAAATCCTACAGAAGGGTCTCGCTGAGACAGATGCCTGGTGTCAGAGTCATGGCCTCAATCTCAATGCCAAAAAGTGCGTTGTCATCCCCGTTTGGTAAAAACTCTGTACCCATGAACTACTACATAGACAGCAGTATACTTAACACCGAATGTGTGATAAGAGACAGTGGGACCCAGGTGGACAGTAGTCTGTCCTTTGATAGTCACATCACCACAATAGTCAGGAAGTCCTTCTACATGGCACACCTCATCATAAAAGAGTTCTCATCCACAAAAAAAGAGGTCATTGGTCCCCTCTACTCGACACTCATTAGACCCATTATAGAGTACAACACCCCTTTTGGAATGTACCTCACAAGACATCTGCAGCAGCTGGAAAGGCCACAGAAGTACCTCACAAAGAGGATTACTGACCTCAAAGAGATGCCCTACACTGACCTCTCAAAAAAACACGAGCTTTACTCCATAGTATATCGCATACTCCGAGGTGATCTCTGGCTAACATATAAAGCTATGTCAAACCCAGAGCTGTTGGACATGCTACACCTAAAGAAATCCCAATCCCTCCTAGCTACATGCTCTAGAGACCTAAACCTTGTCACCACAATAAACAGGGCATGCTGGAAGGATAGATTCCTTTCCCAGAGGCTACACATCTATATCAAGCAAAGTTCTTCATTAGCACTCTTCAAGAAAAATCTTGATGAGTGGATGGGAAATAGGAAATACACACCGGGGATCACTTCTGTGTCTCTGCTCAATGGTTGCACAGGAAAATAACTTTCTTGGGTGGCATAAGCCAGGGAACCTTGCTGGCTAGGATTAAGTAGGCCCTCGGGCCGATAGCCTAATACCCAATACCTACCTATGAACCTATGAACCTATAAAGTGCAACATACCATCCCTCCCCATGGATTAAACTATCCCTTAATTTGTAATACACCATCCCTCACCATGTGCTATACTATCCCTTAATGTGCAACATACCATCCCACACCATGTGCTATACTATCCCTTAATGTGTAATACACCATCCCTCACCATGTGCTATACTATCCCTTAATGTGCAACATACCATCCCATACCATGTGCTATACTGTCCCTTAATGTGTAATACATCTTCCCTTGTCATGTGCTAGACTATCCCTTAATGTGTAACAAACTGTCTCTCACCATGTGCTGTACTGTTCCATGATGTGTAATACACCATCCCTCATGTTATGACATGGGTTCATAGAAAGCCCTTTAAGCAATCAGGAGCCAGATGATGAAAGGCATGTTAGCTATGGATTAAGATCCTGAAGACACACTTGGCTGCAACTGGAAGGTAAAGCGGATACCACATAAACTGATCTTATATGACTTTTTCTAAAAGATCTGCTCAATAGTCAGACCATGGAAGTCTGCACCTGTTGTGGCCACACTAAATCACTATCTATACGCACAATGTAGAGGGCATTACATTAGTCCAGACAGGATAGAACCAATGCATTTAGCACAGGGGTACGATCTGAAGATGGTTTAATATGTTTGATCTAGGTTATATCGTCATGATGGAAATATAATGCCCTGATTATAGATGATATCTGATCCTTCACAGTCAATTTGACATCAAATCTTATGTCCAGAGCAAGGACCTGAGAGACAAACTCCAATGTAATCAAGATGGAAAACAAAGGAGGATGTGAAAGACTTGCAGTGCAGTGAAGCAACAGAGCTTCAGTTCTTGTCAGATCAAGCTTTAGGCAGCTTAGTCTAACCGGTGAGCAATAGAATCCAAACAGTCCTTGAGACTGATAAACTCTACAGCAGATCTTGAGAAATGGAGAGGTGTAGCTGTACAGTATCAGCATAACCTTACTAAAATGTATCTCTTCCTGTAATAACTTCCTTCAGTGGCAAAACATGCATATTATGAACAACAGGGGAGCCAAGACAGACTTTAGTGCACTTGGAAATGCCTGCAGGAGTTAACCTCAGACATCACGCTCCATGTGTGACTACAAACATATGATGAAAACTACTCCTGCATAATGGCTGTAAAGTTGTAATAATGTTCCAAATGTCTAATAAAAATCCAATGGTCTGTGGTACCATGGGATTAAGATGGAATGCATTTGTTAACCTCTTACCATAAAGAGTTCATTTGCTATGTACACAAGAGTAGTCTCTGTAATGAGCGTACATCTAAAGCTTGACTGATTTGGATCAGATAAGTCATGGAATGTCAGATAGAAATGTATGTGTGCATACAGAACCTTCTCAATAACCATCTCTATAAGTGGGAGGGTACAGATGGCATGGTAATTCACCAGGCTGTTTAGATCTGTCACTGGTTTCTTTTGAAATGTAGTCAACAATCATGCCTTTATAAAGAAAGGAAACACTCCAGATATCTATAAAGATCTCATGATCTGTAAAATAACTGGACCCAACGAGGGAAGACAAGACACTACTAGTCTTATAGGACCAGAGTTCAGACTGTAACGTGTATGCACGGAAGCAACAATTACCATGACATCATCATCATCATCATCGTAAATCACATAGTGGAACTCAGGCCAACACAGAAGCAACAATTACCATGACATCATCATCATAAATCACATAGTGGAACTCAGGCCGACACAGAAGCAACAATTACCATGACATCATCATCATAAATCACATAGTGAAACTCAAGCCAACACAGAAGCAACAATTACCATGACATCATCATCATAAATCACATAGTGGAACTCAGGCCAATGCAGAAGCAACAATTATCATGACATCATCATCATAAATCACATAGTGGAACTCAGGCCAACACAGAAGCAACAATTATCATGACATCATCATCATAAATCACATAGTGGAACTCAGGCTAACAAAAATCTGAACCATCTACAACTGAACTACAACATGACCCACTGCATCAACTGGCAACAAGGGACTGCTCAGTCTTAGTGATCTTATTAGTAAACAACAATGCGGCTTCCTCACACCTTTCTTTTGAAAGGACAGTCAAACATTCAAGATAGGTTGAGCTGCATAGCATGCCAATCACCAATGAGAATGCATTAGGATAATTTGATGTGACAATGATTTTACTGAGCACAAAAGCTGCCTTCTTACATGAACTCTCAGTCTGTTCAACAGTAAAGTATTGACCGCAATGGATGGGTTTGAGAAGGCCCATCTTCCACCTCCATTTTAATCTCCTTCCAAGTTTTCACAAAGAATTAACACATGATCAGTGCATAATTCCCTGTGTACAATTGCCACATTGCAGATGTACACTCACTGGGGCGAGGATACCTCAAGCACCAGTGATGGTCACATTATAAGTCACCACAAGTGAGGTAGGATTGTCAGAATGGAGACAAGCTTGAATTGTTTACATTCCAGATTTTAAGGTGGATGGGTAATAATTTGGAGAGACCAGCTTTAAAATGGACCAGGTAAAAGTCAGCTGAGGAGAATGGTCCTACAACCAAATCACTGGTTTTAAAAGCAAACTGGAATGTAAAGAACAATCCATGGCCAAATTTACAGGTGACTGTCAAAACTACATAAGTGAAGCCACATTGATTGAGCAACTCCCTGACAAGTTTACATGTCTTGTTGTCAGCCTAAGCATTAAATTCAACAAGAATAAGCCACTTTGGGGTCCTAGAAATTATATCCAGGAGCAGATCCATGAGCTCTTGTAGAAAATGTCCTTGAGGTAACTATGCGGAAAGGTAAACCAAGAAAGTTCTGCAGTTCACCCCCACTGCATGATATACTCAAAGGAGTCACATACTCTAGGTTCAACCTGCAGCAACCCAAAGCAGAGGCAAAACAAATGCTACCTCCACCCTTATAATCTGCATTTCGTGCCTCAAATAGTGAATAGTATGGATACCCCAGGGGATAAAAGTCTCAAAATATGGAGTAAAGCTCTCATCCAATCATGTATCTGTGATAAATTTAGATAATTATTTTGAAGTATGTCTGAGATATTTCCTAGCTTGTTTCAGGTCATGCGGTCTTTAAACAATGCCATCCTAGTCAGGTCAGTCAAGGAAGGTATGTCCTACCTACTGGATGCAGACCATTTTGCATCTCCAGGGGCACTTTCACTAGAAAAGGGGTGTCCTTGTCCCAGAAATCATTCACCTTCTGGTGACACCAAGAAATTCTTATCCTGATATACCATCCAATCACTGGGTGGGCAAACACTGAGCCGCTACCTGTCCCAGCCTGATGAGACCTGGCTATCCACAACTCTGTGCCTCAAATAGTTTGGAGTCAGGGGCCAAAGAATGCATGGATAAAGGATAAAAATAAGTTCACAGTCACATGTAATACCCATAAAGTAAGGTGGTATATGTGAAGCAAGCAAACAAACCAAATATATAAAAATAATACAAATCCTGGAGGCATACCTGTCATCTGTCCAGATTGTTGCATAATGTCCAGATTTTTGGCTCTTTTTTTGTCTGTTAGTCATAAAAATTGTGGGGTTTTCTGACAAATCATTGAATATTTAAATCACTAATAATGACATTCATTTGAGTTCCAGACTTCATATGCTTCAGAAAATGCATGCTACCACAAAATCTTTTATTCTACCAGCTTTCTGTGTTTATAACAGCAACATTTACAAATTGTCCCTATTTGGGCCCTTTGTCCCCTAAATATTGTTGGCTTTGTTCAGATTTCTTGTGCTAAGAGGTTGAGACCTATGACTGGAGGAAGACCACAAGACTGCTGAAATACTATATGGTCATATACTAGGCAACACTGAGCCAATTCTTGGAGACTATCCAGATGACAAACAATTGTAAAAAAAGTCAGACTAACAAATAGTAAAGCTCCAGTAAATATTTGCAGCACCTGGTTTGATCATTCTCACCAAGGAATAAAACTGCACTGGCCAACCAGATCAATAATTACATTTGTTGACCAAACAACAACCATAAGTCCTCTAAATAGTATCTCTAATTAAATTAGATCAACCCACTGTTGCCGTTTTATGTTACCATAATTTACCAATAAGATCCCAAGGGCTGTTAAATTAAACCACAGAATACAGTCAGTCATTATTCAATGTTCACAATGGTGTTTTCAATTTCACTGACTGGATTAGTTAACAAAAGAATGACAGCAGATCCAGCGACCTCTTAAATGGATTGGTCCTCAACAGGCTAACCAACTGAGATAGTACAAACAAGAGTGAGCATTAAGCCAAGAGGGTAATACAAAAACTCTTACAAATCTAATTACTAATGTAACCTAAATCTAAGTACTAATGTAACATATGTCATTGATTGACAAGGAGCCCCTGATAGAGAAAACATATATCAATTCAGATAATCACTAAAACCGTGAAATTTCTCCTCTCACTCTCTGTCTCTCTCTAAATTGCATAAATGAAAGGATATCTTAGGTCAGCTTCAATAACATCTACTTCAACTCCGGGGTTGAGGTCAAAATGATTGCAATGGCCTGTGGGAAGTTATTCAGAAACAAAGAGCCCGTTGCATCATGGGAAATAACATAGCGAGTAGTAGTGTAGAGGGAGGTACCAGCAGGGATTCACACCATTTCCCACCCTCTGTCAGTCTGCATCTGCCCACTATTCCTTCCTCTCATGTTTCCATAGCTCCACTAGAATTCTTTATCTGCATTGTTTCTTTGTATGTTTGTTTGCTTGTTTGTATGTCTGCTTATTTGTTTATATGTTTGAATGTATGTTTGTTTGCATTTTTGTTTGTATGTTTGCTTGTTCGTATGTTTGTTTATTTGCATTTTTGCTTGTCTGTATGTTTGTTTGTGTTTGCATTTTTGTTTGTTTTTTCCCTCCTTCTCTTCCTATAACTCTCCTTCCTCCCCACAACTGCCCTTTGTTACCTCCATTTACTTTCTTAATAAAAAGGGAAATATGTTCCTGTCTAGCAAAGATGTATGTCATTCTCCTACTCCTCTCTGCATGTCAGATTGTCCTTCTGTGCATCTCCCTGCTTGTGCTTCCCATTTCTGCCTGTACCATCTCCTCTTTTCTCCTCGTTCTTCCCATTTCTGCCTGTACCGTCTCCCCTTTTCTCCTCGTTCTTCCCATTTCTGCCTGTACCGTCTCCCCTTTTCTCCTCGTTCTTCCCATTTCTGCCTGTACCGTCTCCCCTTTTCTCCTCGTTCTTCCCATTTCTGCCTGTACCATCTCCCCTTTTCTCCTCATTCTTCCCATTTCTGCCTGTACCATCTCCCCTTTTCTCCTTGTTTATCTGATTAAATGACTTCACACTTTGCTATTGTATGGGCTTCTGTCTTTGCCACATTGCAGCTATGAAGAACCTCATTGCACATGTCAGTGTGGGTAGTGTCAAACATGGGACCTACCAAATGCTTTCCTTTGGGTCATGTCACCTCATGTAATACGGCCTTTCCAGCAGTCAAACCTCTTAACCTTGTAGAGCAAGAAATCTGGACCACACCTAAAATAATGGGAGGACAAAGGCCCAAAAATAGGGATAGATTTTAAATATTGCTCTTATGAACTTTGAAAGTAGCTAGAATAACAGGTTTCATGTTAGCATGCATTTTTAAAGGATATAAAGTCTGAAACTCAAGGGTGTCATTACTTAGTGACTTTAATCCTCAGTGATCCTCAGTGATTTGCAAGAAAATCAGAAATTTTATGACTAACACACTGACAACATAAGGCAAAAATCCAGACATTGTGTAAAAATCTGGACAATTGAGACATATGCCAGTAGTGTAGGTAGTGCTTTTATTGAACCACCAGCATTTTATTCTGCATTCCCTACCGTGGCATGATGGGATGCGGCCAGCATGCATGCATACCTAATTCCCATCGGACCATGTCATGCTAAATATTCTGTAGTATTTCCTGCTGAACAATTGTGCTACAGTCCTTTTTTGAATATACCCCTTCCTCTACACAGTATATGCCAAAAGATACAGACAAGTTCTATAATAACAATTAATCCTGCTGATACCTGAAAAGACATTTTTCTGTAAGTGATAGATGTAATTTATATTGCCAATTAAGTTGGCAATACTGATAATATTAATAGAAATACAGCCATATTCATAAATATAAATTAAAGGTGTCACACTGAGACCCCAAAATGGTCATAACTGCATAATTTGTTATACCACTTAGATGGAGTTTGCTCATATTTACATTTGAGGTTTTAAGGAGAAGAGTGATTTTCAAGATTCACTCTTCCCCATGTTTTTGTTTCTTTGTCTTGTCATCACTCAGCATTTTGAGTGCCGACATTTCAACAAGGAGCCATCTGGTTCCCTATTTAACAGGTACTTATAACAGGTAGTTATAACAGGTAGTTATGAATGTTATGAAACCAAGAGCAGAGCAAGTAGGAAAGACAGTTGTGCGAGGAGTTTTTATGGTAAGACACTGTGCAATGGTGATTAGGTTGAGAAATAGGATGATACTGTGCATAGCTACAGCTTGCTATTTTTATCATACAATGCCATTTGTTGATCTGGTGCCCCTACTCAACTTTAAGCTGAAGAGGCAAAAAGAATCATCTGCTCCCCATTTTGGTGGTCCTTAGCTAAGGACCAGGCCAGGTCAGTTCTTCCTCATATACACTCCTCAACTTAAAAGGTGGGAAGCAGCAAAAAGCTCAAACCTCTTCTGTCCTTTTAAACTGTAGTAAATGGCTTACTGTGCTTGCTATAGCTTATGCCCAATATGGTGCATTAAAGTGCCTCAGTTCTGACCATCAGTACATCACCAACATTTGTTTCTGAATTTATTTATTTAACATTTGTTTACCAGGAATATCCGACTGAGCCAGAGCCCATTTTCAGCAGACGCCTGGGGAGAAACACTCCAGATGCATGTCTTTGGAATCTGGGAGGAAACTGAAGCACCCAGAGAAAAGCCACGTGAATGCAGGGAGGACATGCAGGCTCCCACAGAGGGCACCCCGGCCGAGATTTGAACCAGACAACCTCTTTCTATAAAGAGACAATGTTAAGCATTGTCCACTGTACCACCAGTAGCCACCAGTAATGCACTGAAGACAATAAACATCTGACAATTTTGCCCCTTACTAATTCATCTGGGATTGCTGCCCCCTTTGTCTCACCTTTGTTACACATCTGATACTATA
This sequence comes from Protopterus annectens, assembly GCF_019279795.1. NCBI lineage: Eukaryota > Metazoa > Chordata > Ceratodontiformes > Protopteridae > Protopterus > Protopterus annectens. The sequence goes on from NC_056743.1 coordinate 1,900,368,622, forward strand.
CAACTAAGAACACCCATTCACAAAATGGAAGAGTCCAGCTGCCTCCAAGAAAAGAAAGTAATTTGATTCAGTCACTCCTGTTAGAAACAGACTGCAAAACAAAAATTTGTATTTCCATATACTTGTTATATCTTAACAAATTCAGAGTCACCTTGGCAAGTACAAATCACTATTTATTCATAAAAAAATAATAAGCGCTTTAGTTTCATACAAAAAGAAACTTCATCAGGTAAAAGTATCAGCAGAAAAACTTTAGCTTTATATACACCCCTTAAAACTATCAATCATTACAAAAGCATACTAGGACACACACACACACCATTACATTTATAATAAAAATGCCACAAAAGAATCATTTTTTACAGTGAATCATGAAGGCTGACACTGTTTCTCCCCATGTTATTACTCCCATCATATAGTATAATCTTTCCTCACCATATCATATTACGCCTTAACATGTGCTGCACTACTTCCTCACCATGTCATATTACCCTTAACATGTGCTACACTACTTCCTCACCATGTCATATTGCCCTTAACATGTGCCACACTACTTCCTCACAATGTCATATTACCCCTTAACATGTGCTGCACTACTTCCTCACCATGTCATATTACCCTTAACATGTGCTAAACTACTTCCTCACATGTCATAATACTCCTTAAAATGTGCTGCACTACTTCATCAACATGTCATATTACCCCTTAAAATGTGCCGCACCACAGCCTCACCATGTCACAATACGCCTTAACATGTGCTGCACTACCTCCTCCCCATGTCATATAACCCCTTAACATGTGCTGTACTACTTCCTCGCCATGTCATAATACCCCTTAACATGTAACTACCAACAGTGGAAGCTTCCGAAAATCACTATTAAACCAAAAGAAAGCCTTAGATATGGAGAGAAATAAAAAACGAACTGTGTATAGCAAATATTTATTCCACACGCAAATACCAATGTCATTAATGCTTTAAAATCAACCATGCATTTTCATCCACATGAATTAGGACTTCATCAGATGAACAAGTAAATCACATCAACTGTATTTATAGAGGTGTAAAACTAATAATCCAATAGTAATGAATATTAATGAGCCCACTTGAACTCTGATTAGACTGTTTGAAATGTAATGTAGGAATACCATTGGATTATTAGTTGCTATACACAGTTCGTTTTTTATTTCTCTCCATATCTACGACCCCTTAACATGTGCCGGACTACTTCCTCACCATGTCTTATAACCCCTTAACATGTGCTACAATACTTCCTCACCATGTCATATTACCCCTTAAAATGTGCTACACCACTTTTTCACCATGTCATATTACCCGTTTAACATGTGCTATAATACTTCCTCATCATGTCATATTACCCCTTAATATATGCTACACTACTTCCTCACCGTGTCATATTTCCCCTTAACATATGCCACACTACTACCTCACCATGTCATATTAACCCTTAACATGTGCTGCACTACTTCTGCACCATGTCATATTACCCCTTAACATGTGCTACACTATTTCATCACCATGTAATATTTCCCCTTAACATATGCTACAATACTTCCTCACCATGTCATATTACCCTTTAACATGTGCTGCACTACTTCTGCACCATTCATAGTACCCCTTAACATGTGCTACACTACCTTTTTACCATGTCATATTACCCCTTAATATCTGCTACACTACTTCCTCACTATATCATATTACCTCTTAAAATGTGCTGCACTACTTCCTCACCATGTCATATTACCCCGTAACATGTGCAACAATAATTCCTCACCATGTCATATTACCACATAACATGTGCTGTACTACTTCCTCACCATGTCATATTACCCCTTAACATGTGCTACACTACTTCCTTACCATGTCATATTACCCTTATCATGTGCTACACTACTTCCTCACCATGTCATATTACCCCATAACATGTGCTGCACTACTCCTTCATCATGTCATATTACCCCTTAACATGTGCTGTACTAGTTCCTCACTATGTCATATTACCCCTTAACATGTGATACACTACCTTCTCACCATATCATATTACACCTTAACATGTGCTAGACTACTTCCTCACCATGTCATATTACCTTTAAACATGTGCTACAATACTTCCTCACCATGTCTTATTACCCCTTAACATGTGCTACACTAGTTACACACCATGTCATATTACCCCTTAACATGTGCTAAAATACTTACTCACCATGTCATATTACCCCTTAGTTGTGCTACACTACTTCTTCACCATGTCATATTACCACTTAACATGTGCTGCACTACTTCCTCTCCATGTCATATTACCACTTAACATGTGCTGTACTACTTCCTCACCATATCATATTACCCCTTAACGTTAGTGCACTATTTCCTCAGTATGCCTTATTACCACTTAACATGTGCTACACTAACTCCTTGCAATGTCATATTACCCATTAACATGTGCTGCACTACTTCCTCACCATGGCATATTACTCCTTAACATGTTCTACACTACCTTCTCACCATGTCATATTACCGCTTAATATCTCCTACACTACATTTTAATCATGTCATATTACCCTTTAATATCTGCTACACTACTTTGTCACAATATCATATTACCCCTTAACATGTGCTACACAACTTCCTCACCATGTCATATTACCCTGTAACATGTGCAACACTAATTCCTCACCATGTTATACTACCACTTAACATGTGCTGTACTACTTCCTCACCATGTCGTTTTACTCCTTAACATGTGCTACACTACTTCCTTACCATGTCATATTACCCTTATCATGTGCTACACTAGTTCTTCACCAAGTCATATTACCCCTTAACATGTGCTACACCTTTTCCTCACCATGGCATATTACCCCTTAAATATGTGCTACACTACCTTCTCACCATGTCATATTACCTCTTAACATCTGCTACACTACTTCCTCACCATGTCATATTACCCCTTAATATGTGCTATGCTACCTTTTTACCACATCATATTACCCCTTAACATCTGCTACACTACTTCCTCACCATATCATATTACCCATTAACATGTGCTACACTACTTCCTCACCATGTCATATTACCCCGTAACATGTGCAAAACTAATTCCTCACCATGTCATATTACCACTTAACATGTGCTGTACTATTTCCTCACCATGTCATATTACCCCTTAACATGTGCTACACTACTTCCTTACCATGTCATATTACCCTAATCATGTGCTACACTACTTCCTCACCATGTCATATTACCCCTTAACATGTGCTGCACTACTTCCTCACCATGTCATAATTACCCCTTAACATGTGCTGCACTACTTCCTCATCATGTCATATTACCCCTTAAATGTGCTGCACTACTTCCTCACCATGTCATATTACCCCATAACATGTGCTGCAGTACTCCTTCATCATGTCATATTACCCCTTAACATGTGCTGTACTACTTCCTCACTATGTCATATTACCCTTTAACATGTGCTGCACTACTTCCTCACCAAGTCATATTACCCCTTAACATGTGATACACTACTTCCTCACCATGTCATATTACCTCTTAACATGTGCTGCACTACTTCCTCACCAAGTCATATTACCTTTTAACATGTGATACACTACCTTCTCACCATGTCATATTACACCTTAACATGTGCTACACTACTTCCTCACCATGTCATATTACCTCTTAACATGTGCTACACTACTTCCTCACCATGTCATATTACCTTTAAACATGTGCTACAATACTTCCTCACCATGTCATATTACCCCTTAACATGTGTTAAAATACTTACTCACCATGTCATTTCACCCCTTATTTGTGCTACACTACATCTTCACCATGTCATACTACCTCTTAACATGTGCTGCACTACTTCCTCTCCATGTCATATTACCACTTAACATGTGCTGTACTACTTCCTCACCATGTCATATTACCACTTATGATGTGCTACACTACCTCCTTGCAGTGTTATATTACCCATTAACATGTGCTACACTACTTGCTCACCATGGCATATTAGTCCTTAACATCTGCTGCACTACTTCCTCACCATGGCATATTACTCCTTAACATGTGCTACACTACCTTCTCACCATGTCATACTACCCTTTAATATGTGCTACACTACCTTTTTACCATGTCATATTACCCCTAAACATCTGCTACACTACTTCCTCACCATATCATATTACCCCTTAACATGTGCTACACTACTTCCTCACCATGTCATATTACCCTGTAACATGTGCAACACTAATTCCTCACTATGTCATATTACCACTTAACATGTGCTGTACTACTTCCTCACCATGTCATATTACCCCATAACTTGTGCTACACGACTTCCTTACCATGTCATAATACCCTTATCTTGTGCTACACTACTTCCTCGGTTTACTATCATAAAATCGAAAATAATAAAAAAAGTGTATTATTTGTCGAATTTTAACATCGAAAATGAGCATTTCCGTATGTACCTAATGTCAAAAACAGCTGTTAATTGTCGAAAAATGTCACTCGTGACATTTTTGACAATTAACTGCACACCCTTCCCTTAACTCCCTAGCTAACTTGTCTAAACTCACATTTATGCAAGGAGGAAAGCCCCCCTGCACACCCCCTAACTTAATATTCCAACTCCGAGATCACACTACAGTGAGGAAAGGGATGTATTTTTCTAACCACACTGTACCGCGATCCCCTTACATGAATGAACGTTATAATTGTGAATGCATAGTCCATTCGGAATAATAACGTTCGATCACATAACCTGCCAAACTATGAAGTATTCAAAAATATGTTGTTTGAATACTTCATAGCCGTGCAATTGAACGGTTACATTTTCATAGTAAACCTACTTCCTCACCATGTCATATTACCCCTTAACATGTGCTGCCCAACTTCTTCACCATGTCATATTACCTCTTAACATGTGCTGCACTACTTCATCACCATGGCATATTATCCCTTAACATGTGCTATACTACCTTCTCACTATGTTATATTTCCCCTTAACATGTGCTACACTACTTCCTCACCATGTCATATTACCCATTAACGTGTGCTGCACAACTTCTTCACCATGTCATATTACCACTTAACATGTGCTGCACTACTTCCTCACCATGTCATATTACCCCTTAATATGTGCTACACTACCTTTTTACCATGTCATATTACCCCTTAACATCTGCTACACTACTTCCTCACCTTATCATATTACCCCTTAATGTGTGCTACACTACTTCCTCACCATGTCATATTACCCCATAACATGTGCAACACCAGTTCCTCACCATGTCATATTACCACTTAACATATGCTGTACTACTTCCTCACCATGTCATATTACCCCTTAATATGTGCTACACTACCTTTTTACCATGTCATATTACCCCTTAACATCTGCTACACTACTTCCTCATCTTATCATATTACCCCTTAATGTGTGCTACACTACTTCCTCATTATGTCATATTACCCCGTAACATGTGCAACACCAATTCCTCACCATGTCATATTACCACTTAACATATGCTGCACTACTTCCTCTACATGTCATATTACCCCTAACATGTGAAACACTACCTACTCACCATGTCATATTGCCATTTAACTTGAGCTGTACTACTTCCTCACCATGTCATATTACCCCTTAACATCTGCTACACTACTTCCTCACCTTATCGTATTACCCCTTAACGTGAGCTACACTACTTCCTCACCATGTCATATTACCCTTTAACATGTGCTGCACTGCTTCCTCATTATGTCATATTACCCCTTAACATGTGCTACACCACTTCCTCACCATGTCATATTACCTTTAAACATGTGCTACAATACTTCCTCACCATGTCATAATACCCCTTAACATGTGCTAAAATACTTCCTCACCATGTCATATTACCCCATAACACGTGCTAAAATACTTACTCACCATGTCATACTACCTCTTAACATGAGCTGTACTACATCTTCCCCATGTCATACTACCTCTTAACATGAGCTGTACTACTTCCTCTCCATGTCATATTACCACTTAACATGTGCTGTACTACTTCCTCCCCATATAATATTACCCTTTAACTTGTGCTGCACTCCTTCCTCACCATGTCATATTACCACTTAACATGTGCTACACTACATCCTTGCAGTGTCATATTACCCATTAACATGTGCTACACTACTTCCTCGCCATGTCATATTATCCCTTAACATGTCCTGCACTACTTCCTCACCATGGCATATTACTCCTTAACATGTGCTACTCTACCTTCTCATCAGGTCATACTACCCCTTAACATGTGCTCCGCAACTTCTTCACCATGTCATATTACCCCTTAACATGTGCTGCCCTACTTCCTCACCATGTCATAATTACCCCTTATGATGTGCTGCACTACTTCCTCACCAAGTCATATTACCCCATAACATGTGCAAGACTAATGCCTCACCATGTCATATTACCCCTTAACATGTGCTACACTACATCCTCACCATGTCATATTACCTCTTAACATGTGCTACACTACTTCCTCACCATGTCATATTACCTTTTATCATGTGCTACACTACTTCCTCACCATGTCAGATTGCCCCTTAACATGTACTACAATACTTACTCACCATGTCATATTACCATTTAATTGTTCTACACTACTTCTTCACAATGTCATATTACCCCTTAACATGTGCTGCACTACTTCCTCTACATGTCATATTACCCCTAACATGTGAAACACTACCTACTCACCATGTCATATTGCCATTTAACTTGAGCTGTACTACTTCCTCACCATGTCTTAATATGTGCTACACTACCTTTTTACCATGTCATATTACCCCTTAACATCTGCTACACTACTTCCTCACCTTATCGTATTACCCCTTAACGTGAGCTACACTACATCCTCACCATGTCATATTACCCCTTAACATGTGCTCCACAACTTCTTCACCATGTCATATTACCCCTTAACATGTGCTGCCCTACTTCCTCACCATGTCATAATTACCCCTTACCATGTGCTGCACTACTTCCTCACCAAGTCATATTACCCCATAACATGTGCAAGACTAATGCCTCACCATGTCATATTACCCCTTAACATGTGCTACACTACTTCCTCACCATGTCATATTACCTCTTAACATGTGCTACACTACTTCCTCACCATGTCATATTACCTTTTATCATGTGCTACAATACTTCCTCTGCATGTCATATTACCCCTTAACATGTGCTACACTACTTCCTCACCATGTCAGATTGCCCCTTAACATGTACTACAATACTTACTCACCATGTCATATTACCATTTAATTGTTCTACACTACTTCTTCACAATGTCATATTACCCCTTAACATGTGCTGCACTACTTCCTCTACATGTCATATTACCACTTAACATGTACAGTACTCCTTCCTCACCATGTCATATTACCCCTAACATGTGCTACACTACTTCCTCACCATGTCATATTACCCCTAACATGTGCAACACTACCTCCTCACCATGTCATATTGCCATTTAACTTGAGCTGTACTACTTCCTCACCATGTCATATTAGCCCTTAACATGTGCTACACTACTTCATCAGCATGTCATATTACCCCTTACCATGTGCTGCACTACTTACTCACCATGTTATATTACCCCTTAACATGTACTGCACTACTTTCTCACCATGTCATAATACCCTTAACATGTGCTGCACTACTTCCTCACCAAGTCATATTACCCCTTAACATGTGCTACACTACTTCATCAGCATGTCATATTACCCTTTTCATGTGCTACACTACATCCTCACCATGTCATATTACCCCTTACCATGTGCTGCACTACTTACTCACCATGTTATATTACCCCTTAACATGTACTGCACTACTTTCTCACCATGTCATAATACCCTTAACATGTGCTGCACTACTTCCTCACCAAGTCATATTACCCCTTAACATGTGCTGCACAACTTCCTCTCCATGTCATATTACCACTTATCATGTGCTGTACTACTTCCTCAACATGTCATATTACCCCTTAAAATGTGCTGCACTACTTCCTCACCATGTCATATTACCCCTTAACATGTGCTGCACTACTTCCTCACCATGGCATATTATCCCTTAACATGTGCTACACTACCTTCTCACTATGTCATATTACCCCTTAACATGTGCTACACTACTTCCTCACCATGTCATATTATCCTTATCATGTGCTACACTACTTCCTCACCATGTCATATTACCTATTAATGTGTGCTGCACAACTTCTTCACCATGTCATATTACCCCTTAACATGTGCTGCACTACTTCCTCTACATGTCATATTACCACTTAACATATATGGTACTCCTTCCTCACCATGTCATATTACCCCTTACCATGTGCTGCACTACTTACTTACCATGTTATATTACCACTTATCATGTGCTGTACTACTTCCTCAACATGTCATATTACCCCTTAAAATGTGCTGTACTATTTCCTCACCATGTCATATTACCCCATAACATGTGCTGCACTACTTCCTCACCATATCATATTTCCTCTTAGCATGTGCTGCACTACTTCCTCACCATGTCATATTACCTCTTAGCATGTGCTGCACTTTCTCACAATGTCATATTACCACTTAACATGTGCTGTACTACTTCCTCACCATGTCATATTACCCCTTAACATGTGCTGCACTACTTCCTCACCATGTCATATTACCCCTTAACATGTGCTGCACTACTTCCTCACCATGTCATAATACCCCTTAACATGTGCTACACTACTTCCTCATCATGTCATATTACCCCTTAAAATGTGCTGCACTACTTCCTCACCATGTCATATTACCCCTTAACATGTGCTACACTTCTTCCTTACCATGTCATATTACCCTTATCATGTGCAACACTACTTCCTCACCATGTCATATTACCCCTTAACATGTGCTGCACTACTTCCTCACCATGTCATATTACCCCTTAACATGTGCTACACTACTTCCTCACCATGTCATATTACCCCTAACATGTGCAACACTACCTCCTCACCATGTCATATTACCACTACTTCCTCACCATGTCATATTACCCCTTAACATGTGCTACACTACTTCCTCAGCATGTCATATTACCCTTTTCATGTGCTACACTACATCCTCACCATGTCATATTACCCCTTACCATGTGCTGCACTACTTACTCACCATGTCATAATACCCTTAACATGTGCTGCACAACTTCCTCTCCATGTCATATTACCACTTATCATGTGCTGTACTACTTCCTCAACATGTCATATTACCCCTTAAAATGTGCTGCACTACTTCCTCACCATGTCATATTACCCCTTAGCATGTGCTGCACTACTTCCTCACCATGGCATATTACTCCTTAACATGTGCTACACTACCTTTTCACCATGTCATATTACCCTTTAATATGTGCTACACTACCTTTTTACCATGTCACATTACCTTATAACATGCTGCACTACTTTCTCACCATGTCATAATACCCTTAACATGTGCTGCACTACTTCCTCACCATGTCATATTACCCCTTAACATGTGCTGCACTACTTCCTCACCATGTCATATTACCCCATAACATGTGCTGCACTACTCCTTCATCATGTCATATTACCCCTTAACATGTGCTGTACTACTTCCTTACCATGTCATATTACCCTTATCATGTGCAACACTACTTCCTCACCATGTCATATTACCCCTTAACATGTGCTGCACAACTTCTTCACCATGTTGTATTACCCCTTAACATGTGCTGCACTACTTCCTCACCATGTCATAATTACCCCTTAACATGTGCTGCACTACTTCCTCACCAAGTCATATTACCCCTTAACATGTGCAAGACTAATGCCTCACCATGTCATATTACCCTTTAACATGTGCTACACTACTTCCTCACCATGTCATATTACCTCTTAACATGTGCTACACTACTTCCTCACCATGTCATATTACCTTTTAACATGTGCTACAATACTTCCTCAGCATGTCATATTACCCCTTAACATGTGCTACACTACATCCTCACCATGTCTGATTACCCCTTAACATGTGCTGCACTACTTCCTCACCATGTCATATTACCCCTTAACATGTGCTACTTCCTCACCATGTCATATTACCCCTAACATGTGCTGTACTACTTCCTCACCATGTCATATTACCCTTTAACTTGTGCTGCACTACTTCCTCACCATGTCATATTACCACTTAACATGTGCTGCACTACTTCCTCACCATGTCATATTACCCCTTAACATGTGCTGCACTACGTCCTCACCATGTCATATTACCACTTAACATGTGCTGCACTACTTCCTCACCATGGCATATTACTCCTTAACATGTGTTACACTACTTCCTCACCATGTCATATTACCCCTTAAAATGTGCTGCACTACTTCCTCACCATGTCATATTACCCCTTAACATGTGCTGCACTACTTCCTCACCATGGCATATTACTCCTTAACATGTGCTACACTACTTCCTCACCATGTCATATTACCCCTTAACATGTGCTGCACTACTTCCTCACCATGTTATATTACCCCTTAATATGTGCTACACTACCTTTTTACCATGTCATATTACCCTTTAATATATGCTACACTACTTCCTCACCATATCATATTACCCCTTAACATGTGCTACACTACTTCCTCACCATGTCATATTACCCTGTAACATGTGCAACACTAATTCCTCACCATGTTATATTACCACTTAACATGTCTGTACTACTTCCTCAACATGTCATATTATCACTTAACATTTGCTACACTACTTCCTTACTATGTCATATTACCCTTATCATGTGCTACACTAGTTCCTCACCATGTCATATTACTCCGTAACATGTGCAGCACAACTTCTTCACCATGTCATATTACCCCTTAACATGTGCTACACTACTTTCTCACCATGTCATATTACCCCTTAACATGTGCTGCACTACTTCCTCACCATGTCATATTAAACCCTTAATATGTGCTACACTACCTATTTACCACATCATCTTACCCCTTAACATCTGCTACACTACTTCCTCACCATATCATATTACCCAATAACATGTGTTACACTATTTCCTCACCATGTCATATTACCCCTTAACATGTGCAATAATACTTTCTCACCATGTCATATTACCCCTTAACATGTGCAACAATTTTCCTCACCATGTCATATTACCCTTTAACCTGTGCTGCACTACTTCCTCACCATGTCATATTACCCCTTAACATGTGCTACACTACCTCTTTGCCATGTCATATTATTCCTTAACATGTGCTACACTACTTCCTCACCATGTCGTATTTCCCCTTAACATGTGCTGCACTACCTTCTCACCATATCTTATTACCCATTAACATGTGCTGCACTACTTCCTCACCATGTCATATTACCCCTTAACATGTGCTACAATACCTTTTCACCATGTCATATTACCACTCAACATGTGCTGTACTACTTCCTCACCATGTCATATTACCCCTTAACATGTGCTGCACTACTTCCTCACCATGTCATATTACCACTTAACATGTGCTACATGACATCCTTGAAATGTCATATTTCCCCTTAACATGTGCTACACTGCTTCCTCACCATGTGATATTACCCCACAACATATGCTGCACTACTTCCTCACCATGTTATATTACCCCTTAACATTTCCTACACTATTTTTTCACCATATGCTATTTTACTTTGGGCATATAATATTCTGTCCCTCAAGAAACATTATATTGTCTTCTGACATGCAATACTCTATACTCATCATATGATTAATTACCCTTTAATATCTCTTACACTGTTCCCTTAACATGTGCTGCACTACTTCCTCATCATGTCATATTACCACTTAACATGTGCTGCACTACCCCCTTCCAATGTCATATTAGCCCTTAACATGTACTACACTACTTTCTCACCATGTCATATTATCCCTTAACATGTGCTACACTACTTCCTTGCCATGTCATATTATACTTAACATGTGCTGCACTACTTCCTCACCATGTCATATTACCTTTTAACATGTGCTGCACTACGTTCTCATCATGTCATATTACCCACTAACATGTGCTGCACTACTTCCTCACTGTGTTCTATTATCCTTTTGCTGCACTACTTCCTCACCATGTCATATTACCCCTTAACATGTGCCGCACTACTTCCTCACCATGTCATATTACCCCTTAACATGTGCTGCACTACTTCCTCCCCAAGTCATATTATCCCTTAACATGTGCTACACTACCTTCTCACCATGTCATATTACCCCTTAACATGTGCTACACTATTTCCTCACCATGTCATATTACCCCTTAACATGTGCTGCACTACTTCCTCCCCAAGTCATATTATCCCTTAACATGTGCTACACTACCTTCTCACCATGTCATATTACCCCTTAACATGTGCTACACTATTTTTTCACCATATGCTATTTTACTTTGTGCATATAATATTCTGTCCCTCAAGAAACATTATATTGTCTTCTAACATACAATACTTTATACTCATCATATGATTTGTTACCCTTTAATATCTCTTACACTGTTCCTCAACATGGATTATTTCCTCCCTTAAAAAGTAATACACAGTCTCTCATAATGTGCAACATTACCCCCCACCTTGTTGTTGATTGCTCCTTAACATATAAAACACTGCCTGTCATCATGTGGTAGTTTGCCCCTAACATATAAAACAGTGCCTTTTACCGCAAGCATTTACCCTTTAACATCTAGTGTACTGTCCCTCACCATGTGATACTTCATCATGTAATGCATTGCTGTTACAACAAATGCTATGCTGACCTTTAACTTATCAAACTCTGCTTCTTCCCACATGTTATACCATCACCACTTAATATACAATACCGTCCACCTTAGTCTGTGCTACATTACTTGTTTACATATAATACTCAGCCTCTCATAATGTGTTATATTACCACTTATCATATAGCCCACTGTCCATCTTCATTCCTCCTCATCATGTCCTGCATTACTAGTTGGTATATAATACACAGCCTCTCATAATGTATATATTATCACTTATCATATAATGTAGTGTCCTTCATAATTCCCCCATCAGCATGCCCTGCATTACTAGTTGGCATATAATACGCAGCCTCTCATAATGTACATATTACCCCTTATCATGTAATGCACTGTCTTTCATTATTCCACTCAGCATGTCCTGCATTACTACTAGGAATATAGTATACTGCCTGTCATAATGGGTTATTATTATAGTAATAACCCACAGCTGGTGTGGGGAAATCCAGCATTACCCACACCCAGTCATGGGTTATTGCTATTATACAATGACATTATTTAAGAAAAATGTTATTTACTTTTCTTAAATAATGTCCCTTGTGTAAAGTCACCGTGGTGCTCTTCCATATTTTCCTGGATATCCTGGGCCTTTCCTGATGTCCCGTGCATGCGTATGGGACTTACGTTCCCATGCTTATGAAGTACATCAGTGTTGTGTAAAGGAAGCAACAGAGAAAGGAAGATCTCTGTTGCTTTTTTTTTTTTTTTGGTTTGGTTTTAATTAAAACAAAGACATTCAGAGATTTTAAATGAATGGAAGAGACTGGAAAGAGAAAATGTAAGGATAAACAGGTACATTTTTTGTAGTTTTTAATAACGTATCTGATTATCCTTGTATTTGCCTCTGTCCCATCTCTTGGGTTCATTTTAAGTCTCTGGTTTTTGTAAGGTTATTTTAAAAAAAGAAGGAAAAGTAAAAATGTAATAGCTTATATTCATGAAAGAAAGTCCAGGAGACCGGACTTTTTTTCTGTTGGTATATGTTCGATATACAACAGGCACACTGGTTGGGCTGACTAATCGGAGTGATCATTTTGGAATGTTAATGGATAGTCATTGTATAATACCCCTTATCATATAACAGACTGTGCTTCAACATTCCCCCTCAGAGTGAGTTGCTTTACTATTCGTAATATAATACACTGATTCTCAAAATGTGTTACATTACCCCTTATTATATTGCAGACTGTCCTTCCTAATGCCCCCTCAGCATGGTTTGCTTTACTTGTGGACTATAATACATTGCCTCTCATAATGTGTTATATTACCCCTTGTCATATAACACACTGTCCTTCCAAATTCCTCCTCAGCGTGGTTTGCTTTACTTGCGGACTATAATACATTGCCTCTCATAATGTGTTATATTACCCCTTATCCTATAACACACTGTCCTTCCAAATTCCTCCTCAGCATGGTTTGTTTACTTACTGGCCTATGATACACACTGATTCTCATTATGTGGCACATTACCTTTTATCGTATGCTAAACTGTCCCTTCATCATTTGTTACATTCATTTATTTTACTTTATTTAAGTATTCTTTGTTGACCAGATTAGTCCCATTAGTCTGGTGGTCTCTTTTTAGAGCAAACCCAATACCGCTAGGGGAATATTTGGCCAGAACATTTGGGAGTTTCCCCTAATGTGTTTTTTCAATACGTGACATGAGATCTTTTACATCCAACTGAGCTACCACCAACTAATACAGATGGGACCTTGGTTTAATGTTTCATTCAAGGGGTTTCACACTCAACAGTGTAGTATCAGAAGATTACTGAAGTCACTGGGAGTGGGACTAGAGCCTAGAGCTTTCTGACCATCCAACCCCAAAGGTAAGTGCGCTTTCTGTCATTTTCATTACTATACAAAAGATCACTCTCTCGCTCCTTCTCTTTCATCTTTTTGAAGCTCACTCCTCCCTCTCTCTTTCTTTTGTTTTTTTTTCCTAGATGTGTGACAGTGAGTAAGCATTGTGCAACTTATCATATCCCAGTCAGCATTGTGCAACTTATCATATCCCAGTCAGCATTGTGCAACTTAGCATATCCCAGTCAGCATTGTGCAACTTAGCATATCCCAGTCAGCATTGTGCAACTTAGCATATCCCAGTCAGCATTGTGCAACTTATCATATCCCAGTCAGCATTGTGCAACTTAGCATATCCCAGTCAGCATTGTGCAACTTAGCATATCCCAGTCAGCATTGTGCAACTTATCATATCCTAGTCAGCATTGTACAACTTATCATATCCCAGTCAGCATTGTGCAACTTAGCATATCCCAGTCAGCATTGTGCAACTTAGCATATCCCAGTCAGCATTGTGCAACTTATCATATCCCAGTCAGCATTGTGCAACTTAGCATAACCCAGTCAGCATTGTGCAACTTATCATATCCCAGTCAGCATTGTGCAACTTAGCATAACCCATTCTCAGTGATATGGGTAACAGCTATTAGTACCGGCACATTGGCTGTTGTTACCTGGATAGCTCTGCCCAGCTCTCTCAGTACTTGGATACAAGTTGTCACCCACACGTACGTGTATGTTATTACTTTCATACAGGCTGCATTTACTTGGACCGTCTACTAGCATTTCTGTTATTATCATGGCACTTGACTGCTACCTCCTGCATACCTTTGCTCCCATTCCTTCACTGATGGCATGGGTTGCTATTAGTCCGATAACCTTAAGAACATTTCATTTAGTACTATAATACTGGCTGTTATTTAAGAGTTTTGCAAATAGTTACCTTTTATTCCAGGGATTAGATAAGCGCTAGATAAGTCCCGTTTGATGGGTTCCTCACTAGAAGTCTGAGTAGTCTGAAAAAAATGTAAATTGTCATTGGTCACAAGGAATGGCTATTTTAGCTTTGGCAAATAAATCATTTCAGTTTTTAGACAGTAAAATGTTATAATGCCCAGTTAAAACATTCTTCTTATGTCAGGACTTCCATGGAGCATTCCTTGGGCCCCACCTTTTCAAGAAATGCACCAGTGATCTGGGAATGAATAGTGTCTGTGCTGAAATAATTTATTATACTGATGGCAACCTTCTGTAAACCTCAGCACTGGATATTTAAAATCCATCTGAGACACTGTCACTACATATGTTACATACAGTTCTTCTCTAGTCAGATCTACAGCTGAAAGTATTACTGGCATAGAAATGTCCAGAATATGTACACACTGTATTTTGTCATCAGCAGAATAATTGGCCTACCAAATGTGCCAGATACATGTCAGATGTGTAAGTGTATAGTTAGATTACATCCTCACCTTCTCCTTTCTTTTAGGAACTGAAGTATCAAATAACATTTATGCTTGACATCCTCATAAGGCAAAATGTAAGAAGGCATTGTCAAAACAAAAACATATTGTTTTCATCTCCCAAGCCCCTGTTTACATTTATCAAGGGTACCCAAACTTGTCAGAGATTAGGGATGCATGGCTAGGCTTAAAAAGGCCCTTGTGTTCATTAGCCTAGTACACACCAATGAATTTATGAACCAATATGTCTAGAGACTGGCAAATGCTTCACTACAATCATGAAGGATATAAATAAAAAATATGACCTGACAACTTTCATTTGTACCTCAAACATCTTTTTCAGATTGATAAGAGCATGATAATTTTCACTTCAATGGCACGATGCCTAATTTGTATATTGATTCCACATATATGCATCAGGAAAACTGTGAATAAAAAAACTTCATCCTGTACTACAGTTCCTACCAGGCCAGTTTAAAGTGAGCCCCCCTTCCATGACATAGAGTTAACTTAAATGGGTTTAGTATGTGATTTCTCTTGCGAGTAGGTTGGGATACTCTTCCTAATGCCACTTGCTCAGAGAAGCCAGTGCTCAATCCTCCAGTAGCCCAATCTCCTGCTTCTATATAGCCTTACACACACCTGACCATATACACTGTACAGTCAGAAACTAAACTCTAACCCTAAAACTCACACCCAATTCACAGCCTGAGTACTCGCTCCTCCTCCCTAAACCTAACCCTAAAGTCCCCAGTTGATCCTTAAAGTCAGTTGATCCTTAAACTTAAAACTCCAGAACCCTCTTCCTATACATACATTTCTGATCCCTTTATAACCTTAAAACTCTGCTCCCTTTCCCTAAACCTAAAATTCTCTTCCTGCTTCCTAATCCTAAAACTTTATTCACAGTCCCTAATCCTAAATTCCCCCCACTCAACGGCCCAAACCTCCCTCCTGCTCCCTTCTCAATGGCTGCCACACTTACCTGTCTTGAACTTGAAACATTTGATGTGCTAGACTGTGGCAGGTGCTGCAACTCATACCTGAGCATGAAAATAAGCACCAGCTTATCCAGGCTACAAGGCACTGAAGTCCCCGGCTACGAGGCAGTGGGTTCTGAACCCTTCAGACGTGCATACTTGTACAAGTGTCAGGTCAATTACCCTGGTCTGCCAGAAACAGCAGACCTGATTTAAATGTTTATCAGCAATTTAGCATCCAGCATAAGTTATACCCCTGTACAGGACATAAGTTATACTCCTATACAGGACATATGTTATAACCCTATACAGGACATAACTTAAAACCCTGTACAGGACATATGTTTTAACCCTATACAGGACATATGTTATAACCCTATACAGGACATATGTTTTAACCCTATACAGGACATAACTTAGAACCCTGTACAGGACATAAGTTATACTCCTATACAGGACATATGTTATAACCCTATACAGGACATAACTTAAAACCCTGTACAGGACATAAGTTATACTCCTATACAGGACATATGTTATAACCCTATACAGGACATAACTTAAAACCCTGTACAGGACATAAGTTATACTCCTATACAGGACATATGTTATAACCCTATACAGGACATAACTTAAAACCCTGTACAGGACATAAGTTATACTCCTATACAGGACATATGTTATAACCCTATACAGGACATAACTTAAAACCCTGTACAGGACATAAGTTATACTCCTATACAGGACATATGTTATAACCCTATACAGGACATATGTTATAACCCTATACAGGACATAACTTAAAACCCTGTACAGGACATATGTTATAACCCTATACAGGACATATGTTATAACCCTATACAGGACATATGTTATAACCCTGTACAGGACATATGTTATAACCCTATACAGGACATATGTTATAACCCTATACAGGACATATGTTATAACCCTATACAGGACATATGTTATAACCCTATACAGGACATATGTTATAACCCTATACAGGACATATGTTATAACCCTATACAGGACATATGTTTTAACCCTATACAGGACATATGTTATAACCCTATACAGGACATATGTTTTAACCCTATACAGGACATATGTTATAACCCTATACAGGACATATGTTATAACCCTATACAGGACATATGTTATAACCCTATACAGGACATATGTTATAACCCTATACAGGACATATGTTATAACCCTATACAGGACATATGTTATAACCCTATACAGGACATAACTTAAAACCCTGTACAGGACATTAATGAAACAAAGTGGTGCAGCAACTTAAATTAGAAGTGGCTGAAATTTCATCACTTAGACAAATACACCTCTTTATAAAACCAATTGTTCTGAGTAATTCATCACCTGGAAATCTACTTGATGGGACTCAAGCTGGACATTTATTGTGCTGCTGGGAGAACAAGAAACATTTTTTATCTATCAAAAGGAATCTTGAGAGTCATCTATAGCATACTCATCATCATCATCATCATCTTTCGGCTGCTCCTGTTAGGGTTGCCACAGCGGATCATCTGTTTCCATTTCTTCCTGTCCTCTGCATCTTGCTCTGTAACACCAACCACCTGCATGTCCTCTCTCACCACATCCATAAACCTTATCTTAGGCCTTCCTCTTTTCCTGTTACCTGCCAGCTTCATCCTTAGCATCCTTTTCCCAATATACTCAGCAACCCTCCTCAGCACATGTCCAAACCAGCGCAATCTCGCCTCTCTGGCTTTGTCTCCAAACCTTCCAACCTTGGCTGACCCTCTAATATACTTATTCCTAATCCTGTCCACCCTCGTCACACCTAGTGCAAATCTTAACATTTTTAACTCTGCCACATCCAGCTCTGACTCCTACCTTTTTGTCAATTCCACTGTCTCCAACCCATATAACATAGCTGGTCTCACTACCCTATTGTAGACCTTCCCTTTCACTCTTACTGGTAGTTGTCTGTCACAAATCACTCCTGACACTCTTCTCCTAACACTCCATCCTGCCTGTACTCACTTCTTCACCTCTCTTCCACACTCACCATTACTCTGAACTATTGATCCCAAGTATTTAAACTCATCCACCTTCACCACCTGTACTCCTTGCATCCTCACCATTCCTCTATCCTTCCTCTCATTCACACACATATATTCTGTCTTAGTCCTGCTGACTTTCATTCCTCTCCTCTCTAGAGCATATCTCCACCTCTCCAGGGGCTCATCCACCTGTTCCCTACTCTCACTACAGATCACAACGTCATCTGCAAACATCATAGTCCATGGAGACTCCTGTCTGATCTCATCTTTCAACCTGTCCATCACCATTGCAAATAAGAAAGGGCTCAGAGTTGATCCTTGATGTAATCTCACCTCCACCTTAAACACATCCATCACTCCCACCGCAGACCTCACCGCTGTCACACTACCCTCGTATGTATCCTGTACCACTCTTACATACTTCTCTGACACTCCTGACTTCCTCATACAATACCACAACTCCTCTGTAGGCACCCTGTCATATGCTTTCTCTAAGTCTACAAAAACACAATGCAACTCCTTCTGGCCTTCTCTGTACTTCTCCATCAACACTCTCAGAGCAAACATCGCATCTGTAGTGCTCTTTCCTGGCATGAAACCATACTGCTGATCACTAATCATCACATCCCTTCTTAACCTAGCTTCCACTACTCTTTCCCATAACTTCATGCCAAAATCCTCTCTTTGGCAGATAGAATTGATAATGCAATGTTTCTCATTTTCAGAATTCTTATTAGGCAGTGTATGTAAGGGCATATGGTTCCCAGCACACGTTAGTGATAATGGCTTACCAATCACTATTAAGATGACTAAACTTGTTTCAGAGAACATACGACTTCAGCTTGGGAAGGAACACTAACTCCAGTGGTCAATAGCCAAAGAATTATTTAACACAGCACTTAATCAACAAAAGAGTGTCACCCCTTCTTCTGCCAAATGCTATAAGTAGAGGTAAGACATGTAGATTAAAATATGTGAATGTTATTATTTTGTCACCTTTGGGCACATTATTTTAACAGCTGAATTTTGTGTTTTTGTCCCTTTAAAATATTCTTTCTTTCTGAGCTAACGGCTCAGTGAGATGTGAGGAGAAAAGACGAACTGGTAAGGATGCATAATGTTTTGTTAGAAAGTGATTCATCTTGGGGCTTGTGTTTCATTTCATTTTGTGTTTCTTTTTTTTTTTTTAGAAAGTAAAAATATCTTAAAATAAAGCTTTACGTTTTTATTGTATTGCATATTTAATTCCTGTTCTGCATATGTAACAGTTAAAATACATTGTGCTGTGATATATCTCTTGCTGATGTATTGTTTTGTTTGTTTGTCTGTTTGTTTTGTTTTTGTTTTCTTACTTGGGCCTCACAGAAACTCAATAATTTTGATAGCATCATAGCATAACTGACATGATGACTACTTATTTCTGCAATATCACTGATGGGTGTCACCTAACCATTATCATTTATCATTGCTGAAAAGCATCCTTTACTTATACATCAGTGCAGAGAAGCACCCAAGGATTAGTCTATGTCAGCTAGAGATGGACCCAGGGATTGTTCTGTATCAGTGTAGAGAAGGACACAGGGATTGTTCTGTATCAGTGTAGAGATGGACCCAGGGATTGTTCTGTATCAGTGTAGAGAAGGACCCAGGGATTGTTCTGTATCAGTGTAGAGATGGACCCAGGGATTGCTCTGTATCAGTGTAGAAAAGGACCCATGGATTGTTCTGTATCAGTGTAGAGAAGGACCAAGGGATTGTTCTGTATCAGTGTAGAGAAGGACCCAGGGATTGTTCTGTATCAGTGTATAGATGGACCCAGGGATTTTTCTGTATCAGTGTAGATATGGACCCAGGGATTGTTCTGTATCAGTGTAGAGATGTACCCAGGGAATGTTCTGTATCAGTGTAGAGATGGACCCAGGGATTGTTCTGTATCAGTGTAGAGATGGACCCATTAATTGTTCTGTATCAGTGTAGAGATGGACCCAGGGATTGTTCTGCATCAGTGTAGAGAAGGACCCAGGGATTGTTCTGTATCAGTGTAGAGAAGGACCCAGGGATTTTTCTGTATCAGTGAGAAGCACCAAGGGATAGTTCTGTATCAGTGTAGAGAAGAACTCAGCAGTTGATCTGTACAAGTGTATAGATGGACCCAGGGATTGTTCTGTATCAGTGTAGAGAAGAACCCAGGGATTGTTCTGTGTCAGTGTAGAGAGACCCAGGATTGTTCTGTATCAGTGTAGAGAAGGACCCATGGATTGTTCTGTATCAGTGTAGAGATGGACCCAGGGATTGCTCTGTATCATTGGAGAAAAGGGATTGTTCTGTATCATTGTAGAGAAGGACCGAGGCATTGTTCTGCATCAGTGGAGAGAAGGACCCAGGGATTGTTCTGTATCAGTGTAGAGATGGACCCAGGGATTTTTCTGTATCATTTCAGAGAAGGACACTAGGATTGTTTTATATCAGTGTAGAGAAGGACCTAGGCATTGTTCTGTATTAGTGGAAATAAGGAGCCAGGGATTGTTCTGTTTCAGTGTAGAGAAGGACCCAGGGATTGTTCTGTATCAGTGTAGAGATGGACCCAGGGATTGTTCTGTATCCAGCATAGAGAAGGAC